>NC_051178.1:171915698-172215698 GCF_013339695.2 Rhipicephalus sanguineus | reverse complement strand
GTGAAATGTCTAAGGCCCATGTTCATGTCTTATCAGCAGTGTCAGCAGAGATGGGTAAATTGAGGAGAGCAAAATGCAACCAGTCAAGATGAATTGAGTGCACCCGGTGAGCGAATGTGCACTGTTAAGATGAGAAAGACGATATGACCGAGGATGTGTGTGCATCAAGTTACACAGAAACATGCAGCTTACAGAAATATTTTACTTATGGTTTTTCACTTTGTCAGGGTAAATATGTTTAGTGTTTTTGTGCCATGGAATGGGAAAGACAAGTGCAGTTCAGTGCATATGAGCTGTAGTTGTTTTATGTTGTTGTTAACAGGGCATGCATGCTATTCCTTAGTACTAAGGACTAATTTTAATGTTGCGGTGTCTTTAAAGTTATACATTTGTCTTTTGTTTTGTATTATTCATTGGCCTATATTTTGCTGCGCATGCATTTTTGTATAGCTTTCTTAGGGTAAGTTCTTTTTTTTTCTTTTTGTTGTTGTTGTTGTTCCGTACATTTATAGTATTTTTGCAAGGACATTTGCGCAGATGTAATCTCATTAAGTTTTCTCTTGCTGTTTGACAAACTGCTGTATTTTTTTCTTCCTTTTTTTTATTTTTTACGTAGCTTTTCTTTGTAATCCTTGCATCTTTCATCACGAGAAGAACTGCAACAAGCTGCTTTGTGCTCTGGAATGTAAAGTAATTTTAACAGGTAGTTTTGGAGCCATGTAGCAATTAGCCACAACCATTCATTGATGTTTGTAAGAGGGTAATTGCTGATACGTGTCGTTATGCTTGTCATTTGAACTGTTTTAGCCATTTGTTCTTGTCCTTACACTTTATTTTGCCCTTTTAATCCCATTTTGGCACTGAGGGCACAAGTTTAGGTTTTCTTTTTCTAGTTGCGTTTGCAGAAGAGTTCATGTGGTTGTGTAAACTAATAAATGGTTGCGCTAGAATTGAGTGATGCTGTGAAGAGTCTAGCTTAAGAAGGAAAAAAAAACACAGCCGGTGCCGGTGTGCTTGCGCATCTTACCTACTACAGCACATGCACTGTTTCGGTCTGTGGCCTGTTCCTAGATATGGCTGCTGCTCGATTTGATAGACGTCTAACAAGTGTTGGGATATGCAAACGCTGGAGGGCTTTCACTGTACAGACTTTGTTTGATTCTGTATGCGTTGAAATTAACGTTTCCGGTGCTTGTTATTGTGTGCTGCCTTCTGCCGAATGACATATACTGGTCCTTTAGGGAACTCATCAGCCCTGTAAGAGTATTGTCGTAGTCCTGGTGGGCACATTGTGCAGCATAGCATTTGCACTATCAACTCATGTAAAACAATTTGCACTATCAACTCATGTAAAACAATATTTCTAGTGGAAAAGATTGCATGATCTAGTTTTCTAGTTGCTTTCATTAGATAAAAGTGATACAGTTCAAATAATGTGCATTGCACCACGAGGTAGAGCCAAATCAAAATGCACAAGAGATTGAGTTCTTTGTATCAGCAAATTAGTCATTGCATCGCTGCCATTTATGTTTAGTTGGCTTAGTTATCTCGTGAAGGTATGCTGCATCTTAGGCATCATTCTGGTGCAGTTAACATGTGTACTTTGGTTAACCCTGTAAGCATTTGTGCATAATGAACAATGTGTACCTGTTGCTGTCTGTTTAATTCATTAGAATCGCCATTTTTCTGCCGCTCTGTTTCCTTGAGCTTAATGACACACCTTCTGATAATGCCCCGTTAATTTGTTGTAGACGTTAGATTTTTTTTTTCTGTGAGCAGTGAAAAGTTGCGGTTCTATTAAATAAAACCTCTTGTCTATGAACAAACAGGTGTATATATTCTTGCGTCCACATTCTGTCATTGATGTTTGTCTTGTCCTCACTGTTTTGGTATGAACATACTTTCTTTGAAGTATGTGGAAGTACAGAAAGTTTTCTGAGGTATCTTGTTAGATGACTGAGTTCACCTGGTGAGTGTTTGTGTATACCTAGCGACATGTATTGTTTCTATGTAGCTTCCTGATGATAGTGAAGCTTTGCAAGTAATTGTGAATAAACAGTGGTGAATACTGTGATATGCAGTCGAATTCATTCGATGAACTTTGCTGGGACAGCCCTTGGAAATGAACTAACCAACCATGTGTGTTGCTCTAACACTTTTTCATCGGCACATTATTGATAATAAGTTAAGTAAAAGTAATGACAAGACAAATACTTACAACTAGCATGAACTATTAATGCACATTAACATGAAGTGAATGCCACTTGCACAAAGTCCTCCGTAATTTTATTTATTTATTTATTGTAATTTTCAGCGACAATTTAGTCGAGACAGCCGGAGTAAAGGGCCTTTCACCAGGCCCCATTAATAATTTTGCTTCTGAAATGAAAGTTGTAACACACCATCAGAGGAGCGTTGAGCCGAAGCACTTTTTCAAACCTGCTCATTACTAAAGGAGTCGAAAGAAGTTGAAGCTGTTACCATGCCACCAAGAGGCAAAAGCCACTGTATACGGATACTCACCCTTTTTGCCTTGGCTAGCTTCTGCAAGTGAATTATGTTCCTTCCCTGCAATAGTTAGATGTTCTGGGGTCGCAGGATCCCTAAACTCTAGGCAGCGAGCCCCGCCACGGTGGTCTAGTGGTTTATGGCGCTCGACTGCTGACCCGAAGGTCGCGGGATCGAATCTCGGCCGCGGCGGCTGCATTTTCGATGGAGGCGAAAATGTTTTAGCCCCGTGTACTTAGGTTTAGGTGCACGTTAAAGAATCCCAGGTGGTCGAAATTTCCGGAGCCCTCGACTACGGCGTCCCTCATAATCATATCGTGGTTTTGGTACGTCTGACCCCAGATATTATTATTAACTCTAGGGAGCGCCTCATGTTCATGTAACGGGAGCCGCCTTTTTATGTGAAGCTTTTAAGCCACGCAAATTGGCATTGTTGGTGTGACCGAGAAAAAACCCTGGCGCTTGCGAGTGTACAGAAATGCGGGTGTACACAAATAAGGCCCGCGAAGGTGCGCCGGTCACACGCGTATTAACAGCGACGCTGTTTAAGCTAGCCGTAAGTTGCAAGCCGTATCATGATTCATAAACGGGTATGTGCCACAGATATTGGGTAAATCTCACCACTCACCACTGGTCCTTTAAAAATGGAGAAGGCAACAGTTAGCCCAACAAACGGGCCACAGGATTCAGGTAAATCCGACTACTCACCACTGGTCCACTTAAAATGAAGGAGGCAACAGTTAGCCCAACAACAAATGGCTGCGAAGCGACGGCGGCGAGCCAAAGACCCCGAGTACGCACTACGAGAGTATGCTAGGTAGCAGGAAAGGCAACGGTGGCAACGAGAAGACCCCAAAGCGACGGGACGCCTACGCCAACGTGCTCGTAGATCTGTGAAAGGTGCGAACGCTTGATTTCAGCGCGAGTTTCTTTCTCTGGAGTTTGGACATCCGTGTCGTGTCTGTGACTGTCTGTGGTTTAACTCGAACTTCTCTGCGCTGAGAATCAACGTAGAAACAAGCTAGCCTCACCTAGCTAAAGCCTAGCAATGACCTAGAAGCAACCTGCATCACCTAGCTAAGGCCTAGAAACAACCTAGAAGCAACCAGATTAGTGTTCTGAATCGTCCAGTTTCGCTGTTTCAAGCCTTGCGTGGCTTAGCGCAAGCTTCGCCAATTTTTTTAGACGCGAAGCAGTTTAAGGCGGGAGCTTTGTCCATCTCTCCCGCGGTGTCCACACCCCCACTGCGCATGCGTGTCCCTCCCCCTCTCTCTCCTCGTTTACGCTCAGGCCCGTAGCCAGGAATTTTTTTCGGGTTGGCCCACTTGCTGAACGCCTTGATTATTTGAAAAAAACACCTATTTTCATTATTTATTGTTGGTAAAAAACACCTACTTCAAAATTTCGGGGGGGGGGGGGGCTCTAGCCCCCTCCCTGTCTACGGGCCTGCCTACGCTCTCCCCCTCCTCTCGCGCGCCTCATTCTTTTCTGCGCAACGCCGCGATGAGCGCCAGCGTCAACGCCGCCGCCAGTGTCAGCGCTAGCGCCAGCACAAGCACGCTACGGGAGGGGTCCACACCCCCACTGCGCATGCGCGTCCCCTTCCCTCTCCCTCCTCTCCTACGCTCCCCCCCTCTCGCGTGCCTGTCGACCGCGTTCCCCGCTCGCCCTGTGAGAATTAACGGCCAGGCTAGAGGGAGACACGACGCGCGTAGCGTTCCTCTTCGCGTTCCACGACGCTTTGAATGGATGGATGCAGCTTACGGCGCGGGACTTCGCCCCAGCTTAAGAACCTGGCGAGCCAGCTCCTAAAAAAAATTACACCATCTCCCGCTCAAGCGAACCATCTCCCCGCTACTTCGCATCCACACATGGTTCACTTTAGCAGGAAATGGTGTAATTTTTTTTTATTGCGACAGCAATTATATGGACAGTCTCGGCTGGTTTTTGTCATCGCCGTCGCCGCCGTCATGCACCGTATATGTATGTGTGTGTATATATATATATATATATATATATATATATATATATATATATATATATATATATATATATATATATATATATATATAAGTCCCAAAGAAAAATCATTTTAAAAAATGCTTGCGAAGCGCGGAATCGAACCAGCGACCTCTTGAACCGTAGCGCGTGGCGCTTACCACAGATCCTTCGGGTAGCTAACGGTGAGCGTTATATACACACCCTTTACCGCTGGCAGGACTCAGAGACGGCAGGCGCTTATAAGCGTTTTTTTCATTACCAGTGAGATGGCGCGAGGAGCGCGACGGGCGTACTTTAAACGGGCGCATTTAAAAGTCGTCGGCCAGCTCGCTCGCTTCTTCTAATATTCTAATATTTGCGCAGGGAGAACCTTGCCCTTCCGCTGTCTGCTCGCGCGGTAGTTGCTGTGGGGGGGGGGGGGGGGGCAGCTCGTCCAACGCGGGCCGCTTTTCTTGCTATCGCATTCATTGCTTCGCCCTTGCGGCGAAACTGACTTTTTTGTATGCGCCGTTTTCAAATAATCGGTGCTCTCTCTCGATCGTGGGCTTGTCGGCGACGAGGCCGTTTCTCATACGCCAATCTGATCATTTATCGAGGTGGCTTGTCATTTCACGTCGCCGCATTGCATTGTTGCCTGGGTATGACCGCATGACCGTCGTTGTGGCCTACAGCAACTGAAGAGTTACGCTGCTAAACACGTGGATGACGGTCCAATTCCTAGCATGGAGGAGGGAGACAGTTTGAAATAAGCATTGGGCAATGAGAAAGAAAGAAAGAAAGAAAGAAAGAAAGAAAGAAAGAAAGAAAGAAAGAAAGAAAGAAAGAAAGAAAGAAAGAAAGAAAGAAAGAAAGAAAGAAAGAAAGAAAGAAAGTTAGTATACGTTAGGCATGTACACGTCAAGCTTCGCTTGCCCCCATTTTCTTGATAGAGTAAGGGCTCTTGCTTTCCTTCAAGTTTTTCCTTTTTTTTTTTGCTTCGCCGCGCGTTTTCAGTGGCGTCACTGCGTGCTTCGCATTGGACCACCGCATGTGACGTACCAACCAGTGCCCGTTGCGTAGGTCATTCGTGCGTGTGACTTTCACTCCCTCTATCAAAGTGCGTTTTTCGATCTCTCGGAAAGGAAAGGCGCGCGGCGTACTGTTTCAAGTTTTGACCATTTTCGCGCCGCCCAGCCGTTTCATATCTCGCAGACGCGGTCGCCACAGAACGATGTACACGCCGCGCTTGTTTGTTTGCTATGCTCAAACCTGGTGAGAGATCCTTCGGAGAGACACGCGGTGCACTGCGGTATACAAGGCCCCGCATGTGCGCTTCTCGACGCACCAGTTTTGATCTAACCAAGATGGCTGCAGACCTCGGGACAAAAACTTGGCATCTTAAGTTTACTAGGTGGGACTAGTTATATTCAGTAAGGGTGGCACAGTTCACATAAAGAAAGAGTGTGCCATAAAAGAGAGCGAAATAAAAATTTTGAGGAGGTTCGGAGAATTCTTAGTATCGGTCGATTAGCCCCAAGCGAACCCTCATTTTTTTTCGTTCAAATGCACATAAACTGCAGGGACGTTTCTTTGAAGCATTCGCCTGGACCTTGAATAAAACTTATTGAAATTGAAAATAAAGTTCAGTTTCAGTGACCTTGGGAAGCAAGGCTTTAGCCGTGGAAGGTTTTGCAAATGCTGCTGAAAATTCGTAAGTTTCAAAAATATTCAAGCACGACTTCTGTGAACGCGCAGCTCTACGTCGAGAACAGATGTCATTCATTCATTCATTCATTCATTCATTCATTCATTCATTCATTCATTCATTCATTCATTCATTGTATGCCCAGGACGGAAATAATACAGACAAGAGTGGTAACAACAAAATCTAATACTAGCTCTTTCGTAAACTGCATCTGTCAAAGCATACATCTGAAGTGAAAAACCTGTGCATCCACGACTTGACAGTTTACTTGAAGTTTTCCCAATGTTCACAGTGGTTTTGCAGAAGTCCTATACTTCGAAAAGAAAAAAAAAAAATAGAACGGTGCCTGATACGTCAGCTTCTGTCCGCGTTACACGTACTATTAGTGATAGTTTTCAGAATGGTGCCATCACTTTGTATTCGTAAGTTAACTATAGTTATAGACATGTGCTTGTTTGTATTTCTTCTGTTTTGCGAGCTGAAGCTTCCTCTCGAGGTGTCAGCATCCGGGCTGGTTGCATCATTCATGCCGACCTCCGTTCGACCTTGCTTTCAAAACGCACTTCTCGGCATTCATGGTGCTACCAGCCAGAACCTGGCGATCTTGGTTAGGGCAAATGTTGGAAAACCTGCATACTCAATTTCGAACACATTGTCTACTCAGGTTTTTTTTTTTTTACTATGTATATTATGACTTAATGACGTTATGTCAGCCACATTTGCTGGACAAGATAAATATAACACCTATCTGCCACTTGTTCGGGTGATTGCATGCACAATTCTTGACAAGATTTCAAGCACGGAGAAAAGAAAATAATGTTAAGATAGAGCGCAGCGCGACATAATTGATACAAAAAAAGTATCGGCCTTACACTTGACCTCTCGTCAGAGTACGCAGTAGATTTAGTTCCAAGCCATGGTAGCGCAGCCGCACCGTCTTGGCCAATACTCTCGGAGGCCACGTGTTGCGCCCATACGTACGCGATGGAAGAATGAATGAATGAATGAACTTTATTAAAAGTCCGGCAGTTTCCTTCGGTCGAGGCTGGGGGCGGGGGGGGACGAGGGGATTAACCCCTATCCCGTCGCACCCTCCGTCGATGATGATGGCGTCAGGTGACGGCTCGAAGTCCTTGGACCCGGGCGGCATCTTCGGCTTGCCGGACGGCAGTGAAATAAATTGCTGCGCGGAGAATTCGCCTATCAAAGCTGACGGCGTGACGTAACGTTTTCTTCCTCCGCTGTTCCGATGAAGTTACGGCTACAGGCGTTGGTTTCGTCTGCACGCATCTCGCGAACACCTTGAAAGCTGGCTTCACTGCTGCAAGCGTGTTTATGTGGAAAAGCCAGCTTCTGTAATACATTTTGTCTTGCCGTTACCAGCCGGCGTAATAATTTAGGCGTATTTGTCGTCGAATGCTTTTCGGCGAATAGCAGTGCTCTCAAATATTGGCCTCGAGATCTTGGAGTGGCGCCCTCTCGCGTGTGACGTCAGAGCGGGGGCTCCGCTCTCAACCGCGCTGCAGCAGCCGCTGCTCCTGTATGCGGATCGTCTCTTCAGGCGGGAAATTTTTCGAACGAACAGCCTCGCGACGGTCATCTAACGCCTGCAACGAATGTTTTCGAGTGTAATCTTGAACTTGTTTTAGTTGCGGCCCAATCGACAGGGCCAAGAAATCCCCCGGATGGTCGACGAGTGCGCCGATGCCACCGGCCGCATTGCTGGTTAGAAAGTGAAAAAGTGAAACTATGTGTGAGTGTTCTCGCTCGTTATCTCGTTTCCGCCGTACGATACTTATTAGTTTGGGTGGTGCTTTCGATATTCATCTACAAGTATGTAGATAAAGCTTGTGAAAGGTAGCGGTGCCTCATCGAGGGTGAGGCAGTGCACGACGCAGGACACGTTGTTGAATGCGCGGTCGAGGCCGTCAACGGAGATCGCATCACCGCCGCTGCTTTCGTCCTGCAAACAAGTGCGCAAGTGCCGCCTTGTTGCACACCCCCCTGCCGATGCCCATGATCGCAGTTTGTCCCGTAATGTTGGTTCAGTGAGAACGATATTACGTCGTAGTTCCTATTAATACCGCACAGGGCCGTCGCATGTTTATTAGAATATAACAAATAGTTAATCGCTGATTATACCACGCACAGGGCCACAGAGATTAACGTGGCAAAGGCAAGCTGGGTCCAGTTTCACGCCACGCAGCCTAACGAAACGCTTAAAGAGCTCCGCTTTTAAAAAAAGCGTCTGCACTGCCTCAGGTGAAAACTTTTAGAGAATGTGCACTAAATAGCGGCAACAGGTTTCGCTTATGACATTATGATAAGCAGTCCGCTAGGCGCGCGCTTGCCTTCATAAGTAAAATACGTATGTACGCCATCCAAATGCAGCCGTAGTCTCAGACATCCTGCGCCGCTCAGCTGAGCTCACGAGGCGCGCTTTCCTGTGAGGCGATTCGGAGGCCGCGTCGTCGGCTCTTTGTCTAGGGGCCTTCGCGGCAGGTTGTGGGACGGCACCACACCTGGCGTAAGTCGCCTATGCTTATAGCCTGCGTGCAATAAACGCCTTAAGTATTGGCGGGGCGCTTAAACACGGTCACACGCTTACCTAAGAGTCGCGCGTGCGGTGGGTAGCAGAAGTCACTGTCCGCGGAGTGCTTGCTGCACACGGTCAATGAAGGCGTGGAGCGCTTTCCCATTCTGAGCTTGCGATGCACTTCTTCAGCTTTGGGTCCTTAGGGTAGTTGTGAAAGCTAACGTCTTTTTCACGAGCGGACGAAGTACACTGAGGCACAGAGCAGTACTTCACCATTGCGCAGCACT
Organism: Rhipicephalus sanguineus; assembly: GCF_013339695.2. Classification (NCBI taxonomy): domain Eukaryota; kingdom Metazoa; phylum Arthropoda; class Arachnida; order Ixodida; family Ixodidae; genus Rhipicephalus; species Rhipicephalus sanguineus. Next base: position 172,206,682 of record NC_051178.1, on the reverse strand, counting down.
CGCCGCCGCGACAAGCGGCCGCAGTTCTGAGAAACAAAGAGCTGTAGTTGTAAATGAACGTTAAAAGCAGTCCCACGGTTGTTCGAACAGCGTCAGTAGCCACCATACGCAAGATAACCAACCGAACTGTTTTTTTGTTGAGATTTACCACAACGGTGGTTTCATCACGGCGCTGGGCCTACGTTGCAGACGAAAGCGCGCGAATCCCCGCTCTGACGTCATACAGGCGCCGTTCGCAGCGCCGCCATCGGTCGCACACCAGGCCAATACGGAACAACCGCCGTGATGGCTATGACGTAATCCCTGTATACGTAATCCCACGCGCTCTTATAAGCGCGCGTGGTAGCGGGTTAAATTCGAAGCCACGGCAGGTGGCCGCATTTCTAACAAGTGAAATGCACAAAATAAAACGAAACAGAGGTAACACTCGTGCTTATAGGTATAGCTGCGCATTAAAAAACCGGAAAAAGTTCATGATTTTTTTTATTATTCTGAGCACCCTACGACGGCGGCCTTCATAACCGATTGTTGCGGAGCTGGAGCTCCCATGCAGGATACATCAAGAAATGTGTCCGAAAATCCTCATAAAAGGGGTGGAGGGCGGGGAGGGGGAATGCGTAATTTGCTCGCTGCCTTCGTAATTGTTCTGTGGCGGCAGACATCTTAAGACGACTAGAGACATCATTTAATGCAGTAATCAAAAATTAAAATAAATTTTTAATTAGTGCACACAGGCGGTCGAGTCAAAAGGCAGAATTGGAGCCCTCCTTGCGAAGAGCCCATTGCCACTTTGAGATTTCCAAAAAACGGTCGCTGTCAATTATTTCAATTTTAACCTAAACGAGACGGCACACACCAAGGCGCGCGAGCTCACGAACCGCGCCGGCGACCGTCGTCTATGGGGCAACACCAAAGACCGCTTGACGAGCTATAACAAAATTACCAAGGCCTTCTACCTGGCCAGGTGAACCTTTCCTCCGCCCAGCGACAAGCTGAACAGGACGCGCAGGCGGCGGCCCTCAGACAACTGCAGACGCGCACGTACCCCAACCCCGCGCAGTGTAACAGACTCTACCCGAGTACATACCCGACAAATATGTGCAAGGTCTGCCACACTGAGTTCGCCACATTAAGTAACGTGCTCTGGGACTGTTACAAAAATCCTGAAGGTGCTAACTCCGGAACCCTTCCGCCGCGGTGGGCCGCTGCCTTGCGCAGCCCCAACCTCGGCGACCAACTTTGGGCTGTCCAGCAGGCCCGCGAGGCGGCGGTGAGGCAAGGCCTCGACATCCCCACGTGGGAGACCTAAGGCCCGGTCGGCGAAAGCTCTGCAGGACTATCAATAAAGTTGTTACCAACCAACCAAATATAACGCTCACTCACTACTGACATAGTATTTGTTAACCCCTCTGCACTGCGTGGCTCGTGGTCGCTGTTAATCGTCGCCCTCCATTAATCCAGCTGCTTGATACGCGGCCGTCCATCCGTGCAACCCTTTAAAAAAATTAAGGCAACTTCGCGCTAGTGGGGCCAAGCCTGAAGGAAGTGCGGAACTGGGCGGCCTTCCTTGTTTCTCTTCATTTTTCTCTTTATTACTTCACCTCTTTATTTTTCTTTTGATCTTTCTCTCTGTTCTTTCTCTTTTTTCGTCTCTGTTTATTTCTATTTCTTCCTTTCTCTTTCTTCCCTTTCTTTCCTTCTCTCTCTATATTTCTCGCTTCTTTTTTTCTATCTTTCTAGCTCTCTTTTTCTTTTTCTCTCTCTGTCTTGCTCTCTGCTTTTTTCTCTTTTTTATGCTTGTTTCTTTCTATTCCTTTCTCTCTGTGGGTATTTCGTTCTCTGTATTGCTATCTTTTTTCTCTTTCTCTTTCTTTCTATCTGTTTGTTTCTCCCTTTATTTCTCTCTCACTGTACTCGTTCTCTCACCCATCAGAGTTATTGCATCCCACACCGGACAAAGCGGCGCACGTGTTCTGGGAGCGAAAGAGAATACGAAGAGGACGAAGATAGCGCGTGCCGGTTCATTTTCTGTCGACGCGAAACTGCATAACAAGAGGCTTAACAGCACCGCTGTAAAAACAACAGCAACAAAAAAAGCATGCCCGAAATTCAGTCCGCGCTGCAAGCACCCAGAAAAGGACACTTAACCGCTTCGATGCCCCGCGACGCAACTTTCTTCGGCTGCTCATTCCAGATCGTGCCCAGCGTGTCGTGAAACTCGTCAGCTTGCAGTCTTCGTGGCCATATTTTGATTCTCGGCCGCTCCGGCCGGGTCACTGCTTCCGACTTAACGCAAGACCGGTGCACATGATTTAGTGACGTCACGCTCCTTCGACCGAGGACGCTTCACGGCGTGACGAAAGCTCGAACACGATAATCGTAACCGCACGCTTTTGCGCGTCGCCGTTTGATTGTTGAGCGTGACCGTTGGTCTAAACAGCGGTGTGGCGTCACAGCACCGACTGCACGGGCCTTGCGTTGTGTCCGTGGGAGGCCTTGCGAGGTCGCGCGCGATTTCCTGTACTTTGGCAAAGTGGCAAAATCGTCTTTGTATTGAAGTTTCGCATCTTTGCACACTCGACAGCAGCTACAGGCTATATAAACAAACTGCCAATGTAAGTCGAGAAGAGTAACTTAAGCTTGTTGGTACGTCACGTGAGTGAAATGGCGCACACTTAGACAGGGACGGAGTAAGCAACACGACACAAGCGCTAACAACTCACACAAGCAAGACGTGCATCTTGGGCGAGGACACCTCACTTCGGCGAAGGTCGGTGCATATGCGTTATATGGGGTGAACGGCGAAGCGCCGATATCTTATTTTTTTTAACCCTCATTCTTTTTTTATTTATTTATAGAGGCAAAACATCTATTGTCTCAGCTTCCGAGCGACCTGACGCTGAGACGATAAACGAGGGCCTCTGATAAATGAGGTCCTCTGGGCCGCACAATTAGGGGAATAGCTAGGTGCACTCGAAACTTTACCGAAGAGCCGCTACGATGTAGCTTGTATTCAGGTATGGCTCTATTATCGGTATTAACATATTTAAAGGGTACCTGCGGCAGGCTTTACGCCCATATCGAGTGGTTCGCAATGTCTGCGTTGTTTCTTTCGTGATGGCGTGTTTAAGACTTGGGAATTGTCAGAAGACCCGAGCCCCGACTTGCGACTAAAATGCGTGACATGTTTCTTGTTCCTTCTGAGTAACGAATAAGCTTCTCGTGCGCGAATTATATGTATATGCTGAAAGACTGAAATACATATATTCTTACGCGTGCGTATGAATTTCCGCGACCAAGGCTGAGATCGCAAATCAACATAGGGATCGCGCAGGCCGCAAATGTCGAGATTCCTGCTGCGCCTGGTGCAGCTCTCATGGGCAATATAGGAATGTCCACACGTACACGTCTGATTAAGAAAAAAGAAAAAAAAACGAGCCGCGGTACACTCGAGAACGACGCCGTCCCGTTCCTTTCTTTACTTTTATTTTACATTTTTGGGCACGGTCCATCGTTAGTCGTGACCCAGATGATCCATTCCGTCCCTTTTATCTGCGCAACGCACTGTACTTTTCCGCCGCCCAGAGTCGCGCAAGCGACCGGAAGGAGACAGTGCGGCATAACGGTCACGACTGTCCGAGCAGAACGAAATAAAAGAGCAAAACTAAAGATACATTAGAGAACAGTAAAGGAGGATGGGTGAGGGGTGGTGGTGGTGAACGTAAAAGCTAGCGTTCGTGTGTCGAGAGGAGCGCGCGCGAAAGAGCCGCGTGCGTACGGAAGAAAAGACAGGCTTTACCTTAATCGTTGGAGCGGGTGTCTGCTCGCCGGGCAGTGCACCGTGCCGCAGACTGTGTGCGCATTCTTTTCTTTATTTTCGGTATTTCTTTCACGCCGTGTTTTTTCCACGACGCTTTAGAGCAGTTCCGCGCGAAGAAAACCGTTCACCTGACGCAAGAAGTCTGTGCTGCGCTTGCGCACGCTCTCCCATGGCTGGCCCTGCGGAAAGGCGCGCGTTAACTTGTCTCTCGGTGTTCTGCGCATCCGTCTGGCGCTCACGTGACGCGAGGCGATGGAACTCGCTACCACCATCCTGCTGATGGTCCGTTGCTACCGTTCGCCGACACCGTAGCGCACCAGCTGACGACGTGCCGACGGAAGCACGGTGGGTGTGTGTTTTTTTTTCGAAACGCCCTGTGCGATCTTGTGGTTCGGGTCTCGAAGAGGTTTGAGACTTCTGACAGTGTGTGCTTCAACATCGCTGTCGACGAGTACGTTCGTTTCATTGCGCAATAAGTGACTGACGTGCGTGTCAACTTGTGTATACCTGTGGGTGTGACACGAACGGACGAGGAACCTTGTACTGCGGAGACGTTAACTTGGCTTGGCATACATTATAGACATGCGACGCCGGCGTTTCCTATCTACGTACCCGCATCAAGCTAGGTCAGCCTGGTTGTGAAGTTTCGCCGACTGTAGCAATTTCGCGTTGTGTACTGAAGCACCTGGACGACGACTATTAATATCCCTCAAAAAGAAGCGAAAGATGCTCTAAAGGCCACCGGATCATTCGACCAAGAAATTAAGGGACACCAGGTTCAGATCTAGACTTATGAAAAATCTTTTCGCCACCGTCGCAGCAATCGTATTATTCCTACCGCGTAATACCCACGCCCATTATGCGTGGCTTGACCTGGGGCCAAGTCATCTGGAATCTACGTTTGTGATAGCCTTGAAAGCGACAGCGCTGCCAAGGAAGGCGCTGATAACGTGCATCAAGTTATAGACAGACGTCGAAGTTCTTCATTCGCAAAGCGGAACTCTTCTTCTTTGCTTCTAGTTCGAGGACTGCGATTCATTCCTGAAGGACTTGACGCGTAGTGTGCTACCGCCCTGTAGAAGACGACTACGAAGTAACGTGTAGCTACAGATTCATCTCAAAGACCCGGACCCGAGTTCCACAAACCGTTGGCCATGGCCAAGTTGCCTTCGCTCTGCGATTCCGCGTTGCTGCAGTCGCATAGGGTGACGCTACCGGTGAGCGAGCCGCTCGCCGACCCTCTGACTCCGGCGAGGCTCATGCGGCTGACCTTTTTCACATTTATGTTCATCATGGGCGGCGTCATGCTGCTGATGCGCGTCTTCTACGAGAGCCGCGAGGGTTTCACCTCCATGGCCGAGTCGAGCGGCATACCGACGGGCATCGTCGGCGGAGCTGTGGTCTTGGTAAGCGGAGCCGTCCTCTTCACCGACGCCCTGGTCGTTCTGGTGCACCTGATTCGGCGTTCGTCGTCTTCGACGTCCTCCGACGCCGTCGACTGCAACACGTCGTCCGCCAGCATTGTGTCGAGCGGCCACTTCGCTCCGGTTTCCGTTTCGTTTAACAAGAGCCAGTGAGCGCGCACGTTTCAAGGTATCGTGTGTCATGTTTTCAACGCAAATCCCTTCGTATTGAACAACGTAAGAACAGTGACGCGTGTACTTTGTTTATACGGCTCGATAAGTTCAGGGACGGCGGGTGTCCTTATGCCTCTTGGCGTACCGCATGCGTGATGTGTCTTTGAAAGGTCATCACGGCGATGTTCCTTGTGTCATATGTGCTAGTATAGACATCCAGCGACTGTTGGTCTTGTTAGACCGTTGATTGGTGAAATTTCGGCAACGTGAATGCATTTGTGTGAGAGAACTTGGGCCTTCGTTGATATAATAGCGCTCGATAGTGCGAAATTTTCTGCCAGTTTCATGCGCGGTGCGAGGGGCAACTAAACATGATCGGTAGATCAGGTGACACTTTATAATTCGTTAGGCATAGCGAGTACTTGCGCATGTTGTTCTTTGACAAATTTTTTTGTCGGAGTAACGCGTACGATGCAACATTGACCACTTCGAGAAAGTTTTGTTAGTTCTTTTTTTTTTCCTCGCGAACAAAGCGAAGCGTACTTCGAATGTTTCGATTGACTGCACCTGTAAAGACCTAGTTGTCGCGAGGAAAGAGCTCTATAGTGCATGCACGCTTGGCCTATTTTGCCAATGCTTAGTGCCTGTGCAATGCTTTATTGTCAATAAGATTGAGAAAAATACACTATTTACAAATGATGAAGCCATATTATCTGCAAAAAGTCTACTTCAAGATGCCTCTCCCCGTTTGTTGTTCTCTATGTTTACTTTTGCTGCCACGCTACCTCCACTAACTTGTCATGTGCATAGTGCTATAAGCGCGGGTCTTTTTTTTTTTTGTTTATTATGTGCACGGCGGCAATAAACGTATTTGCTACGTTCGACGGCGGCGTAAGTCTTTCTCATTTCACAGTATTAATGACATCGGTGTGATCGTCCACGAAGCTCTAATCAACCGCCCACTGAGTGGACGGGTGCGATTCAGTGGTCCGCGGACGCACTGCTTGCAAACGACGATGGCTGATGTCTCGCTGAATTACGCGGAACTAAAAATTAAAACGCCTATGACGTTGCGGAATTACGGGCGGAAACAAAGAACGAGAAGTGCTAAATCGCTTAAATTAGAGAGGTCACTTCATAAGCCACCGCGCGGGAAGAATAGCGGCGAAAGGTAAAAAAAAAAAAAAAATCGAGCACTAACTTGCAACGCAAATTTTTAGAAAATCTTGTGTCGTTGCTGAATTGACCACTATTGCAGATATCATACGATGTAGATTTTTTTATATCGGTCATTATGTGCGAAATTTTGCTCGGCACACTGGATGCCTGCACTGCGCAGCAGACAATACGTGAGGTATATAGGAACGAGTACCGGTTCGTGAACGTCACAGTCGCTTAATTTAAAATTAAATTATCTTGTTTTACGAGCCGAAACCACGATATGATTATGAGGCACGCCGTATAGTGAGTGGCTATCGATTAATTTTGATCACACGGTGGTTCTAAACCTAAGCGAGCGTGTGTTTTTGCATTTCGCCTCCATCGAAATACGGCCTCCTCGCCGTGGCCTTGAATCGAACTGTCGTTCTTGAGCTTCGCGGCACCACACCTTACATGCATGCATGCATGCATACATACATACATACATACGTACGTACGTACGTACATACATACATACATACATACATACATACATACATACATACATACATACATACATACATACATACATACATACATACATCAAACCACGTGACTTCGTGTTGACCAGCGCACGATGTGTGCGGACATGCTTCTTTGCATAATACTGTGACGCTGTTTTGCAAGCATGGATTGCCATGCGCAACCGAGACGAGGTCAGTGGCGCCTAACTTCGAATGGTATATGCGCTTCGTTCATAGAATGACCGAAACTTTGTTTTTGTGCAGTAGACGGTGGGATACTGCGACCGACATTTATTTCGGCGACTCATCGTGCATCGTCGATCGGTGCTCCATAGATGAACCTGGTGACGAGAGCCAACACTTCCTTGGGCTTGTCGAACGCTGTCACGTGGCCGGCTCCCCTTACCAGCACCTGAACAGAGAGGGCGCGCGAAATAGCAAAGGCAGTTGACGACGCCAAAAATGCAGAACCGATTTTGGAAAATAGTCTGCGCTATATGATAAGAGATGATCGTAGTTGACCTGAGGCGGTAGCCGCGCGCTGCAGGCACTTGCTGCAGATTCACACGCGAGATGACGTTGGCCTAACATGAAAGATGACGGTGGTCATCATATTAATGGCAGCAGTGAGCGGCCGTTGTAAATACCCTAGAACATGCTCCTTGCATGAATGGTGGTCAAGGAGAGAGAGGAATAAATAAATAAATATCAGGCAGAAAACGCCTAGTGCGAAGCGTTCGTGAGAGAGGGTTATTGTGTTTGTGCTATTTTATTTGGAACTAATCGGGGGCGTTGCCGGCGCTCTATGTTGCCTTGGCGCTTTCTTCGGAATATAATTTGCCCGCTCGCGACCGCTGCCGTGCTAACTGCGCGTCTGTAGGCGCTGTCGATCGGTTGTTGGGCAGATAAAGTCTTTCGTTATTTGTATAGGAAGAGCGTGGACACACAGTGGAGAAAAAGAACTAGGAGGGTCACTAGTAAATATACGGCTAGTAGTTACGTAAGCAATATGTCAACAAAGAGCGTTAATCGAAAAATCAGAGAGGCGGAGAGGATTTACTGGAGGGCAGCTATGGAGAAAAAAACCGGCTCTGAGTAACTACCGAAAGGGCAAAAAGGAAATGAGGAGGGATGCATTTTACGATAATTCAAGGGGAAGCGCTTTACTGTTTGAAGCGAGATCGGGTTGCCTTAGAACGGGTAGTTATAAAGCGAGATTCGGTAAAGAAGAAGAACAATGCACACGCTGTGGGGAAGATAAGGAAACGGCGGAGCATGTTCTGATTGAATGTGGAGATATCCACCCAGGTGTACGTTTGGGCACGAGCCTACATGAAGCCTTTGGTTTTAGGGACCACAATGGAAAGCTGAACACGCCCGCGATAGAAATAAGTAAGAGACGATTATAGAGTATTGGTGGCAGAAAATTAGAGAGAAATGACAAACATAAGTAGTGAGAAAAATAAGGACATTCTGCCGTAAAGGGCAGAGAACTGGGCTGTGAATTTACGTGTTTTGTTTTTTTTCTGTAGTAAGATAGATTTGACGGAATAGAGGCATTAGGCCAACATGAAAAAAAAAATTAAAATGTTTTTTTATTTGTCGAGCCTGGTGGCACACTTGTCACCGCCCCGTTATAAAGGGGGCGCTCATAGCATCCATCTACCATCCATGCACCACTTCTTTTTATTTATTTTTTTAATAACGCGTGCTCGCCTGCGTGTGATCGCCTTCTCCGCAAGGGACGTTTCGTTTTTGCTTTTTCTTTTTCGCATGACATGCCCGCGAGACGTACCTGCGTTACGAACTTTACACGGAACGAACGGATCAGAAGAAATCGGAGGACACCTCGGAAAAGAATGCACCGCAGTAAAACAAGTATACAGTAAAGACAAACGTTCAACACTCCGGCCGTTCAACACTCAGCGAACTGAGTGTTGAACGGCCGCTGCGTCGTTCACTGTTGCGACCGTTCTTTGTGAACGATTTGCGAGTAGTTCTTGGGATATTGTCATACGTGATGACGTCACTACTGTATGATAGAGGTATCTCATAAACATCCAAGTATGGGCTGTCTGGAATAGGAAGATGGTGCCTAACTTCTCTTTTTCCTCCCAAAGGAAACACAGGAAAATATACTGTTTTCTTTTTAAGCTAAACACTTTCTTTTAAAATGAAGTGTCGTATATCTAAATTCCCTGCCGCTTATGCACATTGACTACACGTGCCTGGCAGGACGTTAGCAGCTTGAAGAAATTCTAAGAAAATGTTGCTAATTACGTAAAACGTGCTAATTAGATTTATTGATTATTCACGTTAGGGAACCTATGTTATGCATGGTTGCGAAATTGCAGAAGAGAAGCTGTGAAGTCATGCCTGCTTGGCTGAAATTCTCAGACCAGCATGACTTTCAATATGGGTCCCTAAAGTTTGCTAAAAAGATTCCTACGAAGAATCTACAGTATACTGCTAGATATACGGCGATGCCTGTGACATTTAATTCCTTGTGTGTCTGTGTGTTCGAGACGTGCCTTTCAAACTATATATGACATAACCGAGATTGAATTCGTGTTTTGCCGTTGTGCAATTTGCGAAATTCTCTATATACGAACACTTGTCCTTCAGTGAACTTAATGCGAAACAGTTCTGGAGGCGACCCTTGACTTGAATGTCTGATAATGGCGCTCGCACGTCAGCATTCGTGCGCCCTGGGGCATTCCTTGAGTTAACCTTGTGTTTCGCGCGCTGCCGAAGCTGATCACGGAGGCCACGTGGAAAGAACTGCGTGGTTGAGATCTGCTCCGCCAGGTGCCGCAACAATCTCAGCTGCTCACAGATTTTCAGTGAACTCAATTAATTTTAATTAATTGTCCTGACAGTCAATTGGTCCTTATCTTAAGTACTGTTATGCTCCGATATCATATGTATCCTATATAGCTCTTAGCTTGAACCTGAACCATCGACTTCTTCTATAAGAAGACTTATATGAATATATTCTTAAAACCGGAAGTGCTCCACCGGATATGGAAGAAAAACAAGAGAATCACTAGGCGCTCGTGCCACTGAAAAGAAAGATACACGATGCCAACCTCAGTGTAGTTGTGCACATGACGGTAGTAACCCAGCACTTGGTCCGTGCCCAGTCGCCAGGGAAGCCTCGGCGTGGTGGCGTACATCCGCTGGCCCTTCCAGTTCACCGTCTTCATGAAACGCTCCACGGAGCTCAAGGGAGTGAGCAGGTCCTTTTGGCCACAGTACACTAGCACCTGCGACGGTTAAGCGCGGGCCATGCCTGAGCTCCGTGTGGCGTGACTTGGTTCACTGAGCGCTGCAAAATAGAACGCCTCTAACGTAAATTGCTATCATACTTGAGTATTGTGAATGTCGGGGCGACGAGGAGCACTCCGACAATCAGAATCCGTACCACTTAACTTACCACGCACTGCTGCAGCACTGTCGGCTTGGGCGTATGTTATACCTTGCACCACATCCAAAACTCACAAAAGACGAAGGCACCGTCGGCAGGCGACTTCACAGCAATATACCTTCGCACACAGCATCCTATTGCACCGTATCAGACCGATGTTATACAGCTACACGTGTCCATACTGCAACGTGCCAACGTGCGCGTCCTGGCACGCAAAGCAAGCACTACAACCAGCAGCTACACGCTGACTCAAACCTCCTCACTGAGGTGTGGGAGGCTGCGATCTCCAAGCTGGACCTGGTCGACCAGCGCCAACTCATCGCCCGGGCCGGGGGCGGTCCATGCCAGAGGGTTCCTGGAATAATTGACCCTCCCACCTTTAGTAACTATATCAACTCTTCAATAAACGTTTACTCTCTCTCTCGCATCCTCCGCAGGGCACACCTTAGGCTAACGTGTAAAGAATTAGCGGCAGCATATGCCCGGTGCGCACGGAGAACGTCGATCAGCACCAACAGGAAGACCCCACGAAAGGGCCAGACTCCTCCGCAAAGGCTACGTGACCTCATCCGCGATACTCCAGCCGCAAGTTAATTGTACTCCATTAACTAATCAACGTGTCGCCACCCTCGTATAGATTCGAGGCCACCACGTACAGGAGAAACCATCCATCACCTTGAGGTCCTGGTCGAGCAGATCTGCCAGCTGATGCTTGTACGAGACCAGGATGTCGGCGTACATGCCGTGCGTGACGGCGTCGCCGTCGGCCACGAACACCAGCTGGCGGCCAACGTGCAGGGCGCGACGCACCTCAGCCCGTTCCACGAACTGCTCGTAACCGGAGAAGATGGCCGGAGGGTACGTGAGGTCCAGGTCGTACGCCTGCCGCAGGCCCGTCAGGTTGCCGAACAGCGTCGTCGACACGGTCGGGTTGCCGTCTGAGGTATATGACGCATTTCGCGGATGAGACGTGTGGGGCGAACAGCCGCAGAAGTGTACGAGTAACGTGGACCATATACGAGTGGATACGTCTGATTTGCATCCGACAACTGCGAACTGACCTTGTTTATGCACTGAAGCGAATAGTATGGGCTTAAGGGAACGACTCTTATTTTATTATCTTTTATTTGAACACAGGGGACCGATACGTATATCCTGTATTTTCTTGCAATATGTCAATAGCGCCTGTACGACAGGCGTTTAATTGACAGGCCATTTCCACCAGCCATATACAGAAGTCGCATATATGGTACGCAGCGAAGTCGTATATATATATATATATATATATATATATATGTCGCATGTTGTAGCACAAGAGCAACTATACAGAAAGGAAACATTAACATTGGGTAAATCATGGCGTTTCGACACAATTCAACTACTCGGCCGATCCCCTCCATTGGGTATGTGCCATGAGGAGAGGTCAACGACAACAACAACAACAACATATTGCGGTGTGCCCTGTGTTGCGTCGTGTAGCGCGAGGGCTACCGTAAGCATTGTGAGCATTGTTTATGCGCTTCATCTTCTCATGTGTACATACTGATCATCACTCCTTGGGTTTGGGTTGTGGGGCTCATACTCGACACAATAAAGAAGTGTCTTGAACGTTGATCTCGTTCTCTGGCTTTATTGGTTTCACGGCATACTCTTGTGTGCGGGGAGGAGAAACGCCAGATCAGGCCAAAAGTGCGCCGAAAAGTTTGCCCTGCACAGATGTGTGAACCTCACGAATCCTCCCTGTTAGAAAGTTGGCCTGGCTGGTACGGATTCGTGATAAAAGAATGCACGCGTGCGGTCAAGGACACAAAGGAAGAGGTCGAGACACCACAAGCGCCGACTAACAACTGAAAAGGTGCGCAGCGGAGGAAAATAAAGACACAAATCTTACCTGCGCAGGCACGCAGTGCTACCTGCCAGTCCGACACACGCGGTGGTCTACGCGGGAGATAACGAGTCAGGCACTTCGTTTCTTCCGTACGCATCTTAATCGACGGCAGGCTCACGCATGCGCTACCACTACTATCGATATGCCAGGCTTCTGCCATCAGACGCGTGTCTTCATCCTTATGCCTGTACGAAACTGCGCATTCATCGAATTTTGGCATGCAAGCTTTGGGCGTACGTGACTGACACTTTTCTCAGCTTCCTGGTGCTTCGTTTTTGCTTTCTTTGCTAGCATTCACTAAACGCGTGTGATGCGTACGTGTCGCTCTCATTTCGCTCGTTTTTTTTTTTTTTTTTCTCTTTTTTCTGGCTTACCGTGACTCTCCGGAAGAGTCGCGGGACCACCGAAGTTTTTGGCCTACGTGAACGCCTGCACGCGCGCGCGTTGCAGCTAAAGCTGGGACGAAGAGCTCCCTGCTAAACAGACCCCACCAAGACGTTCAAGTTTCTCGAGACTGCCGTCATTGTTGGGACGCGACCGCGGTCGTGCAGTTTACCTGGGCGTTCCGGAAAGGGAGGTCGACCGCTCAACGGCACCTCGTAACAAAGGGTGCTTCCCGCGCCGCACGTGTCGAAACGGTCAACCGCTTCCTTCGCCAGTACCACCGTCATAACGACGACGGCCATCTAGTGTCGCCCGGCGAGGATCGAGTGGGCTAAATGACATGCCTGCCAGAACGACTTCGTTCCACTTTCTCGTTAACGGCTTAGTTTATTAGCCTATGCTTACGAGAACTTGTGCACTTCAACTGGAGAGCCAGTCAAAGCTATGGTAATAGGGCCGTTCTGATACACACGGTGTGCAAGAAAACTCAGCCCCACAGCCTTCAGTAAACAGTGTAAATTTTACAGGTTGTCCTTTTGTCATCGTCGCCTTTTTTTTTTTCTCACTTCCTCTGCATCCCCTAATTCTGCCTGCTTTCTGCACCATTAGTGGTTGTTTATTTGAGAAATATACACAAAAGCGGGGAAAAGGTAAATCAGTAATGGAGGCCGCAATGGTAACTGTCCAGCTCGAGCGGCTGACACCTGAATGGCGGCCATCAGTGGGTAAGGGAGGAGTAAAGAACATGGAGAGACAGAGATAGGATACAAGGGGGCTATTTACATGTGTAGACATATGGATGTGATGTCTATTTACACATATACACAGAAGGACGTAATGCCTCGCAGTGAAGTGACCTCCTCGAAAACAGTTTGTCACCTGGGTGCACACGCTGGCACTGTTACGGTACAGAGAGCAGTCGGCAGTATCATTACACTACACATTCCTGCATGGTTCAGATGGCAGCCGTTGGCTGTGCAGGTATACGGTGCCTGCCGGGCACGCTTTTATCCTCCCTCCTTTCTTGTAACGGCCACGAATGATACTAGAATTATATAGCACTGCTAGCCAGACCCGCGTTTGTCGTAGCGTGCAATCGACCTTTCTGACCACCGCCCTTCCTTGTGTATTCGCTTCGGCACATCCCTTCAACACCTTGGCCAATCGACAGCTCCTCTCGCCCTCTGATGTGAATGTCAGCGGCAAGCGTCGCCTTCGACTGAATGTTCACATTCAGCCCTGGCTGATGAAAATCGCCCGTAGTAAGCTATCCTGTTACCATGAAGCCAAGAAAGTATAGCTTTGAAAGAACACGTTGTCACTCCAAAGCGTCTTTTTTCAGACTCCCCTTAGTTGCTAAACTAGTGCGTGTTTTCACGACCGAAGCGTCATTTGCGGGTAAGTGTTCGGATTCCCGTTTTTCGTGCGGGGCCGAGTGTCAAACTCTTCCGAGGAGGTCACTCTCACAAGCGAACTATTAGGCTTTACGTCCATCTGTGCACATATTTAGCAGCCATCTCACCCATCTGTGTGCATATGTAAGTAGTTCCCACCCCCCTTCTATCATCTCACTCTCTCCCTAACCTTTATTCGTCTCCCATCCTCTGATATCCGCCGTTCAGGGGTCAGCTGCTCGATCTAGACAGTTACAGCCAGTTACAGCAGCCATCTTCATTTTCTTCTTCCTTTCCTTTCGCCTCTTCCTTTTTGTAAAGGTTTCCTCCAATAAACAGCCACTTACTACTACTACTACTACTATCGTCACCCTTGATTCAAATGGATCCGTTTCGTAATCTTGCCCGAATGCGACGCACCTATGATGACCTCCAGGAGGTCTTTGGCAGTCGTGTAGTTACCGCGGCGGATGAGGCGAACCACCCGATTGTACTGCTCCCAGAGGAGCGCAGCTTGGGCGTCGGTCAGGAACCCTGTCTGGTGCAGCAGCTCGCTGTTGTCCAGCTGGTTCTCCGGGTCCACAAACGGGCTGGCCAGGACGAGGCCCTTGAGCCGCGGAAGAGAGTCTTCGTCCCGCATCATGTTCATCATGGTCGCCAGTGTCAAAGCGAACTTGGCTGCAACGTGCGAAACTTCGTTTGTTTACACCATAAGGACAACTTTCTGAAAAGCGCCGGCTCGTCATAACCGTAAAGGTCGGCTGATTATTGATATATATTATCTCCCCTGGCTACATAATCTGGATTTGCCGATTTCACCTGCACCTATTTTATAACTGTACATCGAAACAATTAACTCACGTATGACTGTAACAACGTAATGAGCGATGGTGAGTTAAAGAAGAACAGTGTCGAGTATGCAGATAGACGGCTCATGGGTCATCGAACATTCAGCGCGATAGCGCTGCCAAACTGACCTGGAAGTTGTCTTTCTATACACTGAGCTTCCACGGAGGTTTAAGGGTAAGCAGCGTTCCGTTGATAATACCGTGAACGACGCGAAGAGACGAAAGGTGCAAACTGAGCACCAATGCGTGAAAGGAAATCAGACGTCGATCCTTCGACAGCGGGATGCCGTCTTCCGTTACGGAGGTATTCATAGAAAGTTATTGCGACAACCGTGATAATGTACATCTCACAGCGAAATGTCGTGCACTACTCTTTTACAGTAGTTTATCGTTAATTCTATAAACCTTGCATGTTCCCGATAAAGATTTTCCAATACACCCCAAGTTATTGATAGCGAAGCCTTAAATTCCGTGCACATGTGCCGATGGTGCCTACGTACATGGTGTGGAAGAATTGCTATTGCGTGCGACTGTATAGTGCAAAACTCGTCAAATCATGTAGTGCAGCACAAACTGACTCAAGCCTTGCTCGCACAACCGGCATGTCTTATTATCGCTAGCGTTTACCGTACCTGCGTAACTCTCGGCGGCAATGAAAAAGTCGGCGCGGTGGCACTCGGCAAAGATGACGCAGAACTGGCCCATGAACTCGTAGAGGTCAGCGGCAGCGTCGGAGGCGTTGGCGCAGTACCAGCCGTCGTCGACACCGTCGTGCGAGTGACTGAAGCCCGTGCCCACGGGCTGGTCCACGTACACGACCGACGCCTCCTGTGCCCACGTGTGCGCCCTGAAGGCCGTCGTGCCGTCGGCGATGGCGCGCAGGGGACCATGCTCCACAAGCGCCCCCATCACTGACGGCACGCCTGGTCCGCCCTGAAGCCACAGCACCAGCGGAGCCGGTCCGCCCGGGTGCTTCTTCTGCACAGTGGGCGCGAGCTATCCGTAACTGCTGGTAATAAGCCCTTTTTTCAAAAATGAGCGTTGCTGCTGCTGTGGCCCACGCACAAAGAAAATCCTGCTATGTTCACATGGTCGGACCCCGTTGCCCCTGGCTCCATATACAGGGCATGTCATCATTATAAACGCATGCGTGCAGCACACAATGCAGCGCCCTTTCACTGGCGTGTCTTATGCATGGATCATCTCCTTCTCAAGCAATTGACGAGAAAGCCAAGCGCATCAAGCGAAAGCAACCATCTATTTTAGGAGACTGACCAAACTGACAGAGTCGATTAAACGGTCTCAGCGTATGGTGCCCGATCCACCCCATTCTTCAAAATTATTTCTTCTCACTAGGCGTATTGAAGACCTGGATTCGAAACCCAGTACCGCCAAAAAGATTCATTTCGTTTTTGCATTGTTTCCTTTATAGCGATTCGTCTTGCGTGACCGGCGCACTTCTGACCAACCGACTAAGAGCTTTCTCGATGAGATAGTTGGCTTAGAAATACTTACGCATTTAAAACTACGCCCATCAATCTTCATTATTAGCTGTCTGACTGATCCTTAAGCATAGAGATTGTAGGACTTATACAGAGGGATTCTTTTAGAATTGACCTATTTTATTGGGCCGTATACAGTTTTGTTACAAGGAATTCGATTTTAATGCGGCTCGTCGTAAAACATCTAAGGAAGAACGAAAACTTAATGATCCGTCCCGTTTTTTGATGTGCAACTCCAAAAAAAGAGAAGAATAAGAAATAAATAAAGCTGCGAAATGCTATACAAGGATGGCTAGTCCAGCGCAGCGTTCGCGTCACCCAACGGCGGCGGAAGTTGACGACGCCAGGTTCATCACGTTAAGTTAACGCGAAAACTGAGCACTCTATCCCACGCGCGCGCCGCGCCGCGTCGCCTTGACGCAGGCGCATTTGCGCGCGCGGTTTTTGTTATTTCTTATTTATTCTTTTATTTTGGCGTCGCTCATTTAAAAAGCGGTAATGATGATGATGTGTTCATTGGCGCAAATGCCGGTTACGGTAAAGGAGCGCCAAGACTACGTGTATTGTGGATGCGAAGGTGTGATTAAAGATAGTTACTAGGAGAAAAAGTGGCTGTAAAGGGCCTAAAATCCCGAGAACTAGACGTTCGTAAAGTAGATATAAGTAATAAAATTACGAGAATGACATGAAGGGTGGGCAATGAATATAAATTATGTACTGTTTGAAAAAGCAAGTGGCGCTATGATGATGGATTATTGATAAAATCACTGCCTCAAAAGCACCTTTGGAAGCAAGGGTCATCAAATTTTCATCCTTCATGAATCTTTCGCTCCAAATCGCATTAAAATAGAACAATTTCTAACAAAACTACAGCCCAATGAAATAGGTCAGTCCTAAAAAATCACTCGATGGGGTTGCGGCCTTCCTTGGAACCTTTTTCTCATCGGCACGGCGTCTTTCATCTTTCTGGACTTCGCCAGCGACTGAAACGGCCTAATGGAAGGCGCATACCACGATCACTGAAACGCTTGCTTGGCATTGAATTTTCGCAGTCGGAATTTTACTTTCCTAGATGGGGCCTTTATTCGACCATCACGAAATATTTCACCAAAGCTTTCATATATGGTGACTGAATTGTTATTAATTTTTAACATGGAAGTGTTTTATGCCAGGGTCCACCTAGCACATTAGTGACGTATTTCAGTCACGGATATGACGTTGATAAAATAGACACTAACGCATGAAATAAAAACCCGCATTTCCCCGAAGGGGAGTATGAGGAAGTGCGAAGCACGGGGTGATGCTATGAGGGGGCGCGCGCGACTAAACTGCAGAGCCGAGCGAAGGAGACGGCAGCGAGAGAGCACGCGCCAGCCGACCCACGGAGGTCTGGCCGTTTTTAAGTGCAAAGCACTTTTACTGATGATGATGATCTGTCTTCCGAACTCGTTCCAAAGAACCCGCAACGCGTTCAACTTGTTGGCGGCGTTGCGCACGCCCGAGATGGGGCTCAGGTTGTTGTCGAACCACAGTCGATCGCACACCGCGCAGCTATATCCGAAGCTGCGGTCCAGGAAGTCTCGCTTGAAGCGCGCGTCCGGCCGATCGAATTCGAGGGCCCGCGCTCGCTCACGCATCGCGCGTCCCCGCGCAAGATCGGCTTCGGGGTGTTTCAATGTTTCAACCGCCGGCCTTCATCACCACAGGCAATGCGCGGGGCGCGCGCAGCCACGGAGCGGAGTGCGGAGCGCGCGCAGTCACGTGGGGCGTGACGTCGCTGCGCCGTTGCTACAGACGCTCCTCTCCGCTCCTCGCGCCGTTGCTATGGGACGGCGGATTCAGGGTCGCTTATAAAGTGCATTCGCACTTAAAAAAAACTGTAAGAAAAAGTTCCCCCAACCGGGAATCGAACCCACGACTTCTCGGCCGCGGCGTTAAGCGCCCGGCGCTCCACAAAGCTACCGATATAAAGGCACACCACTCCACAAACGCGCCCTATATCTCTCACACATTCTCTCTCACACGGTGCTCTCAGTTGGCGGGGCTAGGCGGGTCTAGGCGGGGCGGGGTGGTGCCGCCGTCTGTGAGCGGGGAAGTGAAGTAATGCTGCATGACACTTACTAGCGCCGATAGGGAACGATTCGGCGACGACGCAGTTAAAGCATCGCCTCGGAGATTGCGCGCCGGCGCGCAGTCTCGAAAGTCATAGTTAAAGCGTCTCGATGCCAGCGAAAAACACTGGCCGCGCCAGCATCGGGGGGTCGCCCTAGACGCAGTTACGTTATATGCATTTCGCTTCGTGTTAGCGTGTGACGGCTCGTTGTCGGAGTAGTGCAGCTTCCACATGCACCAACGGTGTTTCGCCGCCGGCTGCTTCGACTGCGATAGCACCGACTAATAAAACTGCTTCAGTAAGCGCTGCAGAAAGGCAACGATGTCGACGGTACAGAATGTCGTGCCTTGGTGAAGCGAGACCCAGCGGGACGTGCAACGCCTGCGCGCGTTCGCGGCTCAAGCTGCGAACCTCTTCCACACGCGATGCTGAAGCGAAGTGTGGTAGTGTATGCATGAGCACAGGCGTCGGTTACCCTATTACTAGGGAGCGCACACCGTGCCGTTTCTCTCCTTAAATGATGACGCTTTGAAGAAGCGCATATCGAGTACCAGTGTTTATTACGTGCTTGTTGATGTCATCTTTGCGCGGGATTCACGATACGCTGTGACCAGGTATATGTTAAAAAACTAGGCGTCAACGTGGGTGCAATCAGGTCAAACAGTGCTACAGATGCCAAACACCAACATACACTGTACAAGCTCTCATATATCACTACACAATAAGCACTACTTGCGTGAGGACACGTTTTACGTTCGTGTTATACCGATTCCTATGACGGAGGGATAAGCCATGTTTTTTATGACTCTTAGAACGCATTCATATGGTTCAGATACATTCACACTGTGCAGGCGTTGGCGTTTAGCATAGTGGAGGAGATACTCGGCTACAGAGCGCAGGGCGGTAGGTTCGAAACCCAACGCCGCCAAGAAAATATCTTTTTTTGTTTTTCATTTGTTTGCGGCAATTCGTATCAACCATAACGAGGCCCCACTTTTGTCTGACGTCACAGCAGTGGCACAGCCAGCGGGCTGAATTGGGATTCAACCCCCCCCCCCCCCCCCAACGCCAGAGATATTTGCATTTTGTATGTGTATAATGTGCGCACACATACAAACACACGCACGAACATACATAAATTTTGATCCAATTTTAATAAAACTGACAGCGGGTGCACTTCTCACCAACAAGGGAAGCCGATAGCCTTTGGAAATCTTGTATTTTGCCCCGCCACGGTAGTCTAGTGGTTATGGCGCTCGGCTGGTAACCCGAAGGTCGCGGGATCGAATCCAGGCCGCGGCGGCTGCATTTTCGCTGGAGGCGAAAATGTTTGAGGCTCGTGTACTTGGATTTAGGTGCGCACGTCCAGGTGGTCGAAATTTCTGGAGCCCTGCACTACGGCGTCTCTCATAATCATGTCGTGGTTTTGGAACGTTAAACCCCAGATATTATTATGAAATATTGTATTTTTCGATTTTTCAAAGTTTCACCCAATGTGAATAAAACTGATTGTGGGTGCATTTCTGCCCAATACGGTGCGCCTAGACTTTGAAAATGTATTACTTTTCGATGTTTGGACGTTTCATTCAATATGAATAAAAGTGATCGTGGGTGTATTTCTGACCAAAGATGTAAGCCTATAGCCTTTGGAAATGTACTAATTTACGACATTTAGACGTCACATCCAACTTCGATAAAACTGATCGTGGGTGCATTTCTGACCAAAGAGGTAAGCCTATAGCCTTTGCAAATGTATTCATTTTCGGCATTTGAACGTTTTATCTAATTTCAATAGTAGTGATCGTGGGTGCATTTTGACCAAAGAGGTAAGCCTCTTCATAAATGTATGAATTTTCGACATTTCATCCCACTTCAATAAAAGTGATTGTGGGTGCATTTCTGACCAAAGAGGTAAGCGTTTGAAAATGTGTTAATTTTCGACATTTGGACGTTTCATCGAATTCAATAACAGTGATCGTGGGTGCAGTTCTGACCAAAGATGAGCCTATAGCCTTTGGAAATGCACTAATTTACTACATTTGGACGTTACATCAAACTTCAATAAAACTGATCGTGGGTGGATTTCTGACCAAAGAGGTAAGCCTATAGCCTTTGGAAATGTACTAATTTACGACATTTGGACGTTTCATCCAACTTCAGTAAAAGTGATTGTGGGTGCATTTCTGACCAAAGAGGTAAGCCTTGGAAATGTACTAATTTACGACATTTGGACGTTTTATCTAATTTCAAAATTGGGGGACGCTTAAGCTTCGCCTTTAAGAGTTGAACGCGATAGCAATATCCTGCCCCTAGTGCGCACTTCGAACACTACGAGTGTTTAACAGAATGCGCGCACTAAGGTGTGTGCCTTAGTAATGGGTAGCATGCTTTCAACCAGGAGCAATTATGCGCAGGAAACTTTTTCGAAGCTGCGATGCACCCACTACGTGGTCTTAGGGGAATACGCGCAGTAATTTGTGTGCCTTTTGTAATGGGTGGCTGTCTTTAAACCACCAAGTCGTTATGATATTGACGTGGTGTGACGCCCGATGGCAATGTACACTTGTACCACGCAATCTTACTGCCATATTACATCTCGTACTGTGACACCTGTATACAGGACGCGTATTTTTGGGAAGCATCAAAGTTACTTTCAGGACAGCTCCAAGCAGAGGCGTGGCTGTGTGGTAGAACACCTGCTTGCCACGCAGACGGCCTGGGTTCGATTCTCACTCGGACCCAACATTTTTATTATTTATTTTATTTGCAGCTTTTTCGATTTTTCGGTCACGGACAAGATGATGATTTTTCGCTCACAACCAACGGTGCCGACGCCGACGGCGGAATTTCTGCGACACGGGCTCTTTAACGCTATCGCGTTAATAGTAGTGATCGTCGGTGCATTTTGACCAAAGAGCCTATAGCCTTTGGAAATGTACTAATTTATGACATTTGGACGTTACATCCAACTTCAATAAAAGTGATTGTGGGTGCATTTCTGACCAAAGAGGTAAGCCTCTTTGGAAATGTACTAATTTACGAGATTTGGACGTTACATCCAACTTCAATAAAAATGATTGTGCGTGCATTTCTGACCAAAGAGGTAGGCCTTGGAAATGTACTAATTTACGACATTTGGACGTTTTATCTAATTTCAAAGTAGTGATCATGGGTGCATTTTGACCAAAGAGGTAAGCCTATAGCCTTTGGAAATGTACTAATTTACGACATTTCGGACGTGCTCTTAACATTTTGAGCACCTTCGGACCATTAAGAAAGAGGGGGAGGAAAATGTTAAATCGCGTCCCGAAATGGTGAACGAGGTGTCAATTATGGGTACGATATCGAGCCATCTCGAACTTGTACACCTAAGATACATCATTTCATCATGCAAACCAGTGGCAAGCGATCACGCGTTGACCTATACCTGAATCATCATAAAAACAACTTAGGCATAGTATACTTTAATTATACCGTAAATTATTACGTAGGACCCTGTATCTTAATTATCAGAAGCCAAACACGGCGGCCTAAAGCTGTCCTGCAGGCCATAGACTACACTATAATTCTGCCCCATTGGACTATGAAGCGGTTGAATATTACCTGCCCTTTGATGGTCCAAGGGGAAGGGTACCATTGCATAATTTTAGCCCTATTGCCATTTTTAACGTTTTATAGAGCAGTATTACTAAAACAAGTGACAAACAGTTGTATGCTTGTATGTTTCCCTGTCTGCAGCCGACACTAACCACTGTCAAAAGTGCTCCGCCCCCCCCCCCCCCCCCAACATTTCTCGGGGGGGGGGGGGGGGGGGGGCTAGCGCCTCCCTTGCCCCCCCCCCCCCGGTAGATACGCCTATGATTGCAGGCCACACCGGAGCAGTGAGTAGCGGGATTTGCCCAAATTCTGCACATACCCGTTCACGATGATGATAGCTCGTTGCGGAGCAGAGAGAAAACATCTTTATTATGTAAGTAGAACAAAAAGCATGGGAGGAACCCCTAGTCCGGGGTCCCTAGGACGACTCCGGCGACGTGTCGAGCCCGTTGTATGATGGCTCGCAAGACCTCGGGAGGTCCGTCGCCGAGGGCGTCGTCCCACAGCTCTTCTTTGCGTGCGAAGGAGGGGTGGTAATGGTGGGAAAAGGTTTGCCGTGCCCTCGATACTGACGTGGAAGATGGGGGGTGACCATAGGGTGACCTGCCGCAGCCCGGACAATTGTCGGCGTAACAGTGTGGCCAGAATTTGTTCAGGGAGACAAGCTTAGGAAAAGTGTCGGTTTGCAACTGACGCAGTGCCACCGCTTCATCTCTCGAGAAGGATGGTGGTGGCGCACGGTGAGTGCAGCGAATGCTTCTATAATGACGGAGAATGTCTCCGTAACGCAGCAAGGGATCCCCCCACCCTGAACTGGTCCTTTCACCACGACGGAGCAGGGACGTTAGAGCCAGACCTTTTCCCACCTTCTCTTTACTTCTCAAGTACTGTTCTTGCATGCGCTAACATGGATCTCTTAGATGCAGGGGCGTTGCCAGAATTTTTTTTTTCGGGGAGAGGGGGCTTTATGTATGTTCAGGCGTGTGTTTTTATGTGTGCGCGTATACTATATACAGGCATAAAAATGTGGAAATTGCGGGAGAGGTGGGAGTTTGAACCCTCCAAACCACCACCTAGATACGCCGAGCTCTCTGTATACAACCTGTCAAGCCGACATGGAGCCCTGTACATATGTACAGGGCGATTACTGTCCGCCGCGGAAGATCAGTGGTTGCGGTGCTCGGCTGATGACCCGAAGGTAGCGGGTTCGATCCCGGCCGCGCCGGTCGCATTTCGGTTGACGCGAAATGGTTAAGGCCCGTGTACTGTGCGATATGAGTGCCCGTTAAAGAACAATAGATGGTCGAAATTTCCCGAGCCGTCCACTACGGCACGCGTGTATCATAATAATAAGGTGGTTTTGGCACTAAACACTCAGATGTTATTACAGGGTGACTATTTTAGAACTGACCTATTTCATTGGGCTGTAGTTTCGTTACAAAGTATCCGATTTTGATGCGGTTTGCGACAGAAGATTCAGGAAGGAGGAGAATTTATTTGCCCGTCCCGTTGTTTGATGTGCAACACCGAAAACAGAAAAAGGAACGAAAAATAAATAGCGAAAACCGCGATAGCTAGTCCGACGCAGCATTTGCGGCAGCGGAACTTGGCGACGCCAGGTTCATTACGTTACGTTGACGTAAAAACCAAACACTCTATACACCCACGCGCGCGCCGCGCCGCGTCACCTTCACGCATGCGCGTTCGCGCACGCCTGGCGCCCTTCTCGTATGCGATTTCGTGGAATGTCGCGGTTTTACCCATTTCTTATTTATTCTTTTTTTTTCGGCGTTGCACATCAAGAAACTGGACGGGCCATTCACTTTTCATCCTTCCTGAATCTCTGCCGCAAACCGCATTGAAATCGAATAATTTAGAACAAAACTACATAAAATTGAAATAGGTCAGCTCTAAAAGAATCAAGGCCTGGGTACGGGCTAGTTGGTATTCCATTTTTTTAGTTGTGATCACAATCTAAAAGAATCACCCTGTGTAAGCAAAATTCGGAGCATGCGAATATTTGATGCGAAAGACTGGTTTCGATAATGGAGGGATGGTCCTTTCGGGTGGCTGTTCCACATACGCTGATCAACGCTAGAAACAAGAAGACAGACGCCGTGCTGATGACGCCCGAAAACAAAGCTCCAGGTAAGGCGGGAACCACACACTTTCCTACGGTAAAACTGCATTTATGCGTCACTCGGACAACTCCCAAAGAT
The DNA here is from genome assembly GCF_013339695.2 of Rhipicephalus sanguineus. Taxonomy (NCBI): domain Eukaryota; kingdom Metazoa; phylum Arthropoda; class Arachnida; order Ixodida; family Ixodidae; genus Rhipicephalus; species Rhipicephalus sanguineus. The sequence continues at coordinate 172,182,249 of NC_051178.1, read as the reverse complement.
GACTCTTCGTAGATATTCTTGTTGACACGCTGGGCGTATCTTCAATATTTTTATCATTATATATGGATGCATAGGCGCTCCCCTTCCGCTGGTCGAGTCCAAACTGAGCGCATTATGTTAATGGGCGCACCCAATGACTTCTTAACCACCAAACGTGTCGTGCAGTTTCGGTATGCCAAAGTTACTCCATCTCTGATAATGATCCAACACGGCCTTGGATTGCAAGCAAGAGAAGATGTGGAACACAATCTAACGCTTTTTCAAGGCCAAGCTGTAGAATCATCATTGAATGGTGTCGTAACACTCGATCACGCATCTTGTGTTTAGTAGTCACAATGAATCTTCCCATAATGCCGCAAGGTCACTGGACTAAACACTCGCACTTGCAGAATGTGAATATATCTAAAGCATATCTAGACTAATAACGCTGAATTTCTTTGGACTTTCCGTTCCCCCAACGGCATTCGAGACACGTCATCATTCTCTCAGTACGTCTTACTTTCAGCACAGGTCTCGGTTTGTAGCCCTGAGCGGTGACCATTCTCAGGCGTGAATACGTTCTGAATGAGTTGTGCAGTGCCAGCACGCACAGCCTAGCGGACCGTGATTGTGGTCGGGCAAGATGCGAGCCATGCGCGTGCGACGTTCGCGCCTCCCCACGCCACGAGTGGGCGGACCACTCCGGACTAGACGCGATCCCAGAGTTGTACATAACGCATTACAAGTAAGGGTGTGTTAATATTCGAACGTTTCGAATATTCGCCGAATATTACATTCGAAATATTCGTATTCTATTCGAAAATCGTGTATTCGAAGTTTCGAATATTCGATAACTTCGAATATTCCAAAAATTCGAATATGCGATCCAACTATCGTGCATAAAATATCTCGCCTTCCACATTTCTGCTGCGTTCGTATCGCTAAAAACGTTGCCGAGAGGAACGATAAACATCCTAAGTACACGGAGGCACGATATCTGCCTGCGACAAGCGCCCCAATACGTATGATTTATTGCTGGTGCATCTCCGACGTGCAGCGCTGGTGGCGATCATGTAACCGTAAATTTTCGATATTATGCGGCCGTAACGTGCCGCACTACCACTCGTTCACTATGCGGGACCACTTCTGAAGAAAGACAGTGACCCATGTGACTGGTGGCGGACTGTAGGCACCTTCAGATACCCCAGTCTGGCAAAGCTTTGCCCCATGTACCTCCCTATACCAGCCACTTCTGTTCCAAGCGAGCGTGCCTTTTCAGTGGCAGTGGGGGGGTTGTCTCTGTTAGAAAGGAGCGCCTACTGCCTGATCATGTGGAGCAACTCATATTTCTTCATGATAATTATATCTAGTCATTACTTTCATTGTGCCGTGATATTTGCTTGTGTTGTGATGTGCATTGTGCTAGCCTGGACATTGTGTTCTGGAGATAGCAGTGCATGTTATGTTGCCAGTCAAGCTGTTAATGTTTTTTTTTTTTCAAATAGCTACATGTTAAATAAAATATTGTTACTGTGGAGGCATTTTTCCTTTGATATTCGTATTCGATTCGCATTCGAAAAATTTGATATTCGCACACCCCTAATTACAAGCAATCGATTACTTGTAATCAATTACATTTTACTGTAATTTATTAGCAGTAATCAATTACTGGTTATTTTTTTTTTCAAAATAAAGTTGTAACCAGTCTTCTACGGCAGTTCTCGTCCCGAAAAATGAGTAAAAATGAGATTTACGTAGCGCCCTCTGGTGAGCGGACGGTGCCTATTGCGTAGGCTGACGTACGTTCCTAATTGAAACAAGGCGTGCGGGAACAAAGAAAATACTATTGTTTCTCTGACGGAAAAAAAAGACATCTTGAATGAGTGAGTGATACAGCTTTATTGAAGAAACCGACGAATTGAGGCCTGGGCCTAGGCCGCCCCATGCAGGGGCGGTGAAGAGACCCCGTCTCCCAGCCGCCTCTCGGGATCGCGACGTGTACACCTTTTGAATACCAAATTATACAAGGTCCTGTATAAGCTGCTTCATATATAAGCAAGCGGCGTCGCTTCTGACGTCATAGTGTATCGCAATAACCGGAGGAGGCGATCCGCTGTTTTCAAAAATGGCGCGTTCCGCAATACTTGGTACGTCTCATATTGTGGGAAAGTTCTGTCTAAGACACACATTTACGACGTTCCTCTTTACACTATTTCCAATGTTACCCATCCTCTAGCGTCTGTCGTTTTCAGAGTCAAGCCGAGATGACACTGTCACTCTTGACGTTGACATGACGTGGCACTTACGTATGTCCAGTCACGGCTGCCTGGATCATCGGCGCGCGGCGGTGTTGCTCCGGCCGTCCCATTCGGCGCGCGACACCGCCGCGCGCCCCGATCCAGGCGGCCGTGGTCCAGTCGAGACACTTGCCCCGATCACTATGACCCTCTGTGGAAATGCTCCTATTTTATCTATACACAAGTAAAAGCAGAAACAATATGCCAAAGATGGCCTCTTACAGACATGTTGTGCATGTTCAGGCACACGGACTGCCGTACGCTCACAGGCGTCCTATGACCCGTAGCAGCCTGTACTCACAATGGCCGGGAAGAACCAGAAGAACAGGTGGTTGAGCTGTCGCTCTCGCACTGTCAGAAATCCCGCGTAGCTCTCGATGTCCGGCGAGCCCCCGATGGCGCCCACGCGGCTGCGCTCGCGGGCATCGCGTACCCTGCCCTGTACCACGTACGGCGTCAGGTACAGAGGCAACTCTTCTTCATTCCTCGTCGCGCCTGGACCCGCGCGCTTACGCTGATGCCGGTATGGCCAAGCATCACCGCACTGGCACTGAAGAAGAACCAGAACGGCGAGCAGCAAGGCGCCGGCTTGCCGAATCACCGCCAGAGTCGAGACGCCAGCGTCACAGCTTCGCCGCATGCTTACGCAGCGCGATCAGCGGCTCCGAAGGCGATGCCGTCGCCTCGGCGGTCGTGTCCGGTTTCGCTCAACGGATGTGCCGTTCATTCTGTGTTGTGCGAGCATTTCACGCGCCGCGACGATGCAGCTTTTGCGCTCTGTGCGAGCGCCGTACCGGTCGCACTCATGGCTACGAAGTTTTCATACTTTATGAAAAGTAGATTTATTAACTATAGGCTTTGCAAGCCACCAAATAGTAGGACTAAGTTCGGACTATTATAGTTGGTTAGGTGCACTAACTTTAAGAGTGAGCATATGCGCGGGAAAGTCGCCAGTGTGTTCTTCTCTTGTGTTACAGTTACTGTTAAACAGCGAAGCCCATATTAAGATGTCTTGGTCGCTGTGACCAGCCACATTGTGCTGTAACTCCTTTTCTTATAAAGTGTAAACAGTAACCTTCAAGAAACCCCGTCAGTACGGATGTATTAAACTTAGTGAACTCCGAGAATATTAGTGTTTCGCGTGTAAGTGCGCGCGCTACTGCTCAAAGGCAGGGTCCATCGCGTCCAGGGGCGTAGCCAAGGGGAGGGGGGAGGGTTCAACCCCCCCGAAATTTTTCAGTTTAGCCTGCTTTTATATACACGCACACTACAAACGCACGTACGAACATACATAAAGTATGGTTGAACCCCCCCCCCCCCCCCGAAAAAAATTTCTGGCTACGCCCCTGATCGCGTCTTGCTTTATCCAACTCACGGGTCTGAATTACGCTGCCCGCGGAACTTTCGCTGGCGGCCCGGGCCGCACATGACTGTCTTTGTCCCATATGTTTATTTTCAATTTTCTTAAGAATGTTCAACAAGTATGACCCATACTTAATAAATATGAGCCTTCATCTCGCTATGGAGAGCTTTCTGCGCCAGAAAGGAACTTGGCGGGCAAAGCCAACAGACGGCTTCCTATTCGAATGTTTGTGGTTCAAAGGCGATTTCGTACTGGCCCAAGCAGGGTTACCAGGCAGAAATGATAAAGGCATGAAATTGGAAAAAATAGCCAAAAAGTAGCCACCATGAGCCAAGGGCAGTAAAAGTAGCCAACGCAGCCATGCGTATGCGAAAACTGCGGCATTAAATGACTTAATGCAAGAGCCTTTTGGCGGAAATGCAAATAAGTGCAGCAAGAACCCTTCAACATCATAATTTATGAGATTAAACCGTTACAGGGTGTCTACCGAGTTTACTTTTCTAAATTCCCTGAGTTTTCCAGGTTTTCCCTGAGTGTTCTTGCTAAAATTCCCTGAGTGAAGCAGAACTTTGTTTTATGTGAAGATGGGTATATAGAGGCCATATCGCTCGGTGATGTCACTCTCTAATACGCACGTTAGAAAATAGAAACGACTTAATCCCATTTGAATAGTACATAAAACAGTTAAACCTCAACGTAGCGAAGTTGGTAAAAGCGGCAACTCGCTGCGTTATATAGAAACTTCGTTAAACTGAAATTCAACCTTTCATGCAAGGCTTAGCTACTGAAGGATTAATCTTAAACAGAAAATGCCACAAGAATGCTCGACTAATATGGCAACATGAAAAAACATTTTTTTTTATTTCTTGCGTGAAAAAAATCAATTTTGGTGAGCCTGAGGTGCAGCAATCACAGTTAGATGCCTTGCCAGAGTGTCACATGTAAATACGAAACAAATGCGGATTTAAAGGGACCGACAACCGCCCAGAATATGAAATGAGTTGACTCCACTGATGTAAAGATTGTCCGTTGCACTGACTCAAACCGACCCTGTTTTTTTCGTGAGAGATGGATTTATATTTTTATTTCTTAATTGAAAGTCGCGAAAAATGACCTGTGGCGCCTCTGGCGGCAAAAGCATGAATGATCCGATGAAGACGGCCACGTGACCGTTGGTTGCTGTACGCGGTCGACGATTTTTTTGTTAGTATTGAAATATTGTTCGTTTCTTTATATTAAAAGATATTACTCCATAGTAATGTACACATAGGCCTGCGTTAGTAATATGCATTAAAGTGGCGCTGCCTTCACGTGGCGTAATGATTCCATGCTCGTCAGCGCGTCTTGAGCAACTTTTCAGCGTGCTCATGCAACCGTGCACGCAGTTTCCAGGTCGCTAAGATTTTGGAGCGACATAGTTTTGCTACCTACACTTCGTCTCAGAAATGACGCGCGCTGCTACTCAGTGCGGCCGTGCACACGCACAGTTACGTTTTCGATTACTTGGCTTGGCTTGTGTATCGAGAGAGTAACGACGCCAGGACAAGCCACCCATGACACAGGCGCAGGCAACCTTGGGCGCAGGCGCACACAACGCTCTACAAATACTGGGAAGGTATATAAAGCCACAGATCTCATTGTAAGAGCTTGCTATTTTTAAATATGGTTGGAAAGCTCAAAATAAAGGTGGTTAAGCAGAGTTACAGTAACTCCTGCGAAAGCAGAACAACGACAGCTTTCACAAGGGCTAGCGGCATCGCTATCAATTCTCAGCGTTGCTGGAGCAAGCCTCCATGCGTGTTTGGAGGCTTTCAGATCGAAAACGTGCTTTTCGGATAAACCACTGCAGCTACAAACGCTAAGAAGGGTGAGCTTCCTGTCTCGCCGTAAAAAACTGGGTCGATAAACATCAGTTGTCGGTCCCTTTAATGCACTGTGGAATTGCGCTTGTTCTGCTGCGGCGGGTTGTTGTCAAATCATCGCGCGTTGCCCAGAGCAAAGCAACGCCTTTGCTCCAATGTTGACCAGCCGAACCATTTGCTCTCCACGAACGCAAAATATCGAAAACCATCCCACGTTAGAAGAAAAGTCACAGTTTCACCGCGAGAGCAAAATAGTAAATCCGACAGCAACAAAGAGGAATTTTATATGAATATAGGCTAGCAGATCGCTCCTTCAAGAAACGCAGCCGCTGCACTAAGAGAAGTGCCATCCATATCTATGGCTCAGGGGCGGATTCAGGTACCTAATGGGGGGGGGGGGGGTACAAAGGTTGAAGCCCCCACTCAGCAGTGCATTTTGGTGGGTCACGCATATTTACAACAGCCGAGAGGAGATTATTGCGGTGCCTAAGAAACCTTCGTTGTAAATGTGCATAAGGAAGCAGGAAAAGGTAGAGCGATGAGAGAGGTAGAGAGCAGGGACAAGATTCTCTTTACCCCTTTTGGGCAGTGGCAGGCAAAGCAACCTGAAAAAAGGGGCAAACTCAATAGGCAGCCTGACAAAGGAGGTGGACGACAGGCACTGAAGGGAGGGGGGGGGGGGGGGATCGCCGCTACACACCCCCCCCCTTTGGGTCCGCCACTGCTTTGGCTTCAACGGAAGCTTTGCAATAAGAGCACAACGTGCACCTACAAAAGTATGAGCCGTCTGCTGATCCCCACTCAAGATACCGCGGCGCACGCGACCACGCCCGCTGGTACAAAGTACGCACTTCCTGTCGGACTTACGCAGCCCCCCCCCCCCCCCCCCCCACCTCCCCAACCCGCCGGCTCCTATCTCCATGTGCCCATCGCGCGAACGAGACGATAGGCTCGTTTCATCTCTGCTTGAGCCCCGTTCGTCGGCAGCGCTCGCACGATTTGGACTTGATAAGGAAGATCATGGCGAAGGCAAAAAATCCGCGTCGGAGTGTCTATAATTGCTATCGCAAAAAAAAAAAAAAGCAAAATAGCTGCGGGCTAAGATCGCATGAAAGCACGGCAACAGCCTGAATTACGGCACATCCGATTATGGTGGAAACGTTACTGTTTTCGGACATCGCGCGCCGAATCGAGCAAATGGGACCCGTGCTGCTGTCGCGAATTTCGGTCGCCGCTATGCCTTGGCTCTGAAAAGTTTTGTAATTTGGCTTTGTAGCAAACATCCACGTGGTGTGGCTGGTAATTGCGAGCTGCAGCCCCCAAAAATATCGGTCGAGCGCCTAAAACTTGTTTCAGCAGTACCCTCATCGGGAAAAAAAGAAAGAAAAAAACTTTCACTTACTGTGAATGGGCCCGTTAGTTACGCTAGCTCTCGCCTGGAAATTTATTCTATTCTTCACGGAGTCCTAAATAGCGCCTTTGAAGCTCGGGATCAGAGCGAGTGAGCTCTCCGATAGCAGCCAACAAACGTCGTCTATTTTTTTTTTTCGCCGATCGGGATGACTTGTTAGATACCAGCCTTGTCGAAGACATCCGCTTCCAGAACGATCGCGATCGCTTGCAAGATAACTCAAGCTCGTTACATCTACTGCTACCGCTTCTACAACTAATCATGCTTGTTACTTGACGCGCGGCGATAACAAAAACACCATATCGGGCGCTAACGCACAGCACGCTCGAGAAAGAATACAGAACTACACCGCGTAACCACAGACCACCCTGACAACATTTCGCGATACCATGTGTTGTGCTTCATGGTTCCCGCATGCCACGCATTAGCCGGATTCTCTCCCACTTCACAGCTCCGAAGGCGATGACAGCATCTAGGGGCGCCACTTCCCGCAGCCGCAGCGGCCGTTTGATTTCAAAAATGCGTTCACAAAATATCGAGCCAGCGCTACCGCGACTTTCGTTGCCTTTCAATAAAGTTACTGTGGACTTCCCTGATGGGAGCACATTTTCCCTTAGTTTTCCCTGAGAATTTCCAGACTACCCAAAATCCCTGAGAATTCCCGGTCGGTAGACACCCTGCGTTAACTGTTCACCTTAGCAATAATTTCTTGCACGATGAGGAAGCTCCTTGCGCTGTGAAGAAATGACTCTCTTTACGCGTCTTGCGTGACTTTTCTTAAATGGACTAGAAGCAATAGCCTTGTTGTCCCGACAACAAAAATGAGAGTGCTATCACAATTGCTGGAATATGTAAGCTTAAATTGTAGTCACTTCCGCATTTGTTTTTTGCGTGATGACAAAGTCAAAGCAGTTAATATTCCCGAGTCGCCGTCGGTACCTAACCCTGAGAAATAGTACAGAAAGTTCGTCAGATATCCGACTTGTGTCGGCGAATGCAGGGCGTCCTGGCTGCGGAGCGCTTTCGATTGTCCTTTTCATTTCCAACTACAGTTTTAACTCGCGTTCAGCATTAGGTGATCTGTAAAATGAGCCCTCATGCTGGAGTACCACCCACGTATCCAAAAGCATTTTCTTTTTTTGTAATGCAACTGGCAAAGTGAATTTTGGGAGCTAGAAGCAAGCCTAGGTCGCCGTGTTTTGACATCGCATAAACGCCAGCGGCTGCGACGTCACAATATATTGATAATTTGGCGCAAATCGAGGGAACGTGGAAGTAGCCAAAAAGTAGCCAAGGCGTTTTTTCTGCCGCCATCGGCCTAAAAAGGTAACCAAACTGACAACACAGGTTGCCGAAGTCCACCGTGCTGGATAGCCTAAAATCCCTAAATTTTTCCCTTTTACCTAAGCACCGACAACTGCCTCCTTTCCCGGCCCTCTCTCACGCGCAGCTGGCGTCTGCCGCCATTTTCTAACTTGGAAGATTTACAAAAACACGTACCCCAAGTACATGCATCTTTCATCGGACAATATGCTAACGCGACGCGCCTTTCTCCTTCCGCAAATCCCCCGTCATTAGTGAGCGGGGCACGCGTTTCACCAGGTGCTGGGAAAGCGTTAGGAAGAACATGGCTACCGAAAACGAGCGTTAGCCAATGAGATTCGTCCGCGATGCTTCAGTGGTTGTCGGTACTTAAGAAGAGGGGAAAATCTAGGGATTTTAGGATAGCCATGCTGCTCGCCGCTAGGAGGGTCTCGCTGCCTCCTCCTCCGATATACCGGATTTCTCCTCCCTCCCGCTTCGGGAGAAAAAAAAAAGAGAGATAGAATTTACTTACCCATATATGAGATATGGTTAAGGTGGCTAGCCTAATATGGTAAAGGCATTCCTTCAAATGGCAATGGTATAGTAGCGACATATTGTTCAATCTGAACACCCCCATCCCCGCCCCCTCGCCGGTTCCAACCGTCTTCACTGTCCCGGCCCTTGCGAGAATAAATTTCGTGACTGCGGCCCGCTAGCTGAGGCGAGTTTGAGATCCCTGATCTAACGCATAGCTTTTGCGCTGACAACGCAGTAACCACCGGAGGAGGGGCAGAGATGCGCGTCCATTCTTTTTTTAACGCAATAAATTCATTATTTTCCGCTAGTTTCTGTCTGAAGACGAGGTTTTGTCAGCCAATTTCTGCACCAAAGTTTTCCTTCGGGCTAGAAACCTTCAATGCACTGGTATTCACAACTCAAAAGAAATGCTTAGGTTCCCTCTGATATTTTTGTTCAATGCACCAAACGTCACTAAAATCGGTCCAGTAGCCATACCTCATGTAAGCATTTCCTCGTTTTATTTGGATGAGGAAATCTGACTCACGCAGCGTTTACGACACGTTGGAGCGGTGTCGGTTATGGATAGCTTTGAACAAATTGCTAAATCACCGAATACCGATTGAATTACTTGAATATCTTATATCTGTTAAATCAGAAATAAATAATTTGTTTGTTTTAATTTTTGTTATACTGGAACCGTGCAAGGGCTAGACTGTTCAGCGGCACTTATGCACACAGAGGAAAGATGAGGATCGGGATGGATTGTCGACGCTACCCTGTTCCTTCATCAGGACAGCTAGACCTCTACGACGTCATGGATTTTTATGCATCTGCTCGAAACTATCAAATCATGCCAAATTGATAAACGCGGCAAACTTTGCCCGACTAACACCTGTTGAAACGTACCATAGCTTCGCTCTTCCTAAAAAAAAAATTAAAAAAAACGCCAAGTAAGTTTCATGCTCTGCACTTTTATGCTGTGCACACGGTATTGGAAGAGGATGCGATGAGCGCAGCTAGCATGGCGGCTGTATCATGCTCTGCACTTTTATGCTGTGCACACGGTATTGGAAGAGGATGCGATGAGCGCAGCTATAGCATGGCGGCTGTATCTGGCGCGGAGGGAGACACTATGGAACATGCTAAAACTTACCGTACAAGAGTCCGTGATGCGATCATGATTTGGATTTTCTTCTTTCTTCATTGTAATATAGGGACGCCCCTTGGTGCAATGACAGCCCACCCGCCTCCATTGCCGGAGGTACTGGGTTCGATTCCCAGAGGCGGCGAGCACCCACCACTTTTTGTAATAAGTAGAGATGTATCCTGACCTGGACGCTCCAGCGCTCGCTCAGCACCCTCTGATTTGGTAGTGTGGGTGCTCACCTCTAGAAGGTGGCCATTCCTTTCCGCTGTCTCCTACGTTCAAGAGTAGGCGCTTCAATGTTCCCGAGTTTTATTTTTAAAGACTCCCGGGTCAGCAGGAAGAACTTCCCATGCGTTTCCTGCCAGGTCAGGACAACAATAGCCAGTAGCTAAACGTTTGGAAATTGTCATTTTGCAGGAAGCAAACCAGAAAACTACTCCACTCAGAATGGCTTCTCCACGAACACGAGTTACGTGTACACGGAGTTGCACTGTGAGAAAACTCACGATGCAGCTGGCACACTTTAATAGACACATTTTATTGTTACCCTCACGTTTACAAAAATACATTTCTGAGGGGCAGACAATGACAATGGGGCTACTACAAACATGTGTTCGCACAAGAGAAAACTGGTGAAGGATTCTTCCAAAGGGCGGAACAATAAATATATTGCACTGCCCCAACTTCTACGTGCATAGAGCTTGTGCTTTCCATACTCACGGATAACATTTATATTCTGCTGTGCTGTTTGCTATAAAAGCACTACAGCTCATACAGCCTTAGTTGACAACACTGCTTGTACGAATGGGGCGGGCACCACAACAAGACACTCCACTGGGCGTAGAGTCAGCACAGCAATACCACGACGATAACTTCAACAACAAATAGCAGAACATGCTCTTCTGCAACAAGCTATAAACTCTTCTTGACAGGATCGGAGTCCAGAAATAGCAACATCGGATGACATATGCCCTTGCCCCTTTTCTAGTCCGACATTCCTTGCAAAGCAATACTTAGATGGCAAGGTGGCTGTGGAGGGAGGTTTTACGGGGTAATCGAGGTGACAGAATGTGCATCCCAAAATTGTTTGAAATGATGCTCTTATAATACCTCGTGTACACATCTGTGCTGCAGACACGTTGCAACAGCTTTTCCAAGCGTGGAGCTGTTGTTGGCTTTACTATGATGCACAGATAGTACTCGGTGAAGACTCTTGCTGCCAAATGTCCATCAGGAAACAACAGGATGCTAACATATTCATGGCAAAAAAGTAGAAAGCAAGGGCGACAGGGGAACAACTTGTACAAACCAATAACAAGCATATTCCTCATTTTCTAACTGTGCTGTCAAAAAGAGCAAATGCTAGGCTGCAGTGCAAAGACATCTAAGGGGGCTTTTCTATCGCAACTACTGTTTATCACTTTTGAGTCCTTGTCTGTGTGAACTGCTTCAGCAGCTCACCAAACTAACAGAGCTACTTAAATGAATACAGTGACAATGGGGTTTCATGAACGACAACACACACGTACTCTACGGAAATTACCACTGATCTGAACGAGGGCTGAACACTTGATGCTGGCAGGAAGACGCCTCAACTATGTTTCTGTCCACTTTCAAATATTATCTCTTTCGGTAAATCTAGTGAGTGATAACACATCTGCAGACACACCAAACACTGCAGGACATTACTGTATCACAGCATATTGAAGAGCTTCCGATTAAGGCATTGAAACTACAACCATTAAATATTATATGTGTATATATTATATGCATATTTTCTCTGAATGACAAACCTGGATAAAAGTATGTGAGGCATAACAAATTTAAAAATAGCATTATTTCCTTTCCAAAACTATAAGGTTTGTCCTCAATGTGGCTGCAATACTTGCTGCAGTATGCACCGTGGATGCACACCTACTATACAAGTGATGGTTAATGCTAGAATGTTCCAAGCATCCTACTTCCTGGGGCAGAGAGCACACATATCAACACTGGTTGTTCACGTGTTCTTCAAATGGCAACACACTGTGGAAGGTGAACTTTGAGCAATCTTTCTCTTTGGGAATGGGTGGGTCTTTGTGCCGAAACACCATAAAACTCTCAATGCTTTCAGCTTCATAACACTAGGTAATAAACAACAGTGGTAATGTGGGAACAACATGCAGACGATGAGACAGGCCGCTTACACAGGGAAACACACAAAAGTGCAGCATACTGATGTGTTACCGAACATATATGTCACAGACAGCACTGACAACCACTGCAGAACAATGTCTCGCCACTATGGAAAATCCCCAGCTGGTCGAACAAAACGATAGAGTTCAATATAGGTTTCCTGGCAACAAACTCTCTATTAATAATTTCTGACTACCTTATGGGAAGATGTGATACATTAAAGATAATATGGCTTTTCTAATAAACGGTTGCTATGCTAATATGAATGTCTGTCACATTTCAACCAATGATAATAGCAGTGCCCACAATTCAAAATCCCTCCGAGTTACTTTAGACATGTACACGTGCAAAGAATTAATGAGAAATGAAACAACATAAAGGCAAGTGTCAACTTTAGAGTGGGCATGTTATAAAACAATGTGCATGGTTGGAACATGTAAATGATGCACTACTTGTTGCAAAGGTTCGCAGGCCAATGCAACATTATCAGATCGGACATGAAATCTAGTAACGAGAGCTGTGAAGTGTTTAATGAAACATGGGTTTCTACAGGTTTCAAAAGGCCTTGATGCCTCTACAACTTAGTAACCACAGAATTCTTTTTGGCAATGAGTGCTTTAGTCTTCAGCTAAAGGCAACCAAGAAGCAGGGGTGCTGCTATGTGGAGGAGGAGGAAAAAAAAGGGGGGTTACAGTAGTACTAACTCTTCATGCTTCAGTCACAGAGACACGAGATCGCATGAGATGACTTACTGTCTTGCATATAACTTAATTTCTGTTTGTTGGTGATGTAACTGCCAACTAAATATTTCTAGAAGGAATAACAGCACTTGGAGCAAAGTAAGCAGCTCACTCGGCAGTCTGTCTAGTAGTACTACTAGATTTATGATATAGTATTTGCAAGTGTTTCCTAGCACCACAGGTAACAAACTCTCCTAGGTGAGGAAGAAATGTAACTGTGTTGCATTGATTTAAGTATCTTGGACCACAGGAGCCGGAGCCTGCTGTTCCCAATGAGATGATATGTTACAGATATTTTGTAACATCAAATTTTGTTAATGTTGCACTTATGTAATGCCTGGAAGTAATTGTTCAGAAGATGTGGTTCCACAGTTACACCTGGGCATTTAGTGTTGAAATTATTCTCTATTTACTTGGCTTTTTCTGTTCGTGTGACGGTAACAGTGTTTTTACAACTAGTAGACACTGTAGGGCTTTAATTTCACTAAGATGGCCTTCCAACAAACACCAAGCTAGCTACCATGGGTATGCAACTTGAACTGTTTGTGACCTCGTGATGCACAGCAAAGTAATCTAAGCTGCATCAGCAACAGTGAACTACAACAAGCTATAAGAATGTCCTTGGCTGATTATGAATGTGGCATACAGCCAACACAGAACCACTGGGTTCTTTTGAATTAAACGACTAGCTCGAAGCTGAGCCAGTGAATGATACGTAGTCCAAAGCACCAAACAAAAAGCTGAGGAAAGTAACATGCAACAATCAATATGTCAAAGCTGGCAGCTGGCCACATTTGGAATTTATCCAAAGCCCTTCATACTCATAAACAGAAATGCAGTCCACTGGAAATGCAAATTCGCATATGTGAGTAACACACGATGGTGCTGTGGTTGCCAACTATCTTTTGCTTTGATATAATTCTAATGGAAAACGATATGTGGGAGATGCCATTGTCTGTTTTCTAAGAGAGGGTTTAAAGATTCAGCTTTCTGCAGGACGAGTACTACTCACCTAAAATGCTTCTTAATATGAAACACTGAGTCACGAGCACAAAACACATGAAGTGCCATTGAACATGGCCAGTTATTCCACAAAAGGTTTCAAGTGAATGTGTTCTCTGCACAAAAATAACGATGCAGTGTACATTATATTGTGTTTGTCAATGGCCACACATTGTGCACTTGATGCACAAAAAAGAAAGCCTCAGGTTTTCAGGCATTTACGGTAAAAGCTTGAGAGATCACATAATATGGGCAACGAGAGCAAAAATATACAGTAATATGTCGACAGTTAGAACGGACACTTCCTTCCTTGCTACTTCAAAAGAACCTCATTGTACCAATGTGACAGGCGATGCAGGTGTCCCAGCGACACAGCTTCAAAAGTGCAATTTTCGCCAGATGCTACGATTACGCGCTTCTCAAAAAGAGGCAGGAGCATTTCGCACCCTGTCCCCCAAGTGCCAGCTATTGTGGGACATAGTAAACCAGTTCCCCGCCACAGGGAATGACGAGACAGCTCTGAATAAAGTAGTATTTCCAGTCCTTCCACCTTGGCTCGCGTTTCCCCACCACGTGTGCGAAAACAAAGCTTCGGCTACTGCTCTCTTCTCACGCAGTATCTTGCTCACTGATGCAAACAGAAAAATGCGTGGTGCATGCAAATGTGCTGTCACGCTAAAGGAACAGTTGTGAGGCACCCATGTGGCAACTTTGAAAAGATGTTGTGGTCTCCCGCTTTACTGAACTACATTCACTAGTTTCTTGTTCCCTTCTGTCATACCCGTCGCTTGACCCAAGTTCTTGAGCGGGCCAGCACGCACCTACTGGGTAGATCGTGAACTCCTGTGGACGGGCCGCACCTCTGTATCATAAAACTGAGGATGTGTATTTAAGGCCCTGAGACAATGTAAATGTTTCGTTGTTAACATGCTGTATATCTACATGCTGTCATAATGTATTCTACATTCTCTCTCAGTTAAAAAGAAAATAAACAAACAAACAAAAACAAAACAGAAGGGCATACTTTGCTACACTATACCTTGCAGAAAGTTTATTAACAGTGCACTAAAGCACTGTTAACTGTTGATGGGAACCTTGAAAACAAGTAAATTGAATAGAACTAAAAGGCTAGTGAGTGAAAATTCCTAGAATTTGAGTAAGAGACATCTAAAAGAGCAGTTGCGGTAGTGGAAGAAAGAAGGGAGAGTGCTTGCAGCAGTGGGCCCACTAACGTTAAGTAAAAACAAAAAAGGGGTGACACCTGGCTTGCGGAGTTTTTTAACACTAGCGAGAGGGCAGTGTGCCTGATAAAAACAAGTTGCAAGACACTGCTTGAGACTCCGCCTGAGTCAGAAAATTCTGAGCAACCTTGCGTGACCATAACAGTGCCGAGCATGAATGCGCACGGTGGTGAGTCAAGCAAGAAAGAAGGACAAGAGACAGGCTCAGTTGCTGGGAGATGGCCCTTAGCTCTCGGCCAGGGTCTTGCTGCGCCGGTAGGGCCGGGAGAAGGTGCTCTTGCTGCGGCCTCTGGTCTTCGTCTGGGCCTTGTCCACCTCGGCGTTGATCTGGTTGTCGCTTTCGGGCGGCTTCGCGGGAGACGGGTCGGCTATCGACATCGACCTGAGGGGCGACACACTGCGCTCCGCAACCCCGTCCCCATTTTTTCCCTTCAAGAAATGCCCTTGGTGCAGGTGCCATGCACGTGGCCGTACAAGGACAGCAGGTGTGCATGGTGCAGGAGAGATTGCAGATGACATCAACACTTACAATGTTAAGAGACTGAGATGTGTGTGCATTCGTACTCAGAAAGTGTGTGACTACTTGCTACTGCTAGCTAGCGTGAAACTAAATGGTGCAAATTTAAGGCTACAACTACAACTAGACCAGCATGTGTAATGCCAAAAAATGTGTGAACAAGCAACGGCCTGTGTTTCTCCATATTCTTATTCCCAAACTTTGCCCAATTATTCCCCCAGTTGTTGTTCCCCAATCTGCCCAATTCTTATTCGCAATTCCTTGCCCAAACAAATGTCCAGGCCTAATGTCTGCCTACAACAACGCATGAACACATGGCTGGCAGTACTGCCTTTCAGCAAGAGCCACCAGTGTGATCAATGGGATCAAATGGCGCAGCTCTGACGGCTCAAAGTGGGCCACGTCTGTACTTAGAAAATGTGTTTGGATGCCAGCAGATTTTGACTCAAACAATGAAATGAAGGCACATCCGTAGTGGCTAAGCTTGAACACACATTTCAGGCACCTTAACCAGGAATCTCTAGTGCACTCCACATAGGAGAAGTGAAATGGTGCTACAGGCATGCTCAGGTTACTGAGCATGATGACGACCAGGCTGTGTTGCAGGTTTTTGCAATGCATCATAAATGATATGATGCACCTTTATTACCATACTTAAAAAGTGCCCTAAGCGATTGCACCTTCCACGACTTGCCAATTACATTGGCAGGTGTCAGTAGAAATTATAGATTATACTATCAAGCATGTGTTCAATCACTGTCCGAAATATGTACAGTGCTCATGAACTAGAACCTGAACAGGGATAAACACCAGCCGAGCATTATTAGATGGAAGTGCACTAAGCTTGATAGCCAGTTCCTAGCAAAGTTAGTCCCAACTACTCATTTTGCTTTCTGAATTAATAACGTACAGTTTTTCTATTAAACTCGTTCACATAAGGCACGCCCACATTATTCTGCCTGGCTGGATAAACGAAAAAGACAGTTAGAGTACTGTGAAATGCAAAGGAGCAAAGCTCATACCATAACAGTGCAAGTACGCTACGATAGTGCAGAGGAAACTGCAATAATGTCTCAGACCATTGCTATGCCTATAGATACATTCCTGTACTGTATATGTCACTGCAGAGTTGGATAACCAGCCATATTCAAGTGTTAATGTGTCCTCATAGTTCAATCATTGTGATGGATCTTGAAGATCTCTTATCCTATTTACAGGGTATGTCCGAAAACTAACGTCAATGAGTCGGTTAAAAAAAAGATGTACTGATTAGATCAGTACAACACAATTAAAGGTTTCAAAATAGGCTCCTCCTGCGACGATACACCGCTTCCAGTGAGATTTCCAGGCATCGAAGGTGTCACAGTAGGCCTCTTCCGGAATGTCCTTTAAAGACTTGGTGCAAGCCTTTTTGACTTTGTCAACTGTCCCGAAATGATGCCCTTTCATGGGAGTTTTCTAGCGTGTGAACAAAAGGAAGTCTGCAGAAGCCATGTCAAGACTGTAGGGCAACTGGGGAGCCCTTGGCACCTTTGAATTGACAAGGAAGCGGGTCAAGACGAAGGTGGTTGGCGCATTGCCATCGGTGATGGTCGTTGACGGCCGTCCAGCATGAGCTTCATCGCTGACCTCTTTACGACTTTCTAAAATGGCCTTGTGCCGCCGGTACACTTGACGTTACGACTAACAATTATCACCAAACATCTTTATCATAGGAAAAGTTTGCACTTCGGACTTGTTGAGTTTCACACAAAACTTGATGGCAATCCTTTGTTCTATTGAGCGCTGCATTGTGGCTAGCACGTGAAATGAAAATGAGTTTCATGGAAAAGTCTTGCCTTACTCTCCAGATGGTAGCACATGACAGTGCAACCGCACGTGCGTAAGCTAACTTCCCCTACCACCAATATCAAATGGTTCTAGCCTGTTGTGAGGTATAGATGCTTTACAATTTAATCAATGACAATACTTTTCGTACAAACCCTGTACGTTGGTCCTTAAGGCAAAAAAGCGCTTTCCGAGCCATGACACATGCGTACTACAGAGCAACAAAGTGTCCTAAACAGACTTGATTAGGTATGTTTTCAGAGCAGTGCAGTGCTGTTGTGAAGCAGAAAAGTGATGCTGTGTTCAACTACATATTTCAGTGACATTGCAAAAAGATGGCACACAATCAAGTGATTATGAGAGGTAATCACACATGTAACTCGGAAGGCCACATTCTAGGTGGGTCAACTTCAGTTTCTTTATATTTGCGTGACATGACATCTACTGTCACTTTATAAGTTGTGCAGTCTCAAATATGCATTTGCCGAAGTGCGCAAGACTGTATTTGTCATGCTTGCTTCGCGAGTTACACGTAGTGGATGATACTATTGGCGAATTCTATTGGGAGAGCAGGAGCACTCAAAAGCACGTTGAAAGTGCTCTCTTCAGAGCCGGCGTGTTTCAGTGGTCGAACAGGAGTTGGAACACCGTCATCCATTGGTAGAGCAAGAGCGCTTTTGCTGCGCCGAGAGCAGCGAAGAGCAGTTCAGTTTGCTCCCCGTTGAAAAGCGGAGTGAGCGGAGAACGCAGGAAGTCACGTGACTTGTTAACGTCACATCTGCTCATACCCTCCCAACAATCCTCCTTACTTGTTTGTATTTCGCTTGCTCGTGTACGACGGCAATGGTGGCAGCGAAGCGTCTGTGGTACTCTGGCTCCAACAATTTTGACGTCGTTGCGGTAGATTCTGGTAGTGTTCGTCTACCTTGCCTGTCGTCAAATGCACGGGGGACGGTGGCAGCAAAGCGTCGTCGTCTTGCCGAAATAATTGACAATCTTGAATTTCGGTTCGGGACAAGCAAGCCCCCCCCCCTTCAAATCTGGTCGGATTATCCTTCCCCGTAAGGGGGGCGCTTGCTCGGCATTTTACGGTAAGCCTAGTGGGCTAGGGTCCCTACAAACAATCACTAAACGCGTGGCCGCGTGCGCAAAAATGCATGTGCGACGTGCGCGCTCAAACAAGCAAAAAAGCAATCAAATTCACTTTAACTTCTGTAGTAGACGGTGGCTGACATTGCATCAAAGAAAGCAGGATGTGCTGAGCTTGCGATTCCATCATGTAATAGTAGGAAGCGGCAACTTTGCAGGATGGCGAGCAAGCGAGTGCGTCCTTCCGATCACTGCCACATGTGCTTTCCCCGACCGCCCGGCTCAGATCACACATGCTTCGCAGCAGAGGATGCTGGGATGCATAACATTTCTCCTCACTTGTTTTTTTTTACTCCCTCCCACCTGCTCTCTGGAAGCGTGATGCATTCCAGTGGCAGATCGAGTGACACTGCTCTCAGAGCTCTGCCCCCCACTCCTCGCTGCACGGCGCCCCTACTCCTGTTCTCTCAATGGAATTCGCCATATGTATATCCTAACCAGTGATTGTGAATACTGCCTTGAGTACTGTCCAGAGTTCTCGAATTTCCCTCATCTTCACAGTAGCACTGTTTTAACCCAGAAATCTTTTTAGGGAGTGAAAGCAGCAAATGTGTCTGGTCTTGTCTGTATTGCTGGGCTTGTTTCCACAACCCAGGAATGCAAGAACACAGGCGGGCATGTCGTCCCCTCCGTGTAATCGTGCTGTGCTTTCACACTGTGAAATAAATCGCAGCTCAAAAGATCCTATAGCCAGTGGTATGAACTGAGCAACGACAATGGCTAAGTTACACCACTGCCACTCAACGTTTCGGTAGCCAAACATGATTAGCATGAGCTCATTTGCTTGCACTTATTGCATAAAAGATTTTGTTAGGAGTGCTACAAAGTGCTTCATCTATGCTTATCCTTTTGTCTTCCAGTCCTTGCGTGAAGCAGTGTTCCATATCTATTACTACATCTGAGAATGTGGCCCTTAGTCTCAAATCTCAACTTCTTCCGTGCACCCTGCTGTTGGTAGTGTCCCGCAATCGCAGCGTGCCAGACGCAGAATGCCCATAGATACGGAGAAGTGCGCACCTGAATATGGTGGATCGACGGAAGCGGTTGGGCGAGCTGATCTTGTTCATGTCGACGCTGGAGGGATCTGCCTGGAAGGCGAGTGCATTCATTATGACGTGGTCTGGCACCACGCCCAGTGGGTGCACCTCCCGCATGATCACGCCTGCCGGTATCTTGTAGAACTCGATACACTCGAGGAAGTTGCCCATCACCTCCCGGAGCTCCGCCTCCGGCATGGTGTCGCAGTACCGCTTGCTCCAGTGCACAGCAGCCTGTTCCGTAGTGATAGTCTTAGCCACCACCCAAAAGATACAACTGTACAGTAATTTTGTTTCCTTTTTCTTGCAATTCAAGGAATTCTACAGAAATTACAGCATGTAAGAAAACAATTTAAAATAGGTAAGTCACTATCCAAATAAAAATAACAAAGAAATACCTGCTTGTCTCATTTCTTAGTTTTGACTTGTTACAATATGAATACTCTTCAGAATTACAGCACACTTTCTGTGGTTACCGAATAAAATTTTGCAACTGTTGCAACAAATGACTGATGTCCTTTTTGGAACTCGTGACAATGTTTGAATGCCTATCAAAAATGGTGAGAGAGAAAAGAATGGGCGTAAACAAAACTACACACCTGAAATTTTGTGAGCTCGTCAGCTGTAAGTTCTTCACGTGACAATATGAGCCGTACAACATGCTCTGGCAGCAGGGCAAATGAGCCAAGGCTCAGGACCTCATTGCCATGGTTGTCAACAAATTCAAGCACCTGGAAAAAAGGACATGTATTCAGGCTCTCTGCACTAAAAGAACAATGAAAAAGAACTTTACAAGTATGAGAGCAGTGGTGAATGTAGTACAGGTAGTGACATAAACGAGTTCGTATGTCGAGCTGTGCAAAAGCAGGTGTTCTAGTAGACGCTACCTCAGCAAAACCTTTTGTGCAAGGCATCAAATGTGTCTTGTACTCATTAAAGGCCAAACCCTACAAGGTTTCATTCCTATTATATTGGTTACAAATGAGCAGGATACACAATTGAAGAAATTATTGGCAACGTTGCAGGATTGGTACTCATGTCAACATCCTTCAAGCACCTGAGCAAATGCACCTCCTAGTCATAGGATATGATGCACCCTGCAACATGGCCTCAGAGATTTGCACATTTGCTGTGAATATCATTATGGAATTCAAACTACCGTATTTACGCGATTGTAAGTCGACTCGAATGTAGGTCGACCCCCTAAAATTGCACATCAAGAGAAAAAATAAAAGTGCGAGAGCATTTCATAAAGGAAATTTATTTACGATGTCGCTGAAGAAAACAATCTCAATTTCTGGTGTACAAAGATGGCTTCACCACAGTGCTTCAAAGCTGTGCAGAAAAGCTAGCTTCGCGGCAATACGCGGGGATTTTTAGAAAATTTTCGAAACTAGTTTCAGTTTCGATTGTAAGTCGACCCCCCAACTTCGGACTTCAAATTTTGATAAAATTGGTCGACCTACAATCGTGTAAATACGGTACCTTGGCCACATACCTCACTTCATCTTTTTAAGCACTGAATTCTGCTACAATTCACACTGCTTGAATTTAGTGTTTTTTTAAAGATTTTTTGGGTATCCTGAGCCATGAAAGTTATTATAAGAAACAATAAACACCCTTACAAATGAGATACGTTGATGTGAACAGTCTCATGCTGGTGCAGGATTGAATTAAAAAAGAAGTCTGATTATTTCTAGCCTTCATGTACTAATGTAAGCCAGTACAAAGTTTACAACAACCAGAAACATAGGCTATGATATATTAATTTCACCCATATGTACTATTATGCTTGGAAGCATTTAAAAAGGTTTTTCAGTGTCAGTGCAATGCTTCAACAGGACCCTGCCCATAGAAAGCTTGACCAAGCAACATACCTTCTGGACAAGCGACTTTGTACACTTGTACTGGATGTAACGTTCTGCTGACGCCAGCAGTGCGCACACTGTGTCAACGCTAATGCAGCATTGGACAAATCCCATGCAGCCCTTCCTCAATTCTTCCAGTCCATAGTAATCGGCAGCATTCATCAAACCTTTAATGAAAAAGAAGGAGCATGAACACGCGTCATCTAGCTACGAAGCAGTCTCACAAACTTCCATGCAAAAACCACTCTCAATGCAGAGGCTACTTGGGTAGAAGAGAGTTGTCACAATCAGCACGTTTTGCAGTGGAATGGCACTTGAGGAGATCCTTCTATAGGATAACTTCTTAATATATTAATTTAGAACTAAAGCATATGAAGTTATTACTACATCCAGATACACATTGCCTGCGTGCCTTCAGCTTCCAATATGTAAGGCACCGCGTATTGATTGCAAATGCCGGCAACTTATTGTGTGAAAGTTGTTCATTAAGCCTGTCTGTAAAAACATACATACCGACTCCGTTTATTGTGCCAACACAATAAACAGAGTCAAAGGTCAGTATGACTATTAAAAAAAATCTCACAGTATGTTATGTAATTGATTGCTTGTCATCTCTGCATCAATGCACCCAGCAAGTGTCCTCACTCGCTACCCTGCTCTACAAATACAAATACAGCTCCGCTTGTGCTGCCCCTGCGCCTCTAGTTCCACAGGGTCTGCAATATGGTACTTTTCGAAAGCAGTTTGCATAACAAAAAGCAGAAGTGTTCAAATGTCCTAAAACATCGAGCGGAAGGTTGATATCCCCTTACAATCAGTGAAATATGTTAAGCCATGCGATTCCAAACATACAGTATGGTATATGCACACACAAAATTTGAATTGAGAGCAACTAGCTCGATTCTTTCAAGCATTTTTTTCTTCACAAAGCTCTGTATCACAGCTGCTTAGTGCCAATGAGAAAACGCAGCTAAGAATTGCCACTGAAACGCTGTAGATAGATGACCTTTTAAGAAAAAGACATGAACACTCATACTTCGAAACACTGACACTGTATATCTTTTATGCACTCAAATTTGAGCCCCACAAATGTCAAAACTGCGGCATGCAAAGAAAGCTATACAAATGACCAGCATCAATCTCAGGAGAGAGTGCGTACATTAATATGTGAAACGAAAATCATGAAGAATGCGAGCTATTATTGTAATTGTGGAAATGACCACAAGCCAAACATACTTATCAATGACTTCTACAGTTTGTGGACACCACAACAAGTTCCAAAGGCAAATAGTTCAGTGCTTCAAGCCTGGCAATTAAGCATGATGCATATTTAGAATTTATAATGCAGAAATTGCTTGACAGTGTTTGCTATTGTGACATACTTTGAATGCAGAGCCACACTGCATTGAGGCATCCATGCTGTGCACTACTGTAGCAGGAAATGCGTCAAATGGGTACTTGCTTTAGCCAATAGCAATGGGAAAGAAACTTTATCTGGAAGCACAGTGAACTCGTAACGCAGCAAAAAATGGGCACTCTGATCCTGTCTGCAATCGAGCAACTGAAACGCGTTGCAAGTGTGTTGTCACAGTTATATTTATACTATGCAAATACGTCTGTGTTCACGCGTGTCAAAAACAATTTTCCCAGCAGGAAACCAACTTGCAACGTTTTCCACATGTTCTGAGATAATTCATCTGTGATACCTCAGTGCAATTGTTTTCTATGCTCAGTGCACCTATTTTCTATGGAAAACCATAGTTGTTCCCTTGACAGCCAACTTTACACTTAGCCAACATGAATGTAGTGAGTCGACATGCGAGATACTGAAAGCGCATAACGCACAAAAGGGTGAATGATAAATGCTAGCACAATCCTCGTCTAAGTTGCGTAGCATTTTTTCTTCCTATATAATAAACAAATCCGCCCGGCGAAAAAATCTCCTTACACTTTAAGTTCCTTTCAGTAAATTATGTTTTATAATCCTGTTCTCAACAGTACCAGAGAGAAAATCAGAGGAGCCATCATAGAGCACTTACCCAGGAGTGTTCTGGCTTGCAAGGTGACGCAGCCAGTGTGTATGTACTCAATGAGTTGCCTGAATACATCAGGCTCAAACTCCTCTATGATCAGAGTCTGATGTGTCTGTGGCTGCAAAAACTCCAATGGTCAGCACAAGCGTTGCACCAGGAGACATTGATAGCATGGACATTTTCTTTCTCTCATAAGTGCGACTGAATTTCAGAGTAAACAAGACCAGGGATATAGGTGCTGCAACTGATGGTGTGAAGGAACGAAAAATGCTAGGATTTCAAACTGCTCATGTGCGCAGAAACTGCATGAAAAGATTGAAATGAATGTGTATAGGAAAAAGAACATACAACAATTATATGCAGATTACAGCTTGTATGTATATTCTTCACAATTGCCCATGAAACACCTGCTTGATCCTTTTGCAGATCCCATTATCTTGAGACCAGTGTGCGTTAAACAGCAAGTTCCTCTTAAGATGGCAAATCACATTTGCATATGATTATCAGACATAGTGTGCAGTTGTTGCTGTACTTCATTCATACTTTACATACTCGTGGGTTAACTTAACGCTCCCATAAAAACATCACCTCCTTCCACAACACTGGACTACTAAAGCATAGCTTAGTTTAGATTACACAGCTGTTTCTCGTACTTGTCTTGCTTGGTGAAATCCATAAAAATAGGCGCTTAAAGTGAACATCAGGAGTTCTGTAACTTGACTAGTCAGGATGAATACGCCTGACCCTAATGGCAGCAGCACCCTAATGGCAGCAGCATTACATTAGAATGCAAGACCAAAACTGGCTTTGTGGCATTTGCAGCAAAGGGCCGGTGTCATCACCAATGCTTACCACACTACGGTTTTATCATACATACAACGTGGCACACACAGTGTTGCACAGCATAGATGGGCTGCCACATCAATGACTATGTTGGAAATTGCGCAAATGATGTGCAAAATTCCTGTAATGCCTGGCTTGCACATCACTGTACAAGCTGCAGTTGTAGGCTGCCATTTAACTACTGTTCTATTGTTGACAAAGACCATGACAAACGGATGCACAAGATTCTTGAAGCCGATATGATTTCGAGTCCTGGGTCCGACTGTGCCAGTACCCCTTTTGCGATTTTGTCAAAAAAGCAAATATTTTATGTACACAAAATTGAAGTCACATGAATTTGCAAAACTCTCATTACTTCCAATGATTTCAGCAATAAGCACTAAGCAAGTGACCGAAAAGTAATTCGGTAAAGTGCTGCATCAAAAAAAATGCACGATCTGTACTTTGGTCAAGAGATTGTAGGATAAACGCAGCTAGTTTGGCACTAGGCATATTACAGTACAGCTAGTACCTTGTTTTTAAACATGCAGCGTTGCAACAAAAGAAAAACAAGCACTCTTATTTGTCCACAGCAGTAACGGGCAATACAGGCTGCACGTTTTTTTACCAGCGTTAACAACGTCCATTCTGGAACAGTGGCAAAAAGATGGAAGGTTAAGCCGTTGGCATGGCAACTCGTTCTAGTGACAAAGGCAGAGCCATACTTACCTGAGGAAACTGTATGTTCAGCATAGGCTCACTGCTTCTCTTCAAGAATAATTTCAATTTCGTCTCCTTATTCAGATCTCGTTTTTTCGACGAAGCATCACGGTCACGATTTGGAGTTCCTTGGAAGCCACCATACAGCATTTTGTGGAATACCCTAGGAGAAAAATGGAAGGTGAAAAACCTGCACAGTTGCTACTGGTGAAAGCAATGAGTGGCTGCTACGTTCTTCAACGAACAGAAAACACCGACCAATGCCTCCTAGATGTGCAAAACTAGATGGCACGGGTCGGTGAACAAAGGTTTCGATTTTGGATAATCCCAGACTAATCGCTGCTGAGGCCTGGGGAAGTCAGTGCACAATGAGTGGCACAAGAGAAACGAAAAGAAATCTGGGACAAAAAAAATGGAAAAAAACCATCAGTCAAACAAAGCAACAGCAGTAAGAATGCTTCAGTCACGCAAGCCTTCAACCGCTGCCGCTTTTTTGTTGAAGAGTGTTGCGTGGTTACCTGCTCCGTGCAGCCAGCACGGCTTTGACGGCACAGACGGGCTCTCTCGTGTCTCCCACGAGAAAAGTTACATCGCAAAGTTCCGGCATGCTCGCCAGAAACTTCATGTCTTCGGCCAGCCCCGTTTTGTTTTCAAAGACCGAATAGTCGGGCTCTTCTTCAGCGCCCACCAAGTCCTCGGCCATTCCACTCATCCTAGCGAACTTATGAACCAATCACTTCTGTCTGTCTTTTAAGGTTTTTTGTTGATTTCCTTTTTTTCTTTCCACTTTAATGTGTGTAGAAAGGGTTTTTCATTAAGGTTAAATCTACCGGGGTGAAGAAGGTGCTCTGGAAAGAAAAAAAAAGAAGAGCCCATGTAAAAACTTGAATGCACGAAAACATCTCACTACTAATTTTATTTCCAAACAAGCCCCACAGATAAGGTGAAATACAACTATCTCTCAGCGTTCACCAAAACGAAGTCTAGTTTGGTATACATCGACATGGCTATTTCGCAGTATTTGAAACACTGACATTAGAGCTTATACTCTAATGTCAGTGTTTCAAATGTTTCTAGCAGAGTTCTTGGTTTACAGCTGGTATTACTGAATGAACCTGGCCATACATTAAAATAGCTATCAAAACTCTTTACTAGGTGCACATGTACAGTTGCAACATAAGAAAGATTGCCATAAGCGGCAAATAACGCACAAAGAAACTTGCGACATTGCACGTCTTGTTCACCGCATGATGATAAGTGCAGCAGGCACCATCTGCCTGTTAAAGTAGGAGTTGCTGGCTAACCAATCCCAAAGTCCAAATTTCCAATGCTATTCCAGAATTTGTTGCTCCGGTACGACTTGTGCTAATCTTTTTCCGCTGCGACTGTACATTAGGCATTTACTGACTGCACCTTATGGCACTCTGATTACTTCATTACTACTGTCATATTGGACACAGATTCCACAGACAAAATATTTCACTTCAGCACAATAGTTGAATTAAAAACCCAACTGTACATTACCACAAACTGATTGCACCTTATGGCACCCTTGTTATTACATTACTATTGGCATATCGGACATAAAGATCTCCCCGATAAAGTATTTCACTTCAGCGCAATAGTACAAAAGCACATAATCCTGGAATAAGGCGGAAGACTTCAATATGCTGTGCCCGTTTCAAAGCAAGTGAAACCGCTCGAGCATGCCAGGATGCGGCCCGCGCTCTCGAAGCACTCAGGCGGCGAAACGGAGCTTCGCCACAGCGCACCAATTCGCGCACCGCGCGTTGTCTCAAAAGACACGGTCGCAGTCACGTATGTACGGCTCCGCATTCAACGCCATTCGGCGGTAGCCACCTGATGCTGGGAGCGCGGGCTGCGACCAAAGCGCCGAGTGACATCAAGATACTCACCGGGGGAGAGTCTAGCAGCACGGCGGCCACGGGCTACGGCATGGCGTTGCCTTCTTTTTGCCGCCGACACTTCCCGGGTAGCGGCGGGCCCCTAGTAGAAGGCTGGCTCCGCGTCGTCGTCATCATTCGTGCGGTCGTACGAGTGCGCGGCAGAAGTCGTCGCCATCACGGCGGTGGCGGCAGCTGAGGGAGTGTCGGCGAGAGGAACGTTCACATCGATCGATGGGACGCGCGCGCAGCAACAGCGGATTCGAGCGCGCGGAAGCAAAACGATCGCTGCTCGCCGCGTTTCCGCAACGCACGGGCGCGATGGCCCATTTCGATGGCGACTCGAGTGGAAACTACGAGTGCGGAATCGCGCGACAGCTGCTACGGCTGGGCGACGCTCCCAGATCGAAGGGAATAAAATAAACCGAATAAGGAATATGGGAAAACTCGGACGGCGTTCGGCCCGAGCAGAGTGCTGAGACGGACGCCGCACCCTGCTGATCGATCAAGCGGACGCTAGAAAAATCGTCGCTCGCTCTCATTCGATGCCAATCACTCGGATGAGCGGTCTACGCAACGACGCCAGAAGGACGGCTAGGGGTCACGGAGATGCGCGATTTCGGACTCGAATAGTATCTCAGTGCATACTAGTTCTAACGGGTGGTGTCCCGTTCCGTTGAACTTCGCATTTCGTACACACGGCTCACTTTCGATTCCCTTACAAGCGGAATCGAATTTCGTGAACGTGTATCACGCAGTACACTTTCGATCGCAATCTAACACGATCAGGATCTAACACCGGTGTGAAACGGTCACTGTAGATCGCGATCGGGCCTGATCCGGACCGAAATTCTTAATCGTGATTGACTCTTTTAGGCAAGCTGCAGAAGGCAGCCAATCACTATTGAGAAATTCGATCCCCAGCCGGCTTAATTGCGATGAGCAATGCATCGTTTGACACTGGCATAAATTTCTCATTTCGATGGAGACTCGATCGCGATTTCGCCCTTTGCGCAGGCTCCAAAGGGAGTTCGTATCGCGGTCCAGAAAGTGCCAGTCACAGGCGACTCGACTTACGAGTTAAAAAAAAACAAAAAAAAAACGGGAACTTTATATAGTAAGGTCGTCCATAGATTCCACTGCATGTTGCAAATTGTATTCTGAATTAAGAGCAGTCCCAATTACTATACAGGCTTGTTTCTTGTTTCAAACAGTACCGAGGTCACGGTTGTCTCGAGTGCGGATCCACTTGTCGAAAATGTGCACACTAACACCATATTTACTGCGATGCCAAAAAGATTGTAAGCCAATATGATGATTCAGATTCCGGCAGTTGAAAGGTATCACAGACTTAGAGCTTGTCAGCAACATGACTGTTTGGTGCACTGCCAGTTATGAATCTAAAGAAATCAAGAGGAGACAACTGCACAGCGTGGCGATAGGAATCGTGCACTAAAAAAAAACTAGTACCAAATGACTAAAAGAAGGTGCCAACTGGCACACTACAGTGACACAGTTTGTTAAACCAAAGGTACAGCTCAAGTGATCAACTGTTCCAGATGCAATATATACCGCAAGGTATGCGTAGCCACTGCTGCGCATGCCACAATATATACCGCAGTCGTTAAAGATTGGTGCAAAAGGCTCTCTGGTAAGGCTGCATGTCACTTTTAAAGTTTATGAACAGGTGTATTGACAGTGGCCAATTGTAAGCAACTTATTTCAAAACACTGGAGAGATGACAACACTAATGTATTTTGGGGAGAACACCCAGTGTCTTTATTCATTTATGACAACAGTAGAAGGATATTTTTCTTTCACATGCTTCTACAGAGTACTGGACACATAGGGACATTGTCCTATTTCCATTGGGCATTAGCTTAAGCAGTCACTACACAGAAGAGATCTGGCAAGACAAATTTCATGCAAAATAGATGGAAAAAACAAAGCAGGCATGGACTTATATTTACTGAGACAATGTGCGGAGAAAAAATCGCCTGCGTACATACACGCTGGCTGTGTGCAATAAAAGAGAAATTAAAGTAACATGTACTGACAAAAGATTAACTCTATTCATTTTTTTTAGGCAACATACTGTGTCTATGAAGGCTCAAATGCACATAAGTACTTTAAATCATCAAATGCACCACCACAATAAGAAAATGACAGCATATTGGGTAAAAACGATGCCAATGTGGGATTTGCTGTACAAGACATGTGCATATTTCATAACTGAGGGGGGGGGGGGATGAGGCAACAAAATTGAGGTGCAAAAGCTCGCACTATATAAGTTAAAAGTGGAACTTCTGGTTTCGCAGTACGGTGGGACTAGCTACAGTGAAGATTTCCATACGAAATTTGTACCAATGCTTCTTTGCAGCACGTTTTGTCTGCTTTAAGAAGAGCTTGAACTTGAAAAGCAAAACAAAGAAAAGTTCCTGGTTACTTACGATGAGCAAATAAGATGGCAATCTTCACAGCGCTGCTGCCATTCACCACTCCACCCTAAAATATAAGCCTTCCAGAGCTATGTCACACTTCATGAATGCACATCTGCACAGATTATACACAAGCAAAAAGTGTCCGTAAACATGTTATGCTTGTGTACAAAATAGTGGCAAATGCACATTCGATGACAAACATTCTACAACAGGCCGTGTGCTGCCGTGAAGATGGCATGTACGAGGTGGAACCACAACTAAACAGAACAAGGCACTGTGTTAACTGCACTGATGCTTGTCAAAGCTCACGCTTTGACACTTTAATGCCTTGCAAACTTCGCAATGGTGCAAATTTGTGAACTTAAAACCCAGCACTATGTTCCACATACCTTTGGTTCCACCTGTGTACAGAGTGTGATACAGTAAAAATCAACAGACCATGTCACCTCACCCCTTTATCGAATTTTTAAATGTACACTGATGCACAAGGTGCTGGCTTGAAACCCGTTACGTATACAATAATGCATTTAACAAACATAGCGTGGGAGACGTTGGTAATCAAGACGACAGTGATTTCGAAGCTGTAATGCGATAAAATGTGTGTGTCTATACAGCTACAGCACTGGTTTCCCTTTTCATAAAAACAAAACACCTACACAGCTACAGGTCCGGGCTTGACTTGGAGCTGCTGTTTCTGCGAGGTGGTGGTGGAGATGGATTCCTCAGCAGGGAACTCAGCATGTCAGGCTCAGGGTCTGAGCCACAATCCTTCTTCATAACTGAAGTTGGAGATGATGGCGAGTACTTCTCTTTGGAGCTGTTCGGTACACTGCTGCTTGCTTCAAGGTTCTCAAAGTCGATGTCAAAGTGGATCAGCTGGCTACTGCCGCCAGCAGTCACTTTGGGGCAACTCTTTGCGCTGCCACCAAAGCCGTGCTCTTCATCGAGTCCTTCCAAGTTGAAATCGAAATCAATCACTTTCTGTGGCTTGCCCAGTTCCTTTTTGGTGCCTGCCCTGGAAGGCGATGGTGGCTTCCTCAACTCTTCATCAGAGGAGTCGTGCCCTTTGGGCAGCAGATCGTCAAGGTCTCCACTAAATATTGACACACCAGAGGTTGTTCCAACACTGGGTTTAGTGACAAGCTCTTTGAAAGTGTCCTTAAACATCGGCTTGGATGCAGGCACGTCCTTTGGAGGCTCAGCCACATGCCTCATTGGTAGGTCATTCAAGGACTCCTCAAACATTGCAGAGGTGTCCTTTGACTTTGAAAAGTCACTCAGTGATTCACTAAACATGGAGGGGCCGTTCTTTGATGATTTCTCTGCAAAGGAGTCAGCCAGGTGGTGAGAGGAAGACCGGTCTTTCCTAGGAATGGCTTCCTCCAAGTCATCGTCCAAGAAAGATGAAGCCGGCTTCGGCAGCAGGTCCTTCAAGGGGTCGCTGAAAAGCAGCCCTGGAGGCTTCTGCGCTTTGCCATCACTGAAGAGGGATCCTGCTACGCCCGTCTTGGGGAGCAATTCCTTCAGTTCATCCACGAGGCTGCTGCTTACGCCCTTGGTTGTCTTCTCTTTGATCGGAGCTTTTCCCTTGTGCTGCTTCTTGTCCTTGGAGGACTTGTGCTTCTTCCTCTTCTTGTGGTGTTTGTCCCCTGTGGAACTGCCCTCGCTGTCACTTGAGCCAGAGGCTTTCTTGCCATGCCGGTGTCTCTTGGACTCTTTCTTCTTGCGGCCATGCTTGGCTTTTTTGGAGGATGACACGTCGGTTGTAGTTGTGCTGGGCTCTTCAGAGGCCCGGCGCTTGCGTGAGCGCGGGTCGTCGCTGCCGTCTGAAGAGGATGAGCGACTGCTAGAGTCGCTCGAAGAGCTCGACTCCTCCGAGCTGCTGCTCGATCCGCTGCTCTCGTGGCTGGAGCCCTTCTTGAATGTCTTTTTCTTGCTGCTTCCAGCATGCTTCTTCCGTTTGCGATCTTTTCTTCGCTTAGCCACATCTGATGGATGAAACCAATGTAATTTTGCTCTTTCAGCTGAGTTATTCTCTTTTGTAAACAAAAAAGAACTAAAATTGCATATTACTAAAAGTAAAGCACACACGAACACAACTGACATCTGGTGTAAATAAAAAGGAAAGATAACTCAAACGTGAACAATGCAAACATCAAGTGAACCCGACACACCAGACAGCACATAAACACGACACAAATTCTGTAGTGGACTGGGCAGAGGACCGATGACAACATATTGAAACACTCCAACTAATAATAGTACCCGAAAATACCCTTCATGATAGGTCCAGTTACAGGAATGAGCACCTTGCAAAGTGTATAACTATGAATCGTGCTTAATTTAAAGCAAACACCAATGTGTAATGTCAAAGCACAAGAAATGCACAAAACTACAACTGATTTAGCAGCAGTAGCACTGCATTTTGGAACAGCTGAACTAAATAAACCCTCATGAATGATGCTCTACATTGATGCGTAAGCGTATAAGGTGATTTTTTTACCATCCAAGAATGCACACTGCTTGTAGACAAGCCTAGCTCTACCTTCCTGACATTCTAACTTCAATTCACAAATGGACTAACAAGTAGCCTGCCCAACACGAGGAAAGTAGTTAGGATTAATTAAATGTTAAAGGATCTGAGCTACTACAACAGCTAGACTGCTGATCTGAGCTCTTGTTAAATGTAAAATGTTGCACAATTCAGTTGGTCCTAGAACTTTGATATACCTCTTGGACTATTCTTTACAATCTCCACAAAGACACTTCGTGCCCTCCGAACATCAACAGCAAAGCTTCAGGGTGGTTTGCACTGCGATAGCCGCTGCATTCAATAAAATGCAATTTTCAATTACTAGTATTATTATGGTTTGGTGGTATCATATGGACTTCCTTCCTATGTTAAGTTTTCAGAATTTCAGCGTGTTCAAAGTAAATGAGACCACTTGTACCTGTCTTACAACATTGGTAGTTTTTATGAAGACATAGTAGGATTGAGTATCAAAAGGTAGACATGGTGCAGCTTTAACTGGTGGTTTTATACAAGCCTTCTCATTGTGTATGTGTTATGCACAGTCGGCGACAACAGTTAAGAGACCACTAGGCTCGAGGAAACTGAATTTCCCAGCAATTTGTGACTAGTATATTTGGTAGAACTGCACAGTACGTGTTGTTAGCATGTTCTAGAAGAGGCCAGAAATCTATATCCAAGGCTTCCTGCCAAGGCAGCGGGAATATGTATTCAGCCTTTTCTTGTGTCTCGTGGCCTCTGCACTTCTAATGCCGACTGCACATACATATATTCAGAGCCTTCACTTATTATATAATCAGAGAAGGCCCCCACTTTTACTGTGCTGCTGGAGATAAGCATAATAACAATTTGCTTACCTCTAGCAGCAAAGTAAAAGCTGTGACCAGGACTGCAAAATGGTGTATGTGGTCTTGTTAGCACTCCCAATAGTTGCAGCGTGTATACAGTATAATAATACAATGCATCTTTACATAAACGATATCCCTGTGCGAGATCTCTGCAAATGACTTCACAAATAGATGCGTAATTTGGAGGCATTTATCCTCATTTCATGAGTCAAGGAGAATTATAAATGCGTGATGGCAGATAAGCAGTTAAGTGGCACTGGCAACTAATCAATATGAAAGAACACAATAGTACAGTAAAAGCTCGTTAATTCGACTCTCGTTAATTCGGAAAATCGGTTAATTCGGACACGTCATCTGGTCCCTGTAAATATACACATCACTCTATGAGACTGGGCGCTCGTCATTTCGGACAGATTTGACCGCAAATCGGATAATTCGGCGACTTTCGGGCCGCTGGCAAGGCTCGAAAACGAAAAAAGAACAATTCGGAACAAAAGTGAAGCTCAAACGCAGCATCGCCATGGACATCAATTATCGACTTGGCTTGGATTGAGACTGGTTGAACGCCTTTTTTTCGCGTGTGGGATTTGTTGCTTTGTTCCCGTTGGTGTGCTGCATCGTTGATCGCCGATTTATCGAGGAACGTTTCAGTACGGCTCCTTTAGCTTGATCGTTGCTGGTGCTTTTGTGCTGACTTCTCGTGCGACCGCACTCTCCGCCGATGGCAACGCCGGCGAAGCGGCCCAAGTACGAGGCCAAGGACTTCACCACCAAAGTAGAAATTTTGCGTGCTCTGAATAACGGGCTCTCCCGACAAGAAGTGATGAAGAGTGATGAAAGGGGATCCTTCAATCGGCGGCAAGAAGCAAGGAACGAGTAACCGTACTTTTATCCGCCAACGTGACGGGAACAGAGCGCTTGCCGCTTCTCGTTATCGGAAAGGTTCAAAAGCCACGCTGCTTTAAGAACATCAACAATCTTCCCGTGGATTACCGTGCCAACCGAAAAGCGTGGATGACGGGTGAAACTTTTGCGGTACTGCAGACATCATGCGAGCTGCTGAGCACCTTGAAGGGCTCAGAAAAATTGTGTCCGCGCGAATTTCTGCTCGAAAACAGACAAGCATCCGCGATTACTTTGTTAAGTAAAGGTATGTTGAAAAAACTCGTGCATTTATTGTGTTTATTTCGACCATTCGATAATTCGGACATTCGGTTAATTCGGACATTTTTTCCGGTCCCTAGAAATCCGAATTAACGAGCTTTTACTGTACTGTATTTGCTAGATTCAAAGCTGATAATTTTTTAAAGACAGCAGGATACAACCATCACGGGTTGGTATAGATTTGACGATTAGTATACTTATTCTGGCATTGGTACCATGAAATTGCAGAACACTAACATCCCACCATTTTCACCATAAAAAGTGCACTAAGGCCAAGAACAGCCAAAGCCAGCCACTGCTGTAGGCGATGTAACCTGGGCAGATGCTCTGTCCCTGGGATGGAAGACGCTTATTAACATGAAAGTGTTTTATGCCAGGGTCCACCAAGACTTCACCCAGATATTTTCATCACGGAAGTGACATCGTTAAAATGTACACGAACCAATGACAAAGAAAAACCAGAAGAAAAAATTTGGTTGATTTGGATAACCTGGGAATCGAACCCACAACCTATCGGTCCACGACGACAGGTGCCCAGTGCTCTAGCCACTGCGCTACCGACACACATGCATGAGGCCTTAAAAGTGCATCTTATATCTCTCACACCTCCCTCATGTTGGTGCGGCGGTGTTGCCATCTGGAAGCGGTGAAGTGAAGTAATGCATCGTGACAGTAACGAGTGCCGACAGGGAGTGCTTCCATAGTTTCAGCACAACAGAGGCTTTCAATGCATTATTGTAGGAAATTGTACGGTCGGTGCAATGCGTTGTACACAATGACTCAGTTTGGTGACGATGCAGCACATGCTTTGCCTTTAGTGTCATGTTAGCGTGACCACTCGTCGACAGAGTAGTACAGCTTCCACATGCACCAATGGCATTTCTCCGCCGCCTACGGCTTTGAGTGCGATAGCACCGCCTAATAAAACTGCTGCAATAAGCGGCACAGAAGGGCAATGACGTCGACGGGCAAATGTCGCGCAGAGAGTGATTTGGTACAGCGAGAGATGCCAGTGGTTAGCGGAACACCTTCTCACTTTCACGGCTCAAGCTACAAACTCTGCCTCTCACGTTCCTGAAGCACTGTGTGGTACAGTGTTCATTACGTGCTTGCTGATGCCATCTTTGTGTGGAATTCACTCTATGCTGTGTCCGGGTGTATGTTAACTACTTCAGCAACCACAAGGGTTAAGTCAAGGTCATGGACGTTAGTCATCGGGATGGAAATGTGCCATTAGGCGACAATGTGGGTGAATCCATGTCCAACGGTGCTATAGCTGCCAAACACCAATAGACATTGTGAAAGGTCTCATACATCAATGTACAATAAACAATCAACTACTCCCGTGAAGACACGCTTCACTTTCCTGTTAAACCAATTCCTATGACAAAGAGTCAACCATGTTTCTTTTTTTCCAAAAACAGTCTGCAAGCGCACACGCTGCACCAAACTTCCATCGTTATGTTTTCTAAACCACATACAATAGTATTGGCCTCGAGGAGTTACGGAGTCGCCCTCTATCGGACGCGCCTCGATTGCGTGCTAGGCAGGATGCCGCCGGCGCGCTCCCCATAGGTTTTGCTGTCGGCGCTCTACAAAAACACCTCGCGGGAGCCCTCCAGGGCATTTCTGTAAGTACTTTCGAAATGAACTGTGTTCTTTACTGTCAAGATAATCATTTTCTACGAACTGAAAGCACAAGATAGTCTACAGTCGCTGTCCCTTTGCAGAAAACCGAGCACCCGCTTCACGCTGTCACCGCGTTGGAGACCGCTGAACCGGCTTCTTACGTGAAAGGTAGTCACTCGCTGAGTGCAAACTATGTGAAATATCTCGTTAGAGTAGACTGCCTGTATAACCAAACGGAGCATAACAGAAAGAAGCCTCAAGCCAGCGATCGCACGGGTTCGCGACGACTGACGGTGCCTCTACATGTATGAGCGTCTGCATGTATGTTCGTACTGCTGGTTTCGCTTTTGCTACGAGCGCGTTTTGGCACCGCGCTGCGAACTTTAGGCCGCAAAACATGAGAATTTGTGAGTAAACAAACAACTACTGTTGCGCGGACGCTATCAGAGCAGTTCAAAAACAATTTCCTTACAACTGCGGCTTCGGTGCGCATGACAACTTTGTGATCTGCCGTCCCGACGATTCAGTGTTTCTTTTTTTCTTTTTCGGTCTAAATTCGGGTACGTTTCAATGTCATTTGACAAGTTGTCTCGCACTGCGTATTGATCGGTCTTCTCAGCGGGCAAATGCCGCTGCTTCTGTTTCTTTATTCAGCGCATTCGTTTCGTTTGGTGCTCACACAAAACGTGAGCAAATGCGACGCCTTTTTTTAATGCTCCTTATTATCGTTCCGTTTGCATTCCAGTGAACTTGCCGCTCTCTCTGATCAACAAATTCATAGACCAAAGCTTCACCACTTCGAGATTGCTGGTGGAAGGAGAACCAGTCTACGAGACCGAGCATGTTAGCATGCCACGCCTAGGAAAAGAAAGAAAATACAGTAACGTGGGAGAATCAGCACATCGACTGACAAGAAGAAGATGGCTTTCGCCTTCTAGTCATCTTTAACGAATGCATAAGGAACCCTGTGTGTTTTTTAATTTAACGTATCTAAACAATGACTTGCGCATCTGCAGCCGATTTTGTGGACGCTGAGCACGGGGCCGACGATCAAGAGGTCGCATTGGAGGGTTCTGAGATGGCATCGCACGTGGTAAAATGTAGCGCTTTTACCATCCTGTGGCAGATAAGCATCATTTGCCGGCGGGAAGCGCGCGCGAGCCATCGTCTCAGTGCGCGCTGTCTGCTACTCACCGAACATCGCAGGCCCGACGCAGCACCAAAAGTCTTCGTCGTGGAAGTGTTTGTTGCACACAAGACTCGTAGCGGATGGCTACTTGCCGGTTCTTAGCTTTACAACCCATGCTTCACGCTGTTTCTTGTCCCGCGGTTACCAGTGCAGGCTGACACTGGGCTCCTTTGCGTAAGCGCGGCGCTGCGGCACCGAGCGGTAGAGCCCCATGTTCGTCGCCTTCGGAGGCAGCCACTCTATTAAAATGGTTTCAATTGAGTAGAAAATGAGAGAAAACTTCCGAATTTGAACAGACCGCAGCGCATGTGGGACTTGAAACTCGTTTTCAAAGCACGCGGCAGTGCGCCACAAGCAGCCGACGCGGCGGCGGAGACCACGTGATCCTGCCAAGTACGTCACGCCGACGGTGGCGCCGGCGTTTCCAGTGGTGGGCCTCGAGGCCAATACTAATTGCACCTACCAAGTGGCATCATCCCACTATCACGTTTAAGAGCAAGATTGTTTCAACAGCACTGATACCATCAAATCTCTTAGCTCTTTGGGAATTCACAGTCAAAACAAAGTTCTGCAGTATGTTGTTGGAGAAAGCACTGCTACAAATTGTTCAGTATGTTGTTACAATTATTCCTTTCACAGAACCACGGCGAGGCCGCTATAACAACAGACATTCACCATTATC
Source organism: Rhipicephalus sanguineus (assembly GCF_013339695.2). Classification (NCBI taxonomy): domain Eukaryota; kingdom Metazoa; phylum Arthropoda; class Arachnida; order Ixodida; family Ixodidae; genus Rhipicephalus; species Rhipicephalus sanguineus. The sequence goes on along the minus strand of NC_051178.1, from coordinate 172,144,848 downwards.
CCCATGTCACCATTCTCACTATGTGCAGCCTATTTTATGTCCACTGCAGGATGAAGTCGTCTCCCAGTGATCTCTGATATACTTTACTTTGCGCTAGCTGACCCCATTTTGTGCCTGTCAACATCTTAATTTTGTCCCTTCACCTAATTCTCCACTGTCCTTGGATACGCTTCCCATCTTATGGTGCCCAACCTGTCACTCAAAAAACGGAACACCGGTTATCTTCCCTTCACATTACATGGCCTGCCCAGGTCCACTTTTTTTTTTTCTTTTTTTTAAATGTGAGCTAGAATGTTGGCTATCCCTTTTTGTTCTCTAACCTAGAGAGATTAGCTACAAACCACTGCAGTTTGAAAGATCACAGCGACAAACATGAGTAAAGATGTCTGCTCTGTTACGTCAGATTACAAAAACGAAAACTTGAAACTCATCGGGAGCTCCCTGGCTTGCTACAAACAAGTTAGGAGGGCACGAAGTGTTTGATATCTCAAAAGCACACCATTCACGCTGCCTCATCAAAATAAATAAGCATAATACATAATAAATAAGATCATGGCGTTATGAAAGACTGATGACTAAATGACGTCTTGAGAGCATTGCAAAATGAAAGCTGTGGTACAAGCTCCATACATTGTTTTAAAATTTAAACGCATCATTGGAGGAACTGACCCAGCACCTGCTCCAAGAGCCAGAACTAACTAACATGCAAGTATACTCATTTTTAACATCTTGCTCAGTGGGAAGTATGGCTTGTTTAGCCACGACTCTCATATCACATATTGTCACACACACACAACACACCACCTTGTGTGCCTGCAGAGCTCAGTGCTAGAATAAACTGTAGCGTGACCAATTACATGTGTAAGCGAAGAAAAAAAAGCACAAGGCTGCATGAAATGGGAAATGCCAGCAAAATGTCAAACTCAAATGCTGGTGCTTGATCATTTTTTACGCTCCATGCTTCAACTTACACTGTGACGGATACTCTGACCAAGGATTTCAGCATTTGAAGCCACACCTTTTTCATTGCACACTAGGATTGAAGGCCACGGCTGTGACCAATGCGTGTTACCACTCTTATTGCTGACTCCATCATAGCAAGCACAACGGTATTTTACCTACCGGACTGTGCTGACATTAAAAGCCGCGCCTCACACAGGCTTTGTTCCATTGCCTGCCACGTGGTGGTATGCACAACAAAATTTGCCTGGCAGACGCAACAGGGAATGGGTTGCGCTCGTGCTTTGCTTTAAGGCGGAGATTAAGAGCTGATCAAACAATACAGAAATACTAATGGCTTTCACCTCAACCTCAGCAGCACAATACAACAGCTGGCCGGATCGGTATCAAAATTTGGGCCTGAATAATCATGCAATACACGAGGCAGTGTCCACGCAATGGTGAAAATCAAAGCTAAGGGTTACCTTGTGCAAGGAACAAGATCCACAATGTTTCACATCCGGTCCTTTCAGCAAACACTCCCAGAAAATTTCCAAGAAGATCTTGACATGCCGAACCTATTTTTGGGTCGTGTTTCGAGGAGCCAATTGTCTAAAGAATGAGCTGCTGAATGGTAGCACCACCACATCCTCCATAACCTAAGTTGTGGCGTAGTTTTGAGGGTGCCATTGCTCCTGCAGTTCTAAGGGAAGAAGAAGGAAGCACAAGCTACTCACCAGAGTCGGAGCTCTCACTACTGGAACTTCCCTTTTTGCCGCCATGCTTGTGCTTTCTTTTCTTGGACTTCTTCTTGTCCTTGCTCCGTTTCTTCTTATCAGCTTTTGGGTCTTGTTTCTTCGCCATCTTGTTTAGCTTCCTGTGCAATTAGTGAGAGATTACAGCTCAGGTAAGACCAGTGAGAAGAAAGAGGACAGGCTCTGTTTGAAAGCATGAAGTCCTGCATAGGTGAGTATTTGATGATGCTCGGTGCGCTAGCCAAGGAATGATGACGCTTAGAGGCTTACATGCAGAGGTGTCAGTTATGAGGCAAGAGCGGAGGGAGGGGGGGGGGTTCCGAAGCTGAAAATATCCCCAATTGCTGGCTGAATTTATCCTAGACATTTAGTACACAGTGTCAAGAACCTTGCATAAATAAACTTATTATTCTGATTGCATCCTTCAATCCACAGCTTCTTTGTCATCTCAGCTTTTTAACAACACCTTTTGTCAGGCTGTGACACCCAGCTCACAGCGTGGCCATCGCCACGATGTGCAGCAAGAGATCTTCATTCTCAGTAAGTGCACAGACTGATTGACCAATGATTCGTACTTCGGCATGAGTGCAGTAATGCCTATACAGATATGCGCAGGAAATGGATGGATGCGTGATGGTGGACACCGACAAACACGCCGGTAAAAATTGTCATTGACAAGCCTATCACAATAGGCATCTTCAACTGCCTGCTCTGCAGCGCGTCTAGCGCAGTACTGCTGTAAAGTGCTGTACGCTCTTAATAGGTAACAACCAAACCATGCCGCATTTCTGTTCACTGCCATCTCCTTGATCAGGGTTGCGTCAAGCGCACATCGCATGCAGGAACGAATGCAAGCAGCTCGCAATTGCCACACTGGCCCATCAACATACGTGCTGCACCCATGCACAGTCAAAACCAGTATAGGCATCAAGATGCCCCACTACACAAGTAGTACTCCCATGACAAACATATGCTTGTGGTACACCGAGGGTCCCGACACAGTGATGACATAAGCTTATAGTAGGCCCAGGCTGTACAAAAATAGTTATATGGATGGTCAAATCCACACAGCAGCAGATACCATGTTTCAACAGAGCAGTGCTGTTTTCCACTCAGTGTAGCATACAAACAGCTATGCAGACAGATTCTGGAAAGCCGCATGGCTCGTCTGCTTTGAGATCATGTTGCGGCATGATCCCTGTCCAAGTTTTGAAACCCTTCTTGGAATCACCACCGTGCGCAATTGCACGGTTGTGTGTTTCAGCCAGAGAATTTTTCCCCAATTTGGTAAAAAGGAAAGGCCTTGTAATATCTGGCTGCGAGTACAAACTGTTGTTTAGTGCACAGTTAGACCCCTTTTCCATAGGTACATATCAAGAAGGTGTGCCCTTGTCTGCATTTTATTTTATTAGATGCGAAGTATCTTAAGGCCGAGCTCAATCCGGTGGTGTGCGGCGTGACCACCCTTACTGCGCATGCGCATACCCTCTCCACACACCTCCTCTCCACTCACCCTCTCCACTTTCCGTCTCCACTTTCCCTCTCCCCTCCCCCTTTTCACTCTTCCTCTGAAACGCGGGCTAGACATGCCGAAATTCTCTCCTGCGCAACGCCGCGATGAGCTCGAGCGAATGCGCGTCCCCTCCCCTTCTCTCTCCTCTCCTACGCTGCCCCCGTCTCGCCCGCCTGTCGACCGCGTTCCCCGCTCGCCCTGTGAGAATTAACGGCCAGGCTAGATGGAAGATACGACGCGTGTAGCGTCCCTCTTTGCGTTCCACGACGCGAGGTCGGTAGCATGCCCAACGAACGCCAACGGAACGCGATCGTGCAAGTGCTCTGGCTTCGCATCGCCTCATGGTCCCCTTTAGCGGGAGATGGTGTAATATTTTTTTAAATTTTCTGCCTCTCCTATGACGCAACACATATCCCCTATTCTTCCCAATGTTGAGAGTGCTTGACGTGTAGACAGAGAAAGTTGGGGGGTTTGCCGGCACTTAATGTCACTTGGTACTACTCTCGGTCAGATAATATAACTGTTATGTATAGTAATCGGTAAATTATTCGGTTAGAACCAAGTTAAACCCACCAAGTTGCCCGTGCCATGAACCCAAGACATTACTGAGATCGTGCTAGCGAAACTTTCACATAATTTATGCACCTCTTTTTTCAAAGCTCCGAAATAAGAAAAAGAAGCACGTAAATTATATGAGTAAATATGGCAGTCCTTGCTGGTTATTGCTCACAACTACCGCCCATTAATATTCCAAAGCATGTCCCAAATTAGGTCATTAAAAATTTTGAATCCATTTACTAGCCATTCAATTCATCTGAGGTCAATGAAAGGAAAGGATGGGGTGAGGTGAGCAGCCCAATGAAATAGTGACAATGCTTTCACAGTACATGCAGGGAGCTTACGATATTCTCTGTCTGGGCCCCTGACTCAAGGCAGGCAGTAGAGCCTGATAAAGCATGACTTCCCAAGGTTGCTGGCCCAGTCATACTAAAATATCAATGCTGCAGTGTTACTAGAAAAGTAAGTTACAGTTGATTATTGCTTAACACTTTCCTGTCCGAAGGAAAATAAGCAGTTTTTGGGTGGTCTAGTAAACAATTTTTTTACTGCTACACCAAATGCTTTATATTATAATGTATGGTATCAATTTGTAGCTGAAAAATTGTGCTTTCTAATGGTATTATTTGCAAGCAAACATTTTTAACAATTTCTTGTAGAAAAATACTTAATGAAAATATTTGTAACAAAAACGAGAAAACTCCGTAAGAACATCGATGCTGCTTTGCACCAATGCAACCTAAAAAAATTTCCAAATATACACTTTAAAGAAGAAGGCTATATACAACATTACTGCAAAGATGAACTTTCTATCTGTACAAGTTAATTTTATACAAAAAAAAAATGTTAGCCATAGTGGCTATCGTGCCACCGTGCAAAGCAGTTGCGTGATGTGGTGAAGCATAAGTGTGCAGAGCATGTCTCGCAGAAAACATTCATTCTTTGTTCAACTTTCCGTTCTTGCTAGCACAGTTTGCAGTTCCTGTATCTTTGTAGCTTCTGGGGCTTGTGCTGTTGATCCTTAGGGGCACTTGCAGCGGGAACAGCCACAGGAGCCTTGGGACCTGGATGTTGCTGCTGATCAAGTCCTAGGAGCTGCTCCATTAGTTCTAGCTTGAACGCGAACTGATCGAAGCATGAACCTCTTGACAATTCAGGCTCTTCGGGATGCTGCCGACGGTGCTCATCAAATAGAATAAAGCTGTTTACAACAGCAATATCTATACAGTGGAAAAACAGCATTTTCCACCAGCGCACGCACTTCATCAGAACATTGTAGGTCCCAATTAGCTGGTCTGATTTGTCGCCGCCGAGCATGCCCACATTGTACTTGTCAATCAGCATAGGCTTTTTCACAGATACTTCTTGCCATGTATTGTTCACTTTCGTTCTGCGCTTCGCAAGCACGAATTTGTTGGCTGTGTGGGCTGTTGACATCATGTGAACAACACGCTTGTCTTTCCATTGTAAATACAGAACGTCCTGATCCCGTAGTTACCGAACATCTCCTCTCTTTGCTTTTTTTTTCCCATTGAGTGTCCTTCAGCTCGGTTGGAAAGCCCAGACGATCCTTGCGCGTTGTGCCACAAGCAAGCGTCTTGCGCTCCAGCAAGTGCACAAACAATAAAGTCGACGTGTAAAAGTTATCCAAATAAATTATGTAGCCTTGATCCAGGTAGTTCTCTGCCAGCCGCATCACAACAACGAATGCGAGCCCACATGCGCTTGGTGCTTCGCGCTTCCCCGTGTATACATTGAATTGAACAGTGTAACCCAATTTGGAGTCCACCAAAACCCACAATTTATATCCCCATTTGATAACTTTGTCCCACATGTACTGTCGAATTCCAGATCTGCCTTTGGATTTTACCATTCTCTCGTCAACGGAGAGGCTCCGATCAGGTCGGAAAAATTGAGCGGATGAGGCGTTGATGTGCTTCAGCAGTGAAGCTACGCGATGCAGCTTACCATGGGACGCAACAGTTGTCTTCTCGGGGTCGGACACACTGGGGAATGCAAGTAGTGCTTTGAATCGATTTCTTGGCATTACCAAAGGTGGAATAAGGCCAGAAAATAATTTCCGCGTGTTCCAATAGCAGTGCAAGCGCGGCACTTGCACGATACCCATGTAAATGAGAAGACCGATAAACTTCTTCATCTCATCGGGAGTCACTTCCTCCCATGATCCGTCTCTCTGACTGTATGACTGCTTCTCCAAAATAGGCATCCACGCATATTTATTAGTCATGTTGCATATCTCTGCAATTATTTCTGTTGTGAAGAACAGCGCGAAGAAGTCCACGGCTCTTACAAAGCGCCGCGTGGCACTACGGAGCGCAATGCCGAGGTCAACACACGGCAGTCTTCTCGCGCAAAACTCCACTCTTTGTGCCGCCGCCGCCAAGTGATCCCGTCCAAACAACTTTGACACCCTGCAGATAAGAACTGAGACCTTTAGAACACGCCGGATGTCTTTAGATATGATCGCCGCCGCGATGAAACGGTTCGGAGTAGAAAGCGGAACTTACCGGCGGATACCTGTCGACGTTCTGGGGCTACTTGACGCACTTTCACCGTCCGTGCTAAAGTCTGATGAATCAAAGTCATCTCCCGAGTCTTCGCTGCTACCACCATCACAAAATTCTGATGCAGACTCATCAGAATCCGTTGAAATTCGCCGTTTCCGAGGGGCAGCTACGCGCGACGTCGACACCATGTCGGAAAGTACGAGCACTCGCCAAGCGCGATTAAAAGGCGCTTTAAAAATCCCCCCGCGGTGAAAAAGGCAACACAAAAGTGAAACTAGAAAAAGAGTTCTCCTTTTATGCGCTGGATAGCGCTAGCTGTCCGTAAGCGCTCCGAACGCGATAAAATTTTTTATTGAAACCATCGGCAGTATACTGCCGATGAGTATAGGTGCGGACAGGAAAGTGTTAGATGAAAGAACTATTACCACTAATTTGGTTCGCTGTGCACTCGAGTGCTGCACTTCCTGTGCATCTTTCTGAATAAACAAAACTCCTGTTAAATGGAACAGGTTTTTACACTTCCTTCCGGTTTCATTGGACGAAATTCTACCGTAGCAACGTTCTGGACCGATTAAATGTTTACCTCTAGTATCAACGTTGATGTGCATTGACACTGTATACTGTTTCTGTACACAAACTAGGGAGTACTAATGTGAAGGCTTCTATAGGGCTGTAATAACAAGGTTTGAAACAAGTTGTCAGCAAATACATGAATGTTGAGAAAGACAAAGTACGATGAATATCAAAATGGTCTTACAGCAAGAGTTTTCTCTTTTGCTTGGTGCTGAGGGACTTCAAAAATGCCACCTCCGGGTCATCACCATCTTCGTCGTCACTTGGGACAAGCAGCTGCCATGTGAAACGAGAAAAGGAAGATGAATGGCAACTTGTGCAAACTATAGCACGCAAAGAGTTTTTCGTATATATAGACACACAGGCAGACAAGCACCTATTGCTACATAAGAAAAATGCCATACAGGAAGCAGGTACCACAGTCTGTACCTGCTGCGGAGGCAGTCCATTGTAGCTAACCTATGCAACCCACTGGCTGTAGCTTAAGGGTTACCTTTCATTTTTGTTAAACTATTTTGTCCCTTTACCCACAATTAAACTTCTTGATTTGATGATTACTACATGGCCATGTTTCTGTAATAGAGATAATGTTCCACAACATCATTTTGAATTGTCCCTTTTACAGGCAACAGTAACATTGAAATCTGCATTGAAAGCTTGCAACACAATCTTTCTCTAAGAGATATCAGCTTAACACGTCACATTGGTCATTTTTGTAATTCAAGCAGCTCAAATTGTTAATTCATCAATAGAGTTCAGGTACACCAATGGATGACCTGATTATACAGTACAAGAACTTCTGTCTTCAGCAGCAGCTTTACCTCGGAAAGCATAAAACTTCTAAACTTAAAGAACACCTCAAGGAATCTGCTATACAAATGGCGTGAAGTTTCCAAAAGAAGTATGATATCTTGGATATCTTGGAGAGCTTTCACTCACCTGATTTGCTTGGTTCACATTGAAGCGATGTCCCAAGGCATTGGCCTTCAGTTGGAGGCCATCATCCCTCATTTGTTTCATCAACTCCAAAGGGTCCATGCTTACACCACCTGGACAAAGACAAAGAGAACCATTTTGTGATCTTACACAATTAAGTGAGTACAGCCAGAGGCAATTTTCACAAATTTCTACTGCTATGAAAACCATAACATCAGTACCTATCTGACACATGTCCGCATAAGCATTTTGCATCTCTCACTTTCAAGATTTGCCAGAGAAAGATCAATTACGCCCCAAGCTTTGTGGAACATGGGGAATAAACTCCAGCCTAGTCTATCAGACATTAACAGGTTTTTTTACAAAGCAGAATTGAATTAATATCTGGTATGACATAACACAGAAACATACAATGAGAAATGCTCTGGTAAAGGGGTCCACACAACTTGGAGTTCTTTAACGTGAACCACGAAAAAGGGTATGCAAGTGTCTTCGCATTGAACTCGTGCAGAAATGTGGAACAATGTGGTCAGGAATAGAACCTCCAACCTCGTGCCTGGAAGAACCCAATGGACAAAAAGCTGCTGTAGCCAGTCCACCTACATAAGAACTGCCGAGCGCAACCCCACCAAATATAACGCAGATATTCATGAAATAGCCATCACACTGAATATTGTAGCCAACGATGATGTAAAATGGAAATTTTATGCGCCAAAATGAAAGCCCTTTGTTCATGTCCTGGCTTGGTTATATGACCAGTTACAATCCTCTAAATCGATTTAACAAACTCATGCAGCAACAAGAAGGAAAGTTTTCGGCAGACCATGCCTTCCACTAGCACACAGGCTTCACAACAATCCCTGTTGACCAAAATTAGTCAAAAAACAGAAAAAGAAGAAATAAAATACGAATGTTGCCCTAAATGTGGCAACAACACTTGGCTGCCGATCAGAGTGAACAAGATGCAGACCTCAGCGTGCAACAGTTACTTACCACATCTTGGTACTGCCCAAAAGGCCTTGTCCTTAAAGGAGTTGAAAAAAATGTAAGGAAAAAGATTTGTGCAACTTACCCCGCCATTTTGAGCAATATTAAACAGCACATGGCAGAATCCTGTTAAAGTTTGTGCATGCAGCTTTTAGCGGAACAAGAATGTGTCTTCCACGCAGCAGATTGCTTCCTCTTTTCTGAGCTTACATTCTGCACCTTTTGTCAATGGCAGTATAGCAACACACCATTATATGCACACAAAGAAACTATTGTGTGATGCACAGCCAGCCCTTTCCACAAGGCACGAATGACGATTAAGGCTTTTTAAAGTAATTAGTGTTCTACAGAATTTTTCGAAAAGGTTGCCATCTGTTATTTATGAGCTTACAAAGAACCTGTGCATAAATGTAGCTTGTCGAAATTAATGCACTTATGCGAAATTGTGCCTACAGCTGCTAGTAAAAATTTTATTTCCAGGCAGGCTGCACAAAAGCAATCATCGTTTTATATACAAAGCCTGGTTGAAAAGGACGGCGTCATAAAATGAAAAACAATGAATTCAAAGAAAAAGGCACATGTTGGTTTATTAACTCAACTCTTCAGCTTGAACTCAAAGGAGGAAAGCAAGATGCGATATGTAATCCAGATGAGTATAAATTTCCCCAGAGAATTGATTTTAGAATGATAATATTTTGTGGGCTTTTAAGTGCCAAAACCACAATATGATTATGAGGCACGCTGTAGTGGAGGCGGTTCTGAAAATTGAGACCTTCTGGCATTCTTTAACACGCCCCGACATCGCACAGTACGTGGGCCTCTAGCCCACGTACTGCGCGAAATTGAAATGCCACCATCACGGCTGGGATCGAACCCACGACTTTCAGGTCAGCAGCCGAGCACCGTAGCTACTACATCACTGCAGTGGACAAAAAGGAATTGATTTTCTCCTAAGTGAGTATGTCGTAAATTTTATTTTGCTTGAAATCACAAGTACGTTGTAGTTCACCATGACAACCATAAGAGAAGTTCTTATATGGTTATACTGCATGTTTGCTAAAGTCCCTTGGTGCACGCTTGATATTTTTCACAAGATTGAAATGTATTAAAGTGGCTGACAACCGATCAGAACACGAACTGAAATAACCCAACAGAAGGACTGTCTATTGTATAGTCTAAAACAAACCCTGCTTTTCTAATTAAACGTGAATTTATATTTTTATTTCTTTACTCAAAATTACTTTTGGCGCCTCGGCCGCAAAAAAGAGAACGTGCACATGTACCTATTACGTGACCTTTTACTGGTCTACGCTATCAATTGTCACTATATTAGCGTTGAAATGCAGCACACATTTTATTATAATCTTTTCTAATGTAAAACGTGCAGACATGCATTCATTTGCACTGAGCAGAACAGTGGCGCTGCCTTCGCTTGATGTATGACCCATGCTCATGAGCGGCAGCATGAACATTGTTAGCTAAAGGCCTAGAGGCGCCTACGAACGTGTTGGAAAAGTACGAAGAGTGCCTCGCGGCCTCAGAGATTACCTCCGGCGACGCGTTGCCAGAACTAATCACGGAGGCCACGACCATCCAGCTTGAGAGGCAGTAAAGAGATCTCACATGACGACAAGCGTTCGGAAAACTTATTCTACGTGCTTTTTTATTCCGAAACGGTTGAAAATATCAATATGAAGGAGGTTAAGAACAGTTTCACCCACTCCTGTGAAAGCAAAACCTTGAGCATAATGCGAGGAGGGCTATCGGCATCGGTATTGCTTCTCAGCGTTGCTGGAGGACATCTACGTACAGTTCAAGGGCTTTTCAGGTCGAAAAATACTGCTAATAAGATAACCACATGCTTTTGGGATTAACCGCTGCACCTACAAACACTACGAAGGATGAGTTTTCTATTGTGCCGTAAAAAACTAGGTCGAGAAAAATCAGTTATCGGTCCCTTTAACTAATCCCTTGAGGGTTTTCGCCGTACATGTACGGCAGAAGCTTCCTGGTACCAAAGGTACCAGGAAGCTTCGTACATCTAAGGCATAGCGTTTATTTTTAAAACGCGTGCCTTTTTTCGATCATTTCTCTTGCTTGGCTTGTGCTGCCACACTTCGGGAATACGTGGAATTTTTTTCGTGCACCTTTGTCTCTCCATTGTATTTTTTTTTTTGCTTCCCAAAACGGCATGCCGGCTATCACTTGCCCATCTGAGCGTGTTCGCGGTGCAGCTGGTTTAAAGTGCGTGCCTTTTCTGATCACTTCTCTTGCTTTGCATGTGCTGCCACACTTCGGGAATACGTGCAATTTTTTTCATGCGCCGATGTCTCTCCGTTGTTGCTTTCTTTATGCTCCGCAAACGGCGCGCCGGCTATCGCTTGCACAACCGAGTGCACCCGCGGTGCCTTCTTCGATTATTTCTCTTGTTTGGAATGTGCTGCGACGCTTCGGGAGTACGTGGAATTTTTTTAATGCGCCGATGCCTCTCAGTCTTATTTTTTTTTTGCTTTCCAAAGCGGTGCGGTGGATTTCAGTTGCGCATCATAACGCGCGCACGCGGTCCGGCTGGTTTTGGTTTCATCCTTCGGGTGGTTTTCGCTTCTTGCGCTCGCAAAGCTGGTTTCTATTCTCTCAAAGGGTGACCACTTGTTACTCTCTCGTTTACTGCTCCCCGGGGCACGATTACATCTGTTTCCGTGTGGCGCTAAATTACACAAACAACGCTGCTGTGATTGCATTTCCTGTTTTGGGGTCTCGGAAAAACTAACTACGTCTTGTTGGCGATAAGACGAAGGATTACTATAGCTTTTTCACTCGTTTTGCTTTCCAGATGGGCCGCACAACCATAGAGTTTTCTTCCGTGCGCTCACTGACACAGTTCGCTTACGCCATGGAAGCGTGCGCCGGTTGCTCTGCCTGCCAGTGAGTCGAGCAGCGATTCTTCCAATACGCACTATTCCCCAAGTGCCGAATCAGAACGGACATAGGAGTGCTGTAAGCTTTATTTGTCAGAGACCCTAAAGCCGACAAATTTGATATACTTAGGCAGGATATATGTTAAAGCTTGCAAGGGCTAGCAAAAGTTTTACTGAAAGACCTGTGGTATATCTAAGAGTGGTGCATGTAATACAAATATTGTCCACTTTAACCATAAGTGTAAGCATACGGAATTGTGCTACTGTTATTCAGTATTTGAAAGCTGAAAACTTCGTATTTAATTCTTTTTGGCACAACTTCTAAGAATTCTGGTAAGGGATTGACGGTCTAAATTTTAAAAATTATGTTTCTTAGAGACCTTACATGTTAAACTTCTCATTTAAATGCAATAAGCTTGATTGAACTTTGTACAGTATATGCCAAGCAAAATGATTTCTCCATTTCAATTTTTTGAGATAGGAGCTGCAGACGTAAATTTTGCTGTTAAGTACCCGTAGTTGTACTGGAGCAATTTCTTCAAAAAAATGCAGTAAATTCTTTAAAAGTTTTATACCGAATTCTACGATATACCGAATTCCAGTTTTCTTGCGAGTTCGATATATGTGGCTTCGACTACTCCAAGAAAGTTTGCACGAGCAGCCTATGTGCTCAGCGATGCAGAGAGCTAGCATATGCACCACTGCCAAGTACTGGGACAAAAGAAACGTGCATTCACCTGGGTTGCGTATGATCTGAGATACGAGACGCTCACTCATGAAAGTGTAAAAACGCATTACCAGCAGTGCAATAGGCACCGGGCGGCTGTCTTAAGGCGCCAGCAGCGCCCCTCCCGAACAGCGCCGCAAGCGGCGGCAGAGACGAGACTGGCATGTGAAGCAGACGACGCGGAGTAGGCTCTGTTACGTTGGGGACCGTATTCGAAAAGAAGCGGCGGCGTTTCTTGTTGTACCATGCGAAGCTGTACGCTATAGCGTTTGCCGTTTAGCTCTCAAGCAAAGAGAAGCGGCAGCAACGGTGTTATTTTGAACAATGCGCGTAGCGTTCGACTGTCGAACATGTGTTCAGATAACAGGGCCCGTCCCCAGGCTTCTGGGACTCCTGCGCAGTCGTTTGCGGTCGTGGGCGCATTTAACGGTCGCCAAGTCACCTAGAAAGGATGACGCGTTACCCTTTCATGTCTTCCCACCGAGGAGCGTCGTCGCAAAATCGAACGAGGGAGGTTCTCTGTGGGGTGCTGTGCTTTAAGGCGTTTGTTTTCGTTCGGAGGCGGACCAGAAGGGGCACGATGCCTCCTTCCTTTCAGTACTGCAAATGAGACAGGCCCGATTGCAACACGTTGTAAAATAAGCATCTTTGCATTTTAACTGCCGAACTCGCTGTTGTCTGTAGAGGGCACCTCGTGGGAAGGCGAGTCCTGAATGCGCAAGTGCACCCATATCGCTGCCAGTTATTTTCCGCTGTGGTTTAGAGGCTTGATCAGCTGGCGTACGCGTTTTCGTGCGTCTGCTCTAGAGAAGGATCACCGATTGCACGAAGCAGGTCACGTGCACGATATCACAGAATATATAAATTAGACAACGACTGCAAATTGTGTTGCAAGTGCTCCCCGCAGACGAAACAATGTGATAAGCTACGATGTGGAGCTAGACATAGGTAGCACCTTTTATATTTTCTTAATACTTTGTTATTCTGCCTACACATTAATATTATCTCCTAACATTTAAAAAAGGAGAGCGTACGTCTCCCATTCACTTTTCATCTTTTTTTACGAGATGCTTCGCCAATCGCACACGTTAGTTGTATTTGCGCAATCCTGTTCCCGTTTTCTTTTTTTTTCGAAGCTTCAGCCGTTCCTAATAGTCGACGGCGATTGTACACGGGAACCGATGGAACTGGATGTACTCTTCAGCTTTATCCATGTTTGCTTAGCTGTTTGTGCAGCCTACAGTGCAACATGCCTGCTTCGGACTTTGTTCCCCGAGGCATTTTGGTAGGGGTGTGCGAATATTCGAAAATTGCGAATAACGAATCGAAGTAGCATTCTATTCGATTCGGTACTCGAATTGAATAGTGCATATTCGATATACCGAATATTTATCGAATAATCAGCAATGACGAAAAATGCCCGAAGTAACGAGACGTTGGAACTGGGAGGGGTAACTTTTCTTGTTTCAATCATCGAATTACCCAGGTGCAGCCCATGTATTTACGGGACTACCGAAGCTATATCGATCACATGCCCCGCCACAAGGGTCTAGAGGTTATGGCGCTCGACTGCTGACTCGAAGGTCGCGGAATCGAATCCCGGCTGCGGCGGCTGCATTTTCGATGGAGGCGGAAATGTTTGAGGCCCATGTACTTAGATTTAGGTGCACGTTAAAGAACCCCAGGTAGTCGAAATTTCCAGAGCCCTCCACCGCGGCATCTCTCATAATCACATAGTAGTTTTGGGACGTTAAACCACAGATATTATTATTATTATTATTATTATTATTATTATTATTATTATATCGATCACAGGATGAAGGCGCTTTTGCTTAAAACTCGTGTCGCCGATGTGGCAGTGTCGTCAATCCGCGATGACATGACATCAATGCACTAGCATGACAGTCATGATAATATGAACTCATGAAACTTGCTTAATATTTATGAATCAGTTTTGTTTAAAAGCTGTTGACAAAGTACCACCTCGAAAACTGTAGTCACTGCTATATTTCAGCCAGCAGTTACAAAATATTTCGAAGGCTCTATAGTTGCTACTGTATACGCGCTTGCCTCAGGTTAAATAATTGCAATATTTTTTACTCAGTTAAAAGTAATTGTAATGTTCTTTTGCTTAAAGCTTGTGAATATCTGTTCCAAATAAAATGTTGTGGAATTCTTGGGCTGTTTTAGAAACTGTTACCTTACCAGCCTAGAGCTACTTTGAAAATGGTTGTCTTACTATTCGAACAGTATTCGATTTGTACTATTCGTATCCGATTCGTGGTCATCACTATTCGATTCGGTTCTAAAATTTGCTATTCGCACCCCTACATTTCGGCAGCGCAGAACACAAGCGACACAAGCACAGTGAAGCTCAGCCAACATCCAGCCCCGTGTCCCCGCAGCAGCGCCTGCCCCTTTCTGGCACCCACATGCCGTTAGTTCGGCGCTTCCACCGATAGAGGCGCCACCAGTCCAAACTCGTCCCGCGCCCAGTGCCTATACCGAAATGCACATCAACTGAAATCATATTAGCACGGTTTCACTGCCCTGCCATGCACTGCAGCAGGCTGACCACTATTACAAAGCAGCACCAGAACTTTACTTTGTGTTCAAATCTCTTGAACTGCTTGTGCAGGCTACATGCGCAAAAATATGGTGAGTGTTCTATACATTTAGCAACCAGCCTTTGTAACCAGCAATACAGAACCTTGCTAGTGGTGAAAGCCCCTTGGTGCAAGCAAAGAAACAGCATGAAAACTGTTTTGGCTGGAGCAGCAGACGAGATCAAAGGAAACCTTGTGTGGACAGGCTCAATACAGGCAGCCAACTCCAAAAACTCGCCACACTGTTGACACCTCATCAGGCCCAGTGAGCCACAATAGCCAGTGGGGCCCTGGTTTTATTAAAGTTGTTTCTCTCGTTCAACCCAACTTTACACAAAACAGGCTGGCTGCTTCAACGACATGCTCGGCTTCAGATGAACCACAAAGAGTATTTGCTTTCGAATGCCGTTTGCTGCCATCATGGGTGAAGGGGCACACTCTTCCTAAAACATGGAAACCAAGTGCCAAGATGGAGGGGATGGTGAAAGTTTATCCCGATGAGAAATGCTTCATCCACCTAGCAGTAGTGATATCATTTAGCTAGTATGCCACAAATCTTCCAGTCATCCCTGAAGGGTGAACCACATGCCAGCACCGGAGAGAAGAAATGCAGATGTGTGTGAAACAGTGCTACACAGCAATTTCTTCGCAATTCAGGAAGCAGGGACTTCTCCACAGTACAGCAACAAAACACAAAGAGAAACAAATCATTGTTTTTTTTCCTTCTCATATGAAGGACAATGGACAATACTGGTGGCAGATATTCAGTAACAAATTAACTCAGGTGATGCTCGCCAGCACAGTTTAACATTGACGAAAAGGTGCGGCAGCTTACCTTATTTTTTTTTTTCTCACACACAAACCTTGCTGAGAATGCAACAACTTTGGAGATCGGCTTCCTATATTTAAAAATATGTGTGCCACACAAGTGCCAGCAGTGAAATATTGGTAATGTGCCATCTTTGATTTCTTATTTTGTCATAAGCATAGGTCGGCAAACTCATGCATGAGTCGACTCACTCAGTCTTACTAAGACTCAGATCGGTCCGCGAGTCTGAGTTTGAGTGAGTACGGGTGAGTAATATTTTGGCGAGTTCGAGAGAGTCTGGTTGAGAAAAATTTTAGTGAGCCTAAGTCCGAGTGGGCCCTAAGCGCAAAATATGTTTCTTGAGTAGTCTCAGCGAGCTCCACTTTTTTCGCTGACCTATGGTCCTCTCATTCATCTTCAGCATTACTATTAGCCTTATATCGGCTTACGTTTACACTCACATCTACTCACACATATTTCAACGCACCAGCGTTGTCACCAGCGTTGTCAACGCACCAGGGAATGTCAAGTGCTGATACCTCCATTACTGCTGTTGTGTCACCAAAGAAAAAAACTTATGCTTCTTAAGCCTCAGTATTATTCACACAGCAGCGAAAAAAAAGTACACGAATGGTGAAAGAAGGAGATGGGACACAGCGCTTCAGTGCTTCTTCCGCCGGCCATGTGGTGCTTTACGCTACTGTATGAATAATGTCATACCAACTAGCCCATCTGTCTGTCCTTTTTATATTCTGGGGACATGGCAAGCGTAAGCAAGCTTTGTTTTTTGTTTCTGGCCTAACAAGCTTGGAGGCTCAGTAAGCAAGAAAAAATGCAGAAACAAAAGACGGGCTACAATGTCACAATCAATTTCCATACCAGCTTGCCATGATGCAGGATAATTGCCACTGTCTGGTTATTAGTAAAAGAACCAGCAAAAAATTGAAGGTGAAGTTAGCAGGATTCAACAACTTTTACCGAGGCCCAAAGGTCCAAATGCTCTATAATCAGCATACTAGTGCAAAATCAACAAAAATAATTTTTTCAAGAAAAATTTATCCACATAAGCGCACCTAACATTCATCTCTATTGTCCACGTAAGGGAAATGTCCATCTCTTATCAACCCTGAACTTGAAATGAGAACCACCATTTTACTAGAAGTATGAAACGGGTGTTCTAATAATGTTCAAATCGTCGTATTTCCCAACTTTCATCCCATCAAAATACGAAGGTATAGGAAAAACTACCGCTCTATGTTAAGTGGCAGATAAAATGCTGTGCTTCGTGCAGAGCCACCTGACTCACCTGAAGATGTAGAAGCCTGGTTGAACATCGGACACTCCCTGTCAGTGTTGATGTGGCCCCAGTTGTGGCACTTAATGCAGCGAACATTGCGCACAGGGATGCCAAACGGCTGGTCACGAATCTCCTTGTTGTCCTTGGCGAAGCTGCAATGGTAAGGGAGGGAGATGCTTATTAATATATCTTGGAAAGGGTTTTGTGAAGCCAGGCCTGGCAACCTGTCTTGCACGTGCAATTCTAGACAAGTATGACAAGTGGTATGCACACTGGAGTCATAAACGATCCCTCTTAGGATCAGAAGAAACTGAGACAGATTGTGAAAAAACGTTTCTTTTTTTTTGCCCATTTTTGCTCAAGACTGATACCACCAAAAAGCAGTCTGTTCTCTATGGCACAAACTTAAAGCAGTGTAGACACCAGTATTTTCTACGATAATTTTATGTGGAAGGCAGTTTATGGGGGACCCTGATAGCAACCTGCACACGACAGCATCCCAAGTGGTTTGGTATTCCACAATTTACATGGCGCACTTGACGATTTTGAAAACTCCCACCAAGCGGTGGAAAACCTACGAGTGACGACATGAATAAGTATCGTGTGACCGCATCATCACATGGAGTACGAAAGTCATGATGCTGGCAAACAGATGTGTCGTCCGCTACATTTAAAATGTGTACCACCGCTTTGCAGCACCAGTTCTATTAAAATGCGCAGCTGCGCCTCCCGGCAGCAAGACCATGTTGTCATCACTATCGTCATTGAAGAATCCGACCACGAGCGTTTGCCTGGATGCGAGCAAGTGGAGGTGGAAAACCACTTGTGTTCTTTATCCTTTGGCACAAGACGCTGAAATGTTTGCATACTACACGCGGTCAGAGTGGTTCGGCGGTTATATTCCCTCAGAAGCCTCATCATATTTGCCGTACACATCTCCAACTTCACGCCATTGGCAGCTCTCTCCCGACGTTTTGCTGATGGTTATTATATTAAGTCTGGAGAAAAAGCCACACATCACTCCTAGACTTCAGAATTCGAAGAAATTACTTTTGAGCCGTCTGTTCTCTACCAAAATTCATCACAACATTTCTTGCAAGCATGCAGAGCTCCTGCTCCAGTCAGCTTACCGTCCAATTTTGGTAAGTACACTCCTTTAAAGGGCCCACAGAAAACATTGGTTACACAAGAAAAGTTTTCAAGCGTCAATGAGAAATTAAAAAGACTGCTGGAGCGGATGCTCTTGCAGCTTGTTACCAGCAGAGGCAAAAGTACAAAATGAAATTCTGGTGTTTTACATGCCAAAACTATGACATTAGAATGAGTAGGGGGACTCCTAATTCCGACCACCTGGTGTTCTCTAATGTGCACCTCAATTTAAGTTTTTGGGTGTTTGTGCCCCCACTGAAATGCCGGTGCCCTGGCCAGGAATCAAGCCCATGCCATTGTACTGAACAGTACAAACCCATAGCTGCTAAGCCTCAGAAATACAGCTGTGTGGGCTGAAGTTTGCTTGGTGATTAAGTACTTTTGGTCTCTTAAAGGAGCCCTGCAACTCTTTTCAAATATGGTGAGAAAACGTTGCCCATCGGTAGTCAAGGTTCCATTGAACATGAGCCAAATATTAAAGCACTGCACAAGGCAAAGAATTTACAACTATGTTTCAAAGACAGCTAGAAATCACTCGCTCATCTCTTGGCAAATTCCTCGGCAAAATGTACTGCCTACATCATAGGCAAAGAGACTTGGCCATTGGCTGATTTGAGCATTGATGTGCTGCGCAGTTACCGTGGCCGCCACAGGGTACCACGATGTACCCACAGAGTTCTATAGTGCTTGAATTACATACTACTGAATTACACTAGTGCACTCATGGTCCCACTGCAAGTAAACTGATGCGTTCAAAGAGAAAAAGAAAAGGAAGTGCTCAAGGTCACGACGTATGACGAGGTAGCTTCTTGGCCCTTTGTCATCCCCCCCTTGTGTAGCTCTCAACAGCTCATCGGGACAAAAGGAGAGAGAAAGCGCTTAAAGAGTGCGACAGATCCCTGTTACTCGACTCATACTTAACGGACTTAAACTTGCAGCAACTGATTTACGAGGCAATAAACTTCAATAGCAAGGTCCTTCGATGATTACTTGGATAAGTGTTGCAGGGCTCCTGCATATATATTAAAGCGGACTGTTCTAGATAAAACTACCCCCTTTGGATTAGCACTTGTGCCATAGTAGTCAGAGGAAAATGACAGGCTTACTCTTCTCGTGGTGCATTGTACTTGCGCTGCCACTCAAACTTGAATTCAGGCTCGTCATCTTCCTTCTGGTGTTCTGAAAAACCAAAACAGCAGCATTTCAAAAGAGATTTAGGGTTTAAACTGAAGGGATAAGCAGTGACCGTGACAAGAAGGGTAAATAATGCTGACAGCCATGATGTGCTGCAATGTAATTGCTCCCTTGCCGATTTCCTCCCTTATGTAGCTACCAGAGCGCCTGCAGTAATGAAACGAGGGATAAAGGGCATGGTTTGTGTGACAACTTGGCTTTTCAATGCAGAAATTCAGATTAGTTGGCGATATCTGACCCTAGACATCTTAACAAGCACAAAGGAATGCTAACACAAAGAAGAGACAACAAAGAGCAACCGTACTATCTATGTCTCTCTTCTTTGTGTTAGCATTCCTTTGCACTTGTTAATACATGTAAAGTGAACTCGGCTTGTACGTGGTGTACTTGGAAAATTTTGGGGCATGGTATTAGTGAGGCAACAGAGTCTAAGAGTATAATGGTCGCGGCAACCGGAAGTGCCCGCTGTTTCAAAGAGCACATCAGCGATGACGGTATGTCACGTGAGATTGGGAGGGGCACTCGGCGAGGAGGGCAAAGTGGCTTTGGGAGAGGAGACCAGCAGACGAGTGGAAGGTAGCGAAGGAAAGAGTGAAACGAGCAATGGCAGCGTTTTGATTCTCACGGCTACGTGTTCGTCGCAGAATCATGCACAACTGTCACACCACAACTAAATTTCGACCTCTGGGTGGTTTAGGGGCCTTTTAAAAAGCATTGTACACAAAATACCTCAGAATGATGTATGGCTCTCACTAGTGCTACGTACCAGCGGCATCGCGGCCAAGGAGAAGAGGAGAAGGACGAAACAGGCAGACTGGCGTGTGCTGTTCGCGTCGGTTGTGCTGCTCGCCTAAGCTGAAAATAATACAGGGATACGTATCCCTCTGAGCTGGTGTCTTTTTCCGTAACATATTTGGTGGAGTGGTGCGATCCCCTACCTCGCCACGGAACTCCGCAGCGGACGTTGTCTCAAGGATTTCCCCATGGCCTCCCAAGACTTGGCTACATCCCCGCCGCCCGCATTGCCTCCTGCCCTACCTGCCAACCCACCGGCTGCACCCACTTTCGTCACGCTTCCCGCCGTGAAAGAGCCTGCCTTCTCGGGCCTCGAAGGTTCTGACGTCGACCAATGGCTGCGCCTGTACGAACGCGTCAGCGCCAGTTACAGGTGGGACCCCACCCTTATGCTCGCGAATGTCATATTTTACCTGGACGGAACCCCTCGTCTCTGGTTTGACACCCATGAGCATGAGATTACCAGCTGGGACAGCTTTAAGGAAAAGATCCGCGAACTTTTTGGCAACTCTCTTGGACGTCGCCTCGCCGCAAAGACTGAATTATCGACTCGCACGCAAAGCTCCACTGAGTCCTACCTCAGTTATATTCAACATGTCCTGGCCCTCTGCCGCAAAGCCGACGAAACCATGTCTGAACAAGAACAAGTTGCGCACATACTCAAGGGTATCGCCGACGACGCATTCAACTTGCTGTTGTGCACTAACGTGTCGTGTCCTCTGTCGATGCGGTACTTCAACAATGTCGTCGCTTGGAACAGGCTAAAAGTAGGCGTGTCTCCCAACTGTTCCCGTGCCTTCCGAATACCGCAGTGACGTCTTCTTGCCTCGCTACATACCGGCAGCCGGACGCCTGCGATAACTTGACCCGACTCGTTAGGCGTGAACTTGAAGCAGCCGCCCCTGTTACCGTGGCACCACCATCCTCTGACACACCTCCTTCCGTCCCTTTACCCCTTCTTCAAGCAGTCATCCGACAGGAAATTGCCAGCATGGGTATCTGCTCTATTTCAACGCCTCCCCGTACCGACTTCCCGCCGCACTTCACGCCCCCACGTTGACCCCGTCTATCTCGCCACCAGCGTTCCGTAATCCGTCCGAATGGAGAACACCTGATGACAAGCCCATATGCTTCTACTGTCACCGAATAGGACACATATCTCGTCATTGCCGAAGTCGCTGGGGTCCTCCTGCACAAAATTTCCCGCCTTCCTTCAATAATCGTCCCGCTCCTCGTTCTGCAACCAGCCCAGACCACGCTGCCCCTCCTGCCCACTTCGCCCCTCGGCCCACTACGCACCTCCAGCCCACTTTGCCCCTAAGGCCTACTCTTCCCATCAGGACCACTTTGCCCCTCACGATGTACGGACCCCTATCACCGATGTCCTGATAAGTCGTGGTATTACGCTACCACACACTGTTCTTTCTGTCACAGGGAACTCCACGTGCCTTCCCATTGTCAATTTTAGTTTGACACCGCAAGTGCTCCCGCAAGGCATCGCTTTGGCATTACTTTCGACCTTAGAAGACAGCGCGGTGGCTGCTCTCACGGTGACCGCTCTGTCCGATCCCCATGCCCAGCAACAATCTAATCCTTGTCCCGACAGCGCGATACGGTCGATGATTGCTTGCACCTTAACGCCGCAGCAGACTGACGAGCTCCACCAGCTTCTGCTGTCCTACGTCGACGTTTTCGATCTCAGCGGCCGTCCATTGGGAAAAGCTACTGGTGTAACCCGCCGCATCAACACAGCTGACCAGCCTCCTATTCATAGACGCCCATATCGCATGTCGGCGACTGAGCGTCAAATTATCCAAGCTGAAGTCAACAAAATGCTCGCCAAGAACATCATTGAGCTGTCCTGCAGTCCTTGGGCATCCCCTGTTGTGCTAGTGCGCAAAAAGGACGGCACATGGCGTTTCTGTGTCGATTATCGCCACCTAAACAGAATTACAAAAAAAAGACGTCTACCCTCTGCCACGAATAGATGATGCCCTTGACTGCCTCTATGGTGCCCGCTATTTTTCTTCCATCAACCTCCGTTCCGGGTACTGGCAGATTGAGGTGGACGATATGGATCGTGAAAAGACGGCATTTATCACCCCCGATGGCCTATATCAGTTCAAGGTCATGCCCTTTGGCCTTTGTAACGCCCCAGCAACCTTTGAACGAATGATGGACTCTTTGCTCCGAGGATTTAAACGGTCCACCTGTTTGTGCTACTTGGACGATGTCGTTGTTTTTTCCCCAACATTTGAAACTCATATAGAACGCCTCTCAGCCATCTTAGCCATCTTCCGTCGTGCTGGCCTGCAGCTGAACTCATCAAAATGTCATTTTGGCCGCGACCAAATTACAGTACTTGGCCATTTAGTGGACGCTAACGGAGTACAGCCAGACCCGGCGAAAATCAGCGCAGTCAAGATCTTTCCCGTTCCACGATCTGTGAAGGATGTCCGCAGCTTTCTCGGACTATGTTCGTATTTTCGACGCTTCGTGAAAAATTTTGCGGATATAGCGAGACCTCTTACGCAGCTCCTCAAGCAAGAAGTCCCGTTTACATGGGGCTCAGAAGAGGCTTCTGCGTTCTCCAATCTCATCGCGCTCCTCACTACTCCTCCAATTTTGGCCCACTTTGACCCTGCTGCCCCTACTGAGATCCGCACGGATGCAAGTGGTCATGGCATCGGCGCCGTGCTTGCTCAACGCCAACGTGGCCACGACTGCGTTATTGCATACGCCAGCCGCCTCTTATCCGCCCCCGAACGCAATTATTCAATCACAGAGCGTGAGTGTTTGGCTCTCGTTTGGGCGGTCGCCAAGTTCAGGCCATACCTATACGGGCGCCCGTTTTTGGTCGTTACCGACCACCACGCGCTCTGCTGGCTGAACTCTCTTAAAGACCCCTCAGGGCGGCTTGGTCGCTGGGCTTTGCGCCTCCAAGAGTTCTCCTACTCAGTCGTGCACAAATCTGGCCGCATGCACCAGGATGCCGACAGCCTCTCCCGGTACCCTGTCGACGATCCTGATGACACTGACGCCAACACGATCTGCTCCATATTCTCAGTGTCCAACTTGGTTCACATTGGGGAAGAACAGAAACGGGATCCCGTGCTCCTTGACCTCATCACCCGCACGGAATCTTCCCCAAACGACGCCTCTGTTCGCCACTTTGTGTTTCAAGAGGGCGTCCTCTACCATCGAAATTTCCGACCTGACCTTCAAATTGTCGTGCCTAAGCATTTACAACGCAGTGTCCTCACTGAACTTCACGATGCGCCGACAGCTGGACACCTCGCCGTCTCTCGCACATACGAGCGCGTACGCAGCCGTTTCTTTTGGCCAGGCCTTGCTCGCTCAGTACGCTGCTATGTCGCCACGTGCGAGTTATGTCAACGCCGCAAAACACCGTCGCTGCTACCCGCTGGCCATCTTCAACCACTGGACATACCCACGGAACCCTTTTACCGCGTTGGATTAGACCTTCTTGGACCTTTTTCCCGTCTCAACCATAGGAAACAAATGGATCGCAGTGGCCACAGATTACGCCACACGCTATGCGATCACACGGGCTCTACCGACAAGTTGTGCAACCGACGTTGCTGACTTTCTGCTACGGGACGTTATCTTGGTTCACGGTGCCCCAAGACAACTGATCACAGACCGTGGCCGTCAATTCCTGTCTCAAGTTATCGCCGACACCTTACGTTCCTGTTCTTCACAGCACAAACTGACCACTGCATACCACCCTCAATCCAATGGGCTAACAGAACGCTTTAATCGCACACTTACGGACATGCTCGCTATGTATGTGTCGCCGGACCACCGAGACTGGGATGTTGCCCTACCCTACGCAACTTTTGCGTACAATTCATCGCGTCACGACACGGCAGGCTTTTCCCCTTTTTATCTCCTGTACGAAGGAGAGCCGACTTTACCACTGGACACAATCATTCCTACCTCCACCTCGTCCACCAGCGAGTATGCCCGAGACGCAATTGTACGAGCCGACGAATCCCGACAGCTCGCCCGCGCTCGGCTGACGGCGTCGCAAACCAAGCAACGACGCCGGTACGATGCTTCTCATCGAGACGCACATTTCGTTCCTGGTGCCCTTGTGCTACTGTGGTCCCCTCATCATCGGGTGGGCCTATCCGAAAAACTTTTGTCTCGTTACACGGGACCTTACCGTGTACTGCGTCAAGTAACACCTGTTACCTATGAGATTGGCCCCATCTGTCCATCGCCATCTGTTCGGTCCAGTGATATTGTTCACGTTTCACGGCTCAAGCCCTACAACACCGCTTCCGAAAACGACCTTTAAAGCTCCGGGACAGTGCTTCGGCCGCCGGGGGTAATGCTACGTACCAGTGACATCGCGGCCAAGGAGAAGAAGAGAAGGACGAAACAGGCAGACTGGCGCGTGCTGTTCGCGTCGGTTGTGCTGCTCGCCTAAGCTGAAAATAATACAGGGATACGTATCCCTCTGAGCTGGCGTCTTTTTCCGTAACACTATGTATGGCATTTATGCTCAAATCATGAAGATGTGCGACCAAAAAGCAACCTAGTGCTGCTAATGCAAGTAATTCTCTTGTTTGGACCTATATCTTTATGTAGCCTGATCCCAGTGATAATGTTGGTAGGGTGCCTCTTGAACCACTGACAAAGTGTGCAATATCATTCTAATAAATACA
This sequence comes from Rhipicephalus sanguineus, assembly GCF_013339695.2. Lineage (NCBI taxonomy): Eukaryota > Metazoa > Arthropoda > Arachnida > Ixodida > Ixodidae > Rhipicephalus > Rhipicephalus sanguineus. The sequence goes on along the minus strand of NC_051178.1, from coordinate 172,119,871 downwards.
CTGCACTGTTGCGGCCCTGTTCATCTTTCATATAAATGTGGTACTCCAAGGTCTTGCTGAGCTGAACAAGACAGCTTTTTGCTATCATGTCAGGAGCTACACCTCATTAATGCTTTTTTTATCTTCTGCAGAGCTTTCATAAACAGCTAACAAAAAGAAAGAAGAGTGTCCCTTGAATTATATTCTTAGTTCAAAGGAGGCCATTATCCTCTGATGACAACTACAAAGCCACTGAAAATGTAAGGCCTACCTCTTTTGACACCTGGTGGGGCTTCATACATGAAATTGAGTGACAGCTTTTCCTTGCTCTCCTTACTGACCAGAGACCTGGAAAGAGGCAGAAGCAACTAAGTCAACACAAGCAAAATATATAAACAATGAAGAAAATGCATTAAGGGGTTGTTAATGAACTTCTCACGCTACAAGAATCCGGAGTCAACAATGCAGACCATACTAAATAGACGTCCTAACCACCAATGCTCCGAGCTTAGAGCCATGAGGTGAAAGTGTGTAGTGCATGACAACCATACAGAACTTTCTAATTCCGCCCAATAAAGATAAAAAGAAAATTTAGAAATTTCTTTGCAGCATGGAACCAGCAGCTTGCCGAGTATGTTTACAGCACACAACACCGTGCAGAATGCCTACAGCGATGCCTTTTTTTATCATAAATGGTTACTGTTCTGCTGCCATGCATAATACTTCAGCACGACTCGGTATGAGCCTGAGGGAAAGGGACAGAAGCAAGGAAGGAAAAATACAGGCGACAGGACGTGCACTCATCCTGTTACCGTGTCGTGTTGTGCTAAAGCAATGCAACATGATGCACCAACTCCCCCAATTCAGCAGTACTTGTCAAATTCCGAGGCTTCACATGCCATACCCACATTATGATTATGAGGCATGCCGCTGTGGGGGACTCCGGATGACTTTTGACTAGCTGGGGGTTCTTAACGTCCAGCCAAAACCAAGTTCACAGGTGTTTTTGCATGTAGCCTCCATCGAAATGTGACCACAGTGGCAGAAAATAGAGCCCGCATCACCCAGCCAATAAGCTACCAAACTGCACCAAATTGCAGGCGCCCCAAATCCCTACTGCGGGATGGAAAACACAATGAAGAATTACCTTGTTCACTAACAAGTACCCCGATTGTTCTTTGCTGAAAGCTAATGCTTATTTTCAGGTGCTGATCCCACTGAAAGGACCAGCAAAACTCTACAGCCATACAGAGCACAGCCAAGGGGCAGCGAATAAGTATACATTTCCAAGCTCGTTTTCTAGTGGGCTAGTGTGGCATTAGCTGTAGCGCGACTTGCTATCTGGAAGCTCCTAATTCGCGCAAGATACCTGTCGCAACCTGCTGTTCCACGTAATCTAACAATAACACCAACGGCATTACCTGTTGTTATAAAGGTCCTGTTCTTTCTCATACTGCAACTTCAGCTCTTCTTGCTTCCTTTTTTCATTCTCAGTCCTCTGTTCTGCCATCCATGCCTAAAACGATGCAAAAAGTAAGCGTCAGACAGCACACACCGCAAAAACAGCCTGTAGAAGGTAATCCCAGAGATTAAACATAAGAGCGGGCACGCGCAACTTTTCAATACCTGGCCCCCAATACCCGCTGATGAGCCCACTTACTTCATAAGCAGCGTTACACAATGCTGACATGCACTAAACGGCTCAGAGATGCAGGTTGCAAGAAAAAAAAAAAGGGGGGGGGGGGCAGGAAAAAAAAAAAAAAACAGCGCCAGTCATCCGCTTTTCGAAGACATTTCCTCGCAAATCAAAGCAGCGCCGATCGCGCGTTGAACTTGGGATCACGGAATTTGCTGACACGGCCTGACAAAAAAACATTCAGAAGGCCAATCCGCACGACATGGTCTCGTTACAGAAAACACGGGAACGATCGCTGTACTAGTACGTCATAAGGCACGCAGGGCTCGCTTGCTTGTGCTGAGATCGACAATTAGGCTAGCCGGCGTAAAACTGAACACAAGACAATGCTGACAGGAAGCAAAACGGAATGAACGGCAGTCTACCGGTAGGTTTCGCCTATAAACTTGCGTAACTAAGCTGTAAACAGAACCGGCGCACAGCATCAAGGCTGCATAGCAGCGATCTGCACCACTGCGCCATTGCAGCTAACTGCAGCATTCCTCACCCTTTTGATGTTGTCCCGTGAGGCAGGATGAAATGGCTTTTTGCACATGTAATTGTTGTACCCTTTACCCATGGTGATGCCTTTAAACGGTCACGCAGAATGCAACATACACTTGCAACTTATACACGCATATCCGACGCCATCAACGCTAACTTGAAAGGCATGGACAAATGAGAGGATGTAGTACACATCAGCGTGTTCGATGATGATGATGGTATTTGGCGAGGCTTTGTAGCGGAATGCTCGCGAGCGCTCTCTACATTAAGTAGCGAAAATAGTGTAAACATTCGGTAAACTTTGAATACTTGGCTGCAGCTTTCCGCGATATGTTGGGCTTTCATTTCAATTCCTCCTTATAAGTTTCCCCAGTGGTTATGGCGTCAAATCAGTCCCAGACTTTAATCTTTTGCGATGCCCGCTCTCGGGCACCTTTCGATTGGTTCTAACCATAGAGTTTCTTACAACAATGTAGGAAACTCTATGGTTCTAACAAAACGTTGGTTCTAACCGTGGCTGAAATACTGTGAAACTCTAGAAACCACGGCACGAGACAGAATGTTCTGTACCTTCAATGACCCCTCACACTTAAAGTTCCTAGATTTTTCCCTGTCATTGGCTAACGCTCGTTTTCGGTAGCCATGTTCTTCCTAACGCTTTTCCAGCACCCGGTGAAACGCGTCCCCCATTCACTAATGACAGGGGGTTGACGGGAGGAGAAAGGCGCGTCGCGGTAGCATATTGTCCGCTGAAAGATGCGTGGCTAATGTACTAGACGCACATGGCTTTGTAAATCTTCCAAGTTAGGAAGAAAATGGCGTCGGACGCCAGCTGCGCGTGAGAGAGGGCCGTGAGAGGAGGCAGTTGTCGGTACTTAAGTAAAAAGAAAAAAATCTAGTAAAAAGGAAAAATCTAGGGACTTTAGGCACACTGACCACCACAACTGGACTTTAACTGGACTATTTGTCGAATTCGCCATCTTGTCAGCTCTGACGGGATGGAATCATTGAGGAAGGAAAGCTTTCCTTCCTCCTTGGATGGAATGAAAGAGAAAAAAGAACGGAAAAGAGAAGCCACCTTCTTGAAGTATGAGTACCCGCAACCCAGGGGCGTAGCCAAGGGGGGGGGTTGGGGGGGGGGGTTCAAACCCCCCCCCGAAATTTTTCAGTTTTGCACACATACAAACGCACGTACGAACATACATAAAGTATGGTTGAACCCCCCCCCCCCCCGAAAAAATTTCTGGCTACGCCCCTGCCGCAACCATAAGCGCACGCAGGGTCCCACCTCTCTCAATGATCTCAATTAAGTTTACCCGGTCTTGTGCGAGTTGATTCCATTTTGTGACATAGCTCTGCGTAATTACCATGTAAATTGCAAATTGCAACGGGGATGAAGAGCATCTCTTCCTCGGTTTCTTCTTCATCTTTACATTGGGAACATATGTGACACGTTCATTCCTACGCAAAGCTTTGGTCCTTCAAGAGAATGTTAATAATTAGTATATATCTGGGGTGTAACGTCCCAAAACCACGATATGATTATGAGAGACGCCGTAGTGGAGGGCTCCGGAAATTTCGACCACCTGAGGTTCTTTAACGTCACCTAAATCTAAGTACACGGGCCTCAAACATTTTCACCTTCATCGAAAATGCAGCCGCCGCGGCCGGGATTCGATCCAGCGACCTTTGGGTCAGCAGTCGATGAGCGCCATAACCACTAGACCATCGTGGCGGGGCCTTCAAGAAAATGTTACATTTGCGTCCGCAAGGTCTGCCGGCCACATATATGCGTATTTGTATGCGCCGTTTTCCAATAATTGATGCTCTCTCGATCTTGTGCTTGTCGGCGATCAGCCGTTCGATATGGCAATTTGATTTTTTATTGAGTTCGCTTGTCATTTCACCTTGACGACACAGTTTAATTGTTGCCTTTCATCGTTGCAATTCATTGTTTCGTGCATGACCGTCGTTTGTTGCCGACAGAAGTTTCGGCATAATTCTGCAAAAAGATTATTCCGCTGACACTTTGAGAAAGCGGAAGCAACTTTGGTAGAGTGCAGATGCTGAGAGAAGGTCAGGAAAGCGAGGGTCATTGATACACGAAAGGCTACGCATTGGTAACCGGTACTATGTGTGGGACGATGCAATTTACACGCTCTGTGTCTGCAATTAGGATCCTGAAAAAGTTGCAAAAGTTCCACAGCTGAAGGAAACGTCAGTTCCCGAGTTGTGCGTGCTTTCTTTTAATGCCAGAAGTGTAGTAAATAAAACAGATAAAATTGAAGCGCTGCTTTTATCTTACAGTCCACGCTTGACAGTCCTGACTGAAACTTGGCTGCATGCAGGCCTTAATGTCAGGGGGGCTCGGGGGGGCCCGGTCCCCCCCTTCCATTTTTTAAGGAGGAGCTGTATGTATGTGTGTATACGTATGTATATAGGTCGCCGCCCTCTGAGCACCCCCCCCCCCTCTCCAATGAAGGGAGACTTTAAGCCCTGGCTGCATGACGGTATTAGGAACGACGAGATAGTTCCTCACGGATCACGTGGTGGGGGTGTGGCTATATTGCCAAATCAGATAAAGACTACAGTTTTGTCTCAAATTACCGAACACGAAAGTTTGGTTGTACAGGTTTTCTTGAATGGTTTTTCATTTATAGTTCACTGCTGTATATCGAGCCCCTGACTCTGATCTCTCTTTTCTTCTCATGTTGTACGACAAATTGCCCTCACTAAATTCCCAAAATGCAATTATGTCGGGTGATTTCAACATACCTGGTATTGATTGGAGTAAACGTGTACGGTCACTGTGGTCACGGTGATGTTGTGTTAAACATGATGTTAGCACTAAATCTAGAGCGGGTTGTTCATGAGTACACACGTACAAATGCTGTCTTAGACTAGACGTTTATCGGACAGCACTTTTCGTCAGGAGTTCTAGGAGTAGAATCATGGTATTTCTGATCACAGCGCACTTTCTTTTTGTGGGAATGTTAACTCTGCTAATGATGTAACAGATAAGAGAGTTGTTTATGTCAAGGACTACGCACGTTGCAGCGATTCTGATATTATTGATTACCTTAGCGCTACACTTGAAGATCGTACAAATAACACAAATAGTCACGTTGGAAACATGTGCACAAGCCTTAAGGATTTTGTCAGATACTGTATCGGGCATTTTATTCTAACTAGAACTGCGCGTACAAGACGTAAAAAACCGTGGGTTACGAGAGCAGTTATGCACTTGAAACGTAAACTAAAGCGCCTGCGCAAACACGGACACACATCACCCCAACAATGGAATGATTTAAAAGAGGCGTTATCGGAAAAAAAGTTACTAAAGCTAAGACGCATTACCATAATGTTACTCTGCCTGAATTCATTAAAAGTGATCCTCGTAAGGTTTGGAGACATTTGTGTAAACCTACAGATAATGTACAAGAAATGATGTTAGATGGTGAGAGTGTTACGGAGCCACAAAAAATTGCTGACTGCTTCAACGACTTCTTTTACAGTGTCCTTACTATTGATTCCGCGCGCAGAATCCAAACGTGTCATAGACGATGCTAATGTGGCAATGATTACATCGGATGGTGTTTTGTCCATGCCACTACCACTGAGCGATAAAAATAGCCCTGGACCAGATGGGCTGCCTAGTGCCTTCCTAAAGCGTTTTGCTGGTTAGCTGTGCGTGTTCATGGCGAAAATATTCCAAGTTTCTTTCAATTCTAGAGAAGTGTCAAGTGATTCGAATAAAGCGAGAGTTGTCCCAGTTCACACAAAAAAAAAAAAAACGGTTAGAACTACTAGTTTCACATTACAGGCCTGTGTCTTCATCCGGTTGTAAGATGTTGGAGCATATCGTTCCCCGGTGAAGATTATAATTTAACCGGGGAACTCTACAGCGAAAGCTTGTGAGAGTCACCTCGCATTGACGTGAATGGCATTTGGTGGTGTTCCATGACAACTCTAAGCGCCGGTACTACTCAGGTTGTGTGAAAGCTGTTTCATTGTTTTTTAAAAATAACAGGCGTTTAAATCTCTCTCCTGTAATGAAAAAAAAAATGTGGTACTGCATGTAACACTGGACCATCTGATGACGCCGTAGCGAGCGAGTCAGCTGCTTCATTTATGAATATTCTAGCACGCACAGGGACGTACACAAACCGAACCTCTGATAGATTGCATGGTACAAGGCTCGAAAATATCCCGAGTAGATGTGATTGCTTTGCGGACGTTAAATGTGTACACACAGAGAAGGCATCTGCGATAATAACTTTTGATTTCCGAGATTCTAACAGCCGATGTGATTCCCAGAAATTCTGCAAGAAACGTTAGGGTGAAGTTTTTCTGATCAACTGGGGAAATGTTGCACATGAAAGAAGAAGAGGATGGGCCCGTGGGGACGTTAAAAGATGAAGTGCAGTAGAGAAATTTGAATTACATTAGGTTATAGCCACAGGGAGGTCCACTCTGCAGTGTTTGATTACATACAGGAAACAAGAAGATTACCATGCTAGTGTATATTGGCTTATTTTCATTATTAATTACAACCCATTGTCACATCCGTCAAACATCACATCTGATAGTCTGGCTGTTTGCTCTATGGAATTTTGAAGTATTAGCTATGTTTTGTTTTTCTCTTTTAGTCTAAAGTTACAGCGTTTGTCTTTAGCTTCGTAAGTATCTTAATCAAAGATCCTGCCGTCCGTTTCTTGGCCCATCCCCCTTTGTGGGTGAGCGCCATCAGCAAGAGGTCATCATCATCATCATCATCATCATCATATGCGAATCATATGTCACTGCAGCGAGATTTGAAAAGCTTACTATGTCCAATCACTTCGACAAATCTCCTTTGTTTTAATCAGATTTCCCACAACTGAAGCTTCCTTGGGAGAGCAGATGGTGTTCCTCTAGAAAGGAAGAAATCTCAGTTATATACAAGGCTACGATGTCGAGTCCCCCCACTGAACTTTTACCTTCACAGGTCTGGTCTGGCTCAGTCACCTTTATGCCTTCACTGCAACAAGAGTGAATCTCTGGATCATTCCCTTTTGACGTGCCGCAGATTTAAAATTCAAAGGAAGAGACTACTCGAAGATCCCCTTCGAAAGATGGGCTTAAATTTGTCACTTCAGGTGGTTCTTTCATTTGGTGCTACCGTGCTTGCTTTTAGCCACAGGAGTGTTTTCGACGCTGTAAGCAATTTCCTACGAGCGACTAAAAGATTTGAATGTTAAAGGGGTGGTGCCACCAAATTTGTGGCTTGCGCATTCTTTGCTGTAAGCGTTTCCTATAGCTCCAGGAAGCATGATGCACGCACCAAGATTCATGTATTCCGCTAAATAACTTAATATCGCCTTTTTGATTTGGACAACTTTCGGTTTCGGTTTCTGGGCGCCGAGGTTGGGCAGTGACGTAGAAGTGTAGGAGGCGTGGTCACGTGACCACACAAGGCTGTGACGCACATAGCCAGGAAGCGATCGAAACTCGGGGAGTGATGTAGCAACCGCTGCTTTGCCGGTACTACAGTGAACTAGAATGTATTCTAGTTCATTACAGCCGGCACATACGTTGCGGAAGTGGCGGAGGTCCGGAGGTCACTCACGTTACTACAGCAGATTTGGTGTGACGTCACTACAACTTTCGTTGTCCATCCTACAGATCTACGTCACTGTTGGCGCGCTAGCGATGGGTTTCGATCGGGAGAATGAGCATTTAGGTACACTATGGAAGTGAATTAAAATATATTCTAAACGTTTGCTGTGTCCGACCCTTCGTGTGGAATGTCCTTGCATACAGAGGAAACCCACAACAGGCTTGTTATAGCCTCGAAATTTGATGGCACCACCCCTTTAAGTGTAACTCAGTTCAGTTTCTTTTTCGAACGCTTCTTTCCTTAATCACAGCTGTATATACATGTATTTTTGGCCGTTTTTTTTTCGTCTTTTTTTCCCCTTTAAGCTTAAGAAGTTGCACTGTTAATGTGTAAGGCATAAACTATTCATTTTTAAAACCGTTTCCTTCAGAAAGCGAATTAATTCTTTAAGAAAGGCACCGTCCGATTCATGGCCTATCCACCGAAGTGGGTTGCGTCAAATGTCTGAGGAACAACAACAACAACAACAACAACAACAACAACAACAACAACAACAACAACAACAACAGCAAATCGATTTATTCGACACATCAATTGCTAATAATCTTTATATTATGTCATTCTGACATAACAATTCGTGGTAATTTGGGAGGTTACGCACCATGGTCTAGGCTAAAACTGGGATTAATTAAATGTAACTGTTCATTCTAATTGGCACTGTGACCTCTATATAAGGAGGAGGAATAAACTTTATTATGGGAAACCAGCAGGTTTAAGTGGCCGGGCCTAGGCCTCCCATGAGGGGACGTCAAGGGCTTGCCTCAACGCCGCCTCACGGGCGTGCTGGGTCGCCCAGGTTATATAGAGGTACGAGGCTCTGCGGACCTCTATATAAGCACTTAAAAAAATATCAGACTATATGATCCGCCCCACTCTTGGCCGATCTCCCTGAGTAGTTAGGTGCCAATCATCCCAGAAGCATAATCGTCGTGATCATCATCATGCTTATGCATCGGAGGCATCGTTCCCCTGTGTTCTAAATACAATACCACGGTGTTCAAACAATGGTGTTTATTGTTTTCTCAGACAAATGGCAGCCGCGAGTATGTTTGGCAATGGGCCCATCGGCTGCATGCTGGAGAGCGCTCTGGTTTGAACCGCAGTCAAGGAGGTCCAGATGAGAGCCCGACGAAGACGATGGTGATGAAGCGGTGTCCGTGCACTCGGAGGTGGCGGCGCCGTGAGAGCACGGGGGCGCGTTCGTGCGCGCGCGACGGCACGAGATCTGCCGTTCGCGACCTGTGCGCCCCAAAAAAGGAGCCGTCTCTTCCGCCGCCTTCGAAATGCCCATCCTTTACACCGACGGCAGCAACAGCGCAGACGCCGGAGTCGCCACCTCCTCCGCCGCATCCACATCTCAGCAGCGGGATGACAGATCGGACAAGAAGCGCCGCAAGAAGAGCGCCATCGGCCGCTTCGGCAGGGCAGTGGTCAAGTCCTTCAAGAGCAGCGACAAGAACTGCTCGCGCCACAAGGACGTCGAACTTGCCAACGAGAAGCTCCGGCAGATCAACCGCGGTGAGTACGCACCGCCTCTCTTGGCATGCATGATAGCCGTTCGCGGAGAGAACCACGCGAGCCTCCAAGGCGATAACCCCTTGCAGCGTTCTGTAACAGGGAGTGCAGTAGTGTACTGGAATGGCTTGCACTGACGTCACAGAAACAGCCACGTTGGAGCACCAACACGGTGGGCCGCGATCTTTGTGATGTCACGTTAGTGTTATTAGTACATCGTACAATGGTTCCTTCGTTGATCATGCACAGAGGCCCGATAACGTTCCAGCGACGTCGTCATCAGACTGAAGCAGGTTAATCGCCGCGTGATTATGATGCCTCGACGTCATCTAAGCCGCCGTGTTGTGGAGACGTGTCTTGCGTCCACGTCACGTGCAAGCTATCAATATACAGCGCCAAAAGCATGTCCACATAAAGGAGGGCGCTCCACTATCTGCGTCCTTTTTGTGGTCGTGTTTTAGCTGTGTTAATTATTATTATTATTATTATTATTATTATTATTATTATTATTATTATTATTATTATTATTATTATTATTATTATTATTATTATTATTGAATGTTCACTAATGTGCCGCATGCAGCGTGCATTTCTGAGCCGTTTTCGGCGCTGGAGCGTGCGTTCGTGTGGCACCGTGCGATAACCACGCCTTGAGCGGCTTAGTGCAAGCTGCGCTCATTTTGTTTGACGAGTTGGTGTACGTTCATATTTGATTTAAGGCGCCAGAGAACATAAACACCCGTGTCCTATCTCGTGTTTCTGTTCTCTTGCGCCTTCAAGCTATTGGGACGTCATCCAGCAGTGGTCGATATAGCATGTTCAAGGAAAAGGGTTGAAGTATACAGCACGTGCAGGAATAACACGATTTTGCCTTAGCTGGAAGGGACACATGTGTTATATTCGACATAACTGAAGCTATGTTGAGGTCAATTTGTGTTTGTGCACGCATTACTTCTTAACGAATTGTCGAACGGAAGGTAATTGAAAAGCAAGATTGATAGAAACCACAAATTTTACCAAAACGGTGCATCGTGAAAGTAGTGATCATGAGAGAGTACATTGCAAAGTTAAGCCATGGAACCTTTTTTTTTATAGCCAAGTGCTGTCATTATCTAAGTGGATGCCGATGCAACTACTTAAATATTGCATTGGGATAACCTACTTTGTGAGCGAGTGATGTTCATAGTCTGTATTTCTCTTTTTGGATGAAAGCCTCAATTGTAGACCATGGTGACAAAAAAGAAACTGCCGGAGTCTTGTAAGGCCCAATAATGTGTTGACTATGCAGTGGAGACAGCTCGCGAAAGGGATACTGACATGAAAATTTTGTTGTCGTGTTTTCGCGTCAAATGACAGGCCAAGCGTTCAAGAGCCTAGAAAATGTACTGCTAAACGTGAGTGCACCCTAAAGAAGTAAATGCAGTATGTTTTTAAAAGCTAGTTTCGATTTCTACTGTACCCTGGTGTCATAAAATGGTATGAGCTTCTCACCACGCGCTTGCGCGAGGTATCGTGACGTGTTCACGGCCACTCCGCACCGTGGCTCCAATGTTGACGCACAAGCAGTCATTTTGAAAGTGTTGGTACCTGACGTCATCACAACTAGCCAGGGTGCGTGAAGTCTCCAGAATTAGAACTGTATTGATAAATAGAGTATGTGCAGCGCAATGAAACGAAGAGAAGACACACGAACGACATAGGCTGACGCTGCACAACATGTACCAACTAGCCCATCAACGGATCCTTTTAGAACTGTAGCCTGACGTCAAGCTAGTGTCAATGTCGATAGGTGCGCCGTGGAAAATTGACTTTAATATCAAAATAAAATATCTTATCAGCATTTGCTGGGCTTCACACTTGCTCAGAGCCGTCTCTGTATACCGTAGATTATAATGGCAGTGTAAACTCACCTCCGAAAAATGGTCTCAGTACCCTGTTAAAAGAATAAATGTTCAGCGAGAAAAGGGCCGCATCTGCTTTGCTGTGCTACAGGACCTGCTTGTTACTGTACAGCCGACCAGCTCCGGAAGACAACGAGGACCACCAACGCCTACACGAAACGATCCGCACCGACACTCGGCGAGCAGAACCACCACGATCTCGCAGGCAGACTGGGAGATGGGATGAAAACCAGTTCAGGTACGCTTTCTAACTTTGCCCTCGTTTGTCGTTTCTTACACAAATCGATGCTGTAGAAGAAAATGACAGGTTACACGTCAGTGTGCGATGCTCCTGCGAGTCTGAATGTAATTTAGGCAATGCCCATTAACGCGCGCAGGGTTCTGTAGGGGGAACATTGTTTCGCCCCCCCCCCCCCCGTTTTGCCACTGGAAGTTAAAAAAAAGAAGTTTCGCAATGGATGCAAAAATGAAAGTGAAGCAATGAACCTGCAGCTCACAACGGCCTGCCCTTGGTCACAGGCTTTCTGGGGATAAAAGTGGGTTGTAAACCGTTCTTGGAATGCAACATCAGGAGCACTCGGCCGCCATTATCGTCAAAAACCTGCATTTCCATTACCGTGCGCATTAAACTATGACGGGAAAAGTCCGGCTGAGTAAAGATATGTAGCTGACTTGGCACTCCCCTTTAGGTGACTAGGTGGTGCAGCCCCCCACCCCCCCCCCGCGCACTCCTATGGTAATGCCCATAGTTTTTACAGTGCTAACGATTCGCACAGTTTGGTTAGGTTTTTGTGGGCTGTTCCATCTTACTCTATTGGCTGCGGTAGAAGCGTATGAGGTTATGTAAGACATTTGGTCACGTGACTTGATACCCTTTGAACCCCTCTCGTATATATATTGGTGTATTCAAGTGGTGCATCCAAGTGCCACTGTGTCGCAGCTTGTAACGTGCATCGCTGTGTAATTTTAGTCACATATCGATATAGTTTCGTAATTCGCGTAGGTGAAAATAAATAATAGTCACGCATTCTAAGATAGAGAAAACGTGTCGTTTTTTTTTAAAGCCTTCTAACTTGGTTCTGCCGATGTTTAATGTGCGCCAGAATGAGAAGCCATTGACAGTCATCGAAATTTTGCTTGCAGCGGAACCAGAGCTAACTTAGTGAGCATAATAGATAGGATTACCAGCTGTAATAGTTCATCGAGTTGTGCTAGCAGACCGTGTTTCGCGATGCGCAGAAAACAGGTGTTCGTCGTTCGTGTCTCTTCTGACTATGGCATTTTCCTGTCGTTAGGTGCTGTGTTGGGTGTATTGTCAATCACTCTGAAGAATCGAGCTTGCATAAGACAACGTCATTATTCTGAGCGTGTTCTGTTTCTTGCACTTGTTTGTTTACGCTGTGAGGTGAGTGACAAGATTGTCCAGGTAACCCCTACTAAAGGCAGTGAATGTGCCTGACAAATGCCATAACGATCGAGGGTAGCAGAACGTCATAATGGGGCACGACTTTCTTAGGCAAACTGTAAGTAAAGATAACATCGAGCCAATCCTGCACAACTTTAGACTTTCTTACCCGACGCAGCCTGGGCAGGGCAGGCTTTAGTCAGGTGGCGCACCGTTTTTGCCTTCCTTGCTCGGTTACGTTGCTGAAAAATTTTGCACCACGATCACTTGCGCTTCTGATAGGTGAAACTAATTTTGGAGCACTGCAATGTGCTTCAGCTCATTTAGTCCGCTGTTAGACATCAGCACTGTTAGTCACTGGAACGCGTCTTACATAAGTGGTTGCAACGCTCACAGAACTGCTGACACCATTCAGTACTCATCCATGCACTGTCGCTAATCATCTTTCTTCTGGCAGAGACCTCCAAAGACGTTCTGAGGTACCACGACGTGTCACCAGTGGCTACAAGACACCCGCACGGCATCACTATGGTGCCTGGCGTCAGAACGCGAACGTATACCGAGGCCAAGTGAGCATATGCTTATATAATTTCGAAACTGTGGAAAATGCACGACACAGAAGAAGATCTATATGATCTGCTTGGGGATCTATAGGATATGACGTTTCGGCACTCGCTGCGGGTAGCTGGCACGCCTCCTATGTTTCTACATACTCAATTGTAGCGGCATAGCAGAGGACAGAGCGAGTGTCGCAATGCATCTCAATGTTCTGCTCGCACATGACCACCTTCCACGTCAGTGGCATCACTACGCTATAACCTAACAGGACACGCCTTTTGTCCCTCATTTCGGTTGCGCTGCACATTCTTCAGCATGTTCTGTTACCAACTAAACTAGTCACCAACTAGTCAAACTTGATCTATCGAAAAGGGAAGTCGAATTATCCGAAAGGCCCGATTTAACAAACAACCGCAAAATTTACAAATTCAAATTCCTACCATCGCTCGATGTAGTCCGTGTAATGTGTTTTCGCTCCTTTCTCACGATGAGCGACTAAACAAACTTGAGACGATGAACCACCGATATGTGTACGTGCTGCATCAGCGTGACGCGACAGAAAACAAGCGGGGACCAGTCAACGCTCTCAAACCGTGCGAAGCAGTAGTGCCCTCCGCTATCTTGTGTTTTTAAGCTTGTTGTCGCCGCGCTGCGCACACGGAAACATTACACAGATGATAGACCCCGTCGTGGGATACTCTGTCGCTCTTCCACCATTACTTACACCACAGATATGACAGATGGACGATCTTTATGCATAATTTCTAACGCCTGCTGGCCTTTTCTTTGGAATTGCATGATATACGTCATTCCACCATGTCTGAACAAAAAGTTGCTCATTAGGACTCATTAGCGTTGACTTCACCGGCAGATATCTTTTTGCGTTGCTTTGCGAACTCTTCGCGGACGGCTTATCTTATCACGTATCCTTGAATGGGAGTTCTCAGCGTTTCGTCAAAATCAGTGTTAAGAAACAAATAAAGCCTTCTACACAAGAGACACGAGATGGGACCTTGCTAACATGAACATACCATGCATATTTTAACTCGCTTCTGGTTGTCAATACATACAAGCTTTTTAAGGCTGTTTCCTTTTACTTCTTTCCTTCGCCCACGAATCGCCTGTTTCCGCGCATTCTCAAGCACGTTCATACGGCGACCAACGGCTTCCGGAAGTGAGACGAACGCTGCGAGACTCGCGTCAATTTTATCTCCCGCTAAACGTGACCACCGCCCTAGCTATCAGCAGAAAGCCCACTGCCAGTCGGCATATGAGGATTACAAGAACGCCAACAAATTAATGATTTAACAGCGACAGCGACCACTGCAATAGGTTGACATAGTTAGCGGCGGTGGTCGAGTTCCAGGTTTTTGTGAACGCGCTTGTACACTAAGCAATGTGGCCGCTCGGTCTCTTGTCCCCTACCGTTGGCCGTCTTCGCCGCAGGAGTCTACAGGAGGAGGCGGGCAGCCCCGGCACGCGCACGGAACACAGCGAGACGACACGTGTCAACGTGGCCGCGCTTCGGCAAGAAGTAGAAGAGTCGTTCGCCGTCATAGAGGCCGAGAGCCCCGTCCCGTCATCATCGATGTCCACGGCTAACCTCAGTGTTTCTGGTGAGTTACGGTGCTCATAGTAAGAACGAAGGAAAGCGGAAACCAGCCCAGCTGGCACTCTTTTTGCGGTTTTGCGTCGCGTCACTATCACGTGAATGGCTCGCTTTGCGACGTTTGGAAGCGCCGCAGCAGACGGTAGCGGACGACAAACTCGCACGGTCGCACCACTCACAGCGTGCACGTGAAACTTGTTGCAGCCGCCGGCCAGCGGAGGCGCCGATCGAGCGGCCGCTACACCCTCCGATATTCCCTTTTAGGGGCGAAGCTCCTTAAGGCGGCACCCGTTCGTCCCTCGTCGTGCTCGTAGTAGTGAGTAACAAGTCTTACCCTTTGACCTCCAAGGTGGTGCCGGTGGGAGATTTCTCCTGTGCGTTGTTGAACAATAAAAAATTCGCAGCGTGCGCGTTAACTAAAAGCCGAATTCTTCTGTCTCTGTAGAAGTGTAAGTGTTAGCTAAAAGCCGACTTCTTCTGTCTCTCATTCCCATTAGCAGCCATTGTTTACCTCCAAGGTAGTGCCTGGTGAGATTTCTCCTGTGCGTGATTAAACAATAAAAATTTTGTTCAAAACGCCGTTGATTGATGAAATAAACCAACGAAAGACGCCAGATGTTTTGTAAAAACAAAACGAAAGAACGCCAGATGTTTCTAAAGCAAAACGAAAAAGACGCCAGCTGCTTAACGAAAGACGCAAGGTGTTTTCTAAAGCAATGGTTTTCTAAACAATGAAAATTCACAGCGTACATGTAAAATTAAAGTGAGCTGCAAGTCGTCATAACTCATCGAACCTTTAGTATAAACGCGCCCGATCTCACGTCGGTGATGATGTACTGGGCAGAATTCACGGAAGATTCACGGTTTACCGATGAACCTCCGCAGCTTCGCCCACTCATCATCATTCACTCCGTGGATATGCTGTGATTTTTTTACAGTGGACCGCTGTGTACACCGCTTTCCCATAATGGGCCTTTGGGAACTGTATACAGTAACTCTAGCTGATGCTCGCGTACTGGATGACAGAACCAACGAATTTCAAATAACTGGTAAGGTTAAGTGCGTGTTGATGAGCTTCTTGGTTACACAGCTCTCATAGCATCATGAGAACTGAAAGTTGGGCGAATTGGTGACCATTCGATCATGACGAATTGTGTAGCAGTATGAAGGACATGAACGAATAAAGTGAAGACGGGACGATGCGCTTCACTTTCTTCGCCCATGTCCTTCATAGTGCGCTACAAGTTTCGCCATGTATCACCGCCAACAAGCCCATTGTTACATCCTTTCAAGTTTTATTCGATCATGTTGGTGACACGCAACCATAGCTCGGCATACTCACTCATGAGTACACTCACTCACACTCACAATTATTCGAAAGGCGTGTGTGAGCACGATTGAGTACTCGTGAGTGTGAGTATGCATGAGTGTGAATGAGTACAGATGAATGTGAGTACTCAGTAGCCGCGAGTATGAACGTGAGTGAGCACCGATGAGTGTGAGTAGGCGATAGTATGTGTGAGTGAATACATATGAATGTGAGTAGGCGTGAGTGTATACGTGAGTGAGTACTGACGAGTGTAAGTAGGTGTGAATATGAACGTGAGTACTCATGAGTGTGAGCAGGCGGGAGTATAAACGTGAGTGAGCGCCGATTAGTGTAAATAGAGTATGAACGTGAGTGAGTACCAATGAATGAAAGCGTGAGTATGAACATGCGTGAGTACTCATGAATGTGAGTGGGCGTGAGTATGACCGTGTGTTAGTACCGATGAGTGTGAGTGGGCATGAGTATGAGCGTGAGTGCGTAGTCATGAGTGTGAGTAGAATAATGAGTGTAAGTGCCTATGAGTGAGAGAAGTGGACCGCGATCGAATACCTGCGAATATAAACGTGAAAGAGGTGACTAGACGTGAGTGTGACCATGGGTGCCTATGAGTGAAACTGAGTGTGAATGGGAGTGAGTAACCATGAGTGTGTGTAGACCTGAGTGTTAATGTGAACAGGTGAGTAGAAGCGAGTATTAGCGTCGGTGCCTACCAGTGAAAACTGAGTGTGAATGTGAGTGTGAGTAGACGTGAGTAATGTGGATGAGGTGAATAGACGTGAGTATGACCGTCGGTTCCTATGAATGAAAATTGTGTGCGATGAGTGCCCAGAGTGAGTATTAGACGTGGGTATTAACGTGGATAAGTTCCTGAGTTGGTATGGATATATACCAACTTGCCCAGTTATCAGTCTTACTACTCTTGAGTGTGAGTGGACGTGAGTATGAACATAAGTGCTTATGGGTGTGAGTAGAGCGAGTATGAACCTTAGTGTGCACCCATGAGTTTAGTAAAGTTTGAGTTTGAGTAAAAAACATATGAACGTGAGTGTGCACCTGTGAGTGTGAGTTGATGTATTAGCGTGAGTACGAATAAGTGTGAGTACACGTCAGTATGAACGCGAGTGTGTGCCTGTGAGCGTGAGTAGACGTGAGAATGAATGTGATTACCAATGAGTGTGAGAATGATAGTATGAACGTGATTGAGCACGTATGGGTGCGAATACACTTGAGTATGAACGTGAGTGAGTATCTGCGAGTGTGAACAGACGTGAATATAAACGTGAGTGAGTACTAACAGGGCTTAAATGAGTCAGTACAGGTGAGTGTGAGTAGACGTATGAACGTGAGCGAGTAGGTTGGGGTGTGAGATATGAGTATGAACCAGTCCCGTAGCCAGAAAATTTTTCGGAGGGGGGGGGGGGGGGGACACTTGCTGTAAACCTTGACTATTTGAGAAAAACACCTATTTTTATTACTTATTTTTGGTAAAAACGCGTACTTCACCAAAACTTCGGGGGGAGGGGGGGGGTGAGCCCCTAGCCCCCCCCCCCCCTGGCTATGGGCCTGGTATGAACATGAATACGTAAGGGTGTGAGCACAAGTGAGCACGAACATGAGTGAGTACGTAAGGGTGCGAGTACACGTGAGTAGTAACGTGAGCGAGTAGCTTAGAATGTGAGTATGAGTATGAACGTGAGTACGTAAGGGTGTGAGCACGCGTGGGTACGAACATGAGTGAGTACGCAAGGTTGAGAGTACAAGCGAGTATGAACGTGAGTAGCTTGGAGGGAAAGTATATATGAGTATGAACGTGAGTGAGTACTTAAGGGTGTGAGCATACGTGGGTACGAACATGAGTACGTAAGGGTGTGAGTACACGTGAGTATGAACGTGAGCGAGTAACTTGGAGTGTATGAGTGTGTCCGTGAGTACGTAAGGGTGTCAGCACACGCGAGTACGAACATGAGTGAGTACGTAAGGGTGTGAGTCAGGGGCGTAGCCAAGGGGGGGTTGGGGGAATTCAAACCCCCCCCCCCCCGAAATTTTTTCAATTTTGCTTGCGTATATAGGCACGCACACATACAAACGCACGCACGAACATACATGAAGTATGGTTGAACCCCCCCCCCCCCGAAAAAAATTTCTGGCTACGCCCCTGGTGTGAGTACATGCGAGTATGAACGCGAGTACATAAGGGTGTGAGTACACGTGAGTACGAACATGATTGAGAACGCAAGGGTGTGAGTACATGCGAGTATGAAGATGAGTGAGTACTTGAAGTGCCAGCATATATGAGTATATATGAACGTTAGTATGTGAAGGTGTGAGTACACGTGATATGAACGTGAGTAGCTTGAAGTATGTATGGGTGTGAGCACACGTGACTATGAACTTGAGTGAGTCCGAAGCCTGAAAATTATTAGCGGGAGAGTATAAGTGAGTATTCTGTAGTGCTGACCTGTGCTCGCAATTTCATTAGTTGCGAATCAGCGCTTGTTTGACGCGTTTGTGTCGGTGTTTTTTTTCGTTCCTCCAGAATACTTCTAGCTTCAATTTAGCTCTGGCGACGTCAGTTTTAGGTTCACCTGAATTCAGTCAGTCAAACGTTTATGGCTTTTGAATCGACTAAATGATCCTGGTAACACTGGACTGCATTGGCCTCAGGCAGTAGAAAAAAAAAGCCCCCACCTCCCCGAAGGGAATCGTGAGGAAATGCGAATGCATTTCTTGCGCCGAGTGTACACGGCGTAGTAATTTTAATGGCGTAAAGCTGGACACATCGACGCGCTCAAGTGTCTCCCTTTTGGGCGCCTCTTTCAACGAACGCTTCCTACGTGCGTTCGTAATCACCTCAGGGATGTTGCCACCGCCTTCAATGCAGCACAAACGCGTTTAGAACGCGCTGTTTTCAGGCTGCGCCAAGGTAGCACAAACGCTACAAACGCGTTTCAAACGCACTGCATTGAGGCGGTGGCGCAGGCAGGAGAGAGAGCGATCGGCGAGAGAAGGAGCGGCGAAGCACTGCACCTACCCTCTCCTACACTCTCTCCACACACGCGGGAGCTCCGCCGAGCTCCCGCGATGCGAGCTCCCTCACACGCCAGAGCGCGCTCCTCCTCTCCACTCATTCTCCGCTACTCCGCCCGCACCACCTGCTCCGGTTGATAGGGGCGAAGATAAGCGCGCGCGCCCGCAGCTGTTGCTATGGGAGAAGGAGTGAGAGCGGAGAGGCGCGCGGACAACGCCGGACGCCTGACATAGCCCGACTAAGAAATGCATTCGCATTTAAAATAAGTAAATCTAGTTAAGAGCATCGGGTAATAAACATGGAAAAAAAGGGCGATATTAACCTTGTGTTTGGATGTTCCGCCCAGGAGCTGTCGATATACGTTTGATTAGGTAGGAATTTGTACGACGTGTTGTGGAGGTTTAACCTATAGCTATAGTTTGGAAGCAGGCTCCGTTCTCTGAAGAGGTCACTTTTGGCGGCAATGTTCCTTGCGTGATATGAATCTCGTATGCCAATTGACTCAAGAGACTATACTTGCCCGCCTTTCCTCAACCAACCAATCAGCGTGCACGGAAAACGATATCATGGCGATATATCCCAAAGCGATCTTCTCAGAATACTGCCCAAGCAGAAGCATAATTGTTAGGGTTTTACATCGCAAAACCACGATGTGATTATGAAGCCGTAGTGCAAATTTTGACCATCTGGCGTTCTTTAACGTGAACCCAAATCTGAGTACACGGGCCTTTAGCATTTCATCGAAATGCGGCCTCCGCGTCCGGGATTCAATCCCGCGACCTTCGGGTGAGCAGTCGAGCGCCATAGCCGCTAGACCACCACCGCGGCGGGTCCAAGCAGAAGCAGTGCCACTATGAGAGTGTATTAAAAGGAGATACAACGCATATTAAAAAGTGATGCACAATCATAATGATGCAGTTTTGGTCACATATTCGCGAAGACTTAATTCTTGCGAATCTTTACTTGTCCCAGGCCGACGCAAAGCGGCCGAGAACGGTATGTTGTAGTGGCACGGAGAAACGTGGCCATGTGTAGGCATGGTCCTTGATCAGCGGGCAGATAAGACCACAGATACCACATCGGTTGCGCTTGGGGATACAAAGCCGTGGGAAGCGATAACAGCACGCGGTAGCGCTAATCCGTGTAAAACCGCGCCGATAGCGCGTTCGCACGTTTGTTGTGCTCGGTTTTATCGTCACAAACAATTGTAAAGCGTACCCGTAGCCCGCGCAGCATGCCGTCGACGGTCTGCCATAACACGGCGCCGCTGATAGCTGTTGGCCCACCAGCGGAATATGCAGCCTGCTCCAGGCGGAGTGAAACAAACGAGTATTTGTCGAGTGTATACTTCGTGTCGAGGAATCACGTATTCACTATTTGATGGACTAATGAACATTCCTACTATCTTTCGATTAGCAGAGGACCTGGCGTCGTTGAACACTCAGCAGCTGCCGCCATCGACCGGGCCTGCGGTGCTGGAGTGCGGCCAGATGCAGGAGATCAAGATCCACAAGTCCGCGGGCGGGGACGACTGCATTCATCAGCGGTCGGTCAGCAAGAACACCACGTTGTCTGACCTCAGGTATCCTATTTCCATTGCGGTGTCTTTCTACAGAGATACAACGAAGTTTTAGATGTTGCAAATAGCGACAGCACACAGAATGTAAGCGTGACATTGCGCAACTCTGTCAGAGGTCACTTTAACAGGGCGCTTATTAAGATAAAGTAATTGTACTTTAAGATAAGCAGTGGTGAGGTGTTACAAAGTGCAGTTGCGCCATTTGCGAGTGCGCTAGATTCCTGGATTATCTGCAGTGTTTGTAAGTCGCTGTGCTTAGCAATCTGGAAAGTCTGTTGGCACCTCAACAGCTCGGGGTAACATGACATGAACAGAAACGTCACTTACGCCGCCATTGGTGGTGAGGTTGCGGCTTGAACTGGCACGTCGCTGTCGACCATGGCTCTGGCAGTAGTGATGGTGGCAGTCTAGTGAGAACCGCGACGCGGCACGGCGTAGGTTACTTGCCCTCCTGTGGCACGGGTCAGCCAGTAAAACTGGCAAAATGGCGACACTTACGCAACGTCAGGCAGAAGCTTACCTTTGATTCAAGTTCTACGGCGGTGCCTTACCAATGACGTCATACAAGGCGTTTCTGTTCAGGGCACATGATCCCGAACTGTTGAGGTGCAAATAGATTCTTCTTTGCAAGTAGACCCTTCCTTCCTCACATTGCGGAATTCCTCAGAACCGATCTTCAATATCCTTGCAGATATCGCAAAAAATTAAAATAAAGAATAGGCGCGCTAGTTTTAGTGAACTTCAATGTGGCGGTTAAGCGGGCTGGTTGGTACGTACACGTAGTTTTTCAAACAGCGCAGAAACGAGACACCGAGAATAGACCACACAACACAGGCGCTATGTTGTGTGGTCTATTTCTCGGTGTCCCGTTTCAGCGCTGTTTGAAAAACTAATTTTATCGCTTTACTCTAGAAGGAGCCAGCACTGCACTTGGTTCGCACATTGAGGCGGCTGCGATGGGAACTTTTCCTGTTCTAGAAAGTTAACTTGGGTGCTTTGCAGGGTGAGATCATTTCCTATAGCTTTTATACCCCTGTCACACGGGCACCCGCGAACTCCGTTTAACTCCTTCGTCTTTACGTCAACGGAGCCGGCCGTTGCATGTACTACCTTTTCTATTCAAGGCTTCGACGGACACCTGTCTGGTCGGGAAGAATCAGTGAACAAAAAGACGAGGACGCCAATCACAAGAGGATAAACAATGTACTGACGATTGTGAACAAGGCTCCCGTTCTGGGAGCGAAACGTCGGTACATTACCCTCTTGTGGTCGATGTCCTCGTCTTCTTATCCAACCATTTCCTATTCGTGCGCCTCTTTGTGTCTTGCAGGACGGCAAGCGTTGCGGCGGCTGCCAGTGCAGAGTTCTGCGCTCAAGTGGCGCGGCAGCTCAAGGATGTCTCGGTGCAGACAGACATGACACTGATGTCAGACGTTGCGCCCGAGCAGCAGCGAAAGAACTCGCGCCTCTGGGAGGCGCTGCGGAACTTCTTCAACGCGCTCCGAGACTTCTTCCTGTGCGCCGCGCTCGCTCACAAGGAAGCCGCCGCATCCGACTGACCCTGCCACCCTCATCGTCTGTGTTGACGTTTGCGTGCCCTCTTAACACGGAGAAAAAGAGAGGAGCACTCGTCCGCTGTTGTGCCTGCCACTTTCCGCGTGGTCGCCGCCATACTCTCTCGGCTTCTCTGCTCCATCATCCCGCACACGAAGGTTGCATCAGGAGCACGGCCAGTCGCGCGTCCTGTTAGAAGGTGCCACCGAAAGAAGTGTCGAAGTTGGACGAGATGAAAGATGAGTGAAAAAAAAAAGACCATGTGCTTGTACCGGTGGGACGATCACCGCCAACTTCGCCCCCTCTCTTTGTCTTTGTCCTTGTCCCCAGCTCCCGTCTCGTCGTATGCGCTCTGTTGCAGTTGTTGCAGTTCGTGTACGTGTGAAATAAACGGGAGCTTCTGTGAACGTCTGGAGAATCCTTGGATGGCGCATGTGTCTGCCTGAAACTTTCTCTGCGTCGAGATTATTAGAGATGTGCAAGTCCTACGAAAAATATGTCGGGATGAAAGAGTTTGGCTGTAAATGGTTCAGGAGCACAAACTTTAAGCCCTATAGTCGGGTACAGCCCAAGAAGGCAGGAGAGGCCCCGTCAGGATACCGAAGCGCGACAGCCGCGGATACACAAAAGCCTGCGTGGAGGCTTGCGTGTATCCGCTGTTGAGGTGGAGATGCCGCTTACTTCTAAAGTTGTGTTCGGCCGAAGAATGCGAAAAAAAATGATAAACTAGACCGTGAGGGGGCCTCTTTTGCCTCAACGACGTAGCCGGGTACCAATGCGAACCTCCGCAAGGGGAGTTCAAAAACAGTTCTGAGCGTTCTCGGACATCCGAAGCCACATGTGTCGCCGCATTAAGGGGGTAACATTCTGGATGGTTGATTTGCTTGGTCCCAAATAGGTTGGCGCAGCTCGCAAAGGGACATAGGCCAAGGAACTGGCAGTATAGTTTTGAGCAATGCTGTCAACAGAGAAGATTGGCTTGCAGATTACGAGGTGGCGACCGTGTAAATGAATTGGGAGCAGGAGAGGCCCCATTGGTCTCATCACGCAACGGGCCCCAGCTGTGGCATGAAAACAGCAAGAACATGTAGCGGGGATTTCCGTGAACAGAAAGCGGGAAAACACCTCCGGCATTATGACAAGCAGCAAGTAATATATACGGGAAAAAAGAACGTAGATGGGACTTGTGACGTGACGGCGACGTCACTAATTTCACTGATGTTAGTGGAGGCAGTTTTGCATGCAGATTCTGATCAAAACGTTGAAAAAGGCTATGTCGATTTGTTCATTTTTCCCCACCAATCCGATTCTCATTCCACCTTTTTTTTTTTTTTTGTAGCGGGTACACGTGACGTGTTGACGTTCACGATTGATTTCGACATGGTACATACCTAGGAGGAGGATTTTACTCGCCGAGGACTACTCTATTTGCAGCTAAAACTCAGGAAGCGCTCTGGACACGCCATGAGACTTCCTCAAAGAAACTATCAGATAGAGCAAACAGTGGTCTAGGCCAAAGTGGAATGACGAGTGGAACACGAATTGGGCACAAGTTTGTCCTTTTAGTGCCAAGCAGCTTTCTGATTTTGTAATGTTATCGTAAAAAATTCATTATAGATTCAGCCATTCGCAATGACCATGCATGCGCGCAGAAACTCATTGCCTTCATGCGTTTGAACATACTATCGCTTAGAGATTTCTTCCTTTTAAACTAATGCAACCAGGTGCTATACTTTCGGGAGGGCAGCTTGCCTTCTCGCGTCATCGTCTCGAACTATTGTTTCTGCCAATAAATGTAGAAAATTTGTATTTATTTAGAAATGAAGTGCCTAGTCGGGAGTTTCCTCTTCTTTGAGCTTCAGTATTTCTTGCTTGTATATGAAGAAGTAGCTGGGCGTCCTCATTTTCTGCAAAAAAAAAAAACCATTTGAACGTTTTTTTTTAGAATAGCGCAACAGGTAACGTTTCATTCTTCGTCTAAATATAAATAACGCTAACGATCAGCCGTCACGCATTTCTGATTATGGTTGCTCGCCGGCACAAGCGGCTTCATAAATGGGACCCAGAAATGAAGTTCCGTATGCCTCACAAGCTAAAGCGAAACAACATACGCATGATTCACCGCATTCGTCTTGGTGTGGCATTCGCAAGACGTTATGCCCACTTGATCGGCTGCAGTGACACAAGTCCCGATTGTGGTCATTGTCACTTACCTGAAACACTTGGACATATACTTTGCGCCTATCCAGCGTACGCACGAGAACGTCAAAGACTGATCTCCTCGATTGGGCAATATCACAATACGCCATTAATCGATGGGGTTGTGTTAGGTCCTTGGCCTGACGTCAGCAGCACAAATGTGGTTATAGAAGCAGTCGTAGCCTTCTTACAAGCCACTGGACTGAATGCACGTCTTTACATTTGCTACAGCGTAACGAAACTATATTCCGATCTCCCTACCTTACCATCGTCATTCATCAATCTTTCATTCCTCTGTCCCCCCTCCCCAGTGTAGAGTAGCTGGCCAGAGCGAAATGTAGCTCAGGCCGACCTCTCTGCCTTTCTGTAAATAAATTCTCTCTCTCTCTCCCTCTAAATATGGCTGCTAACGTGAGAGTTGACAAATAATCATAATATTAATGAGCACTAACAGACAATAATGCCAAGGAAAGTATAGGGGATGTTTTTAGTGACAAATAATCATGTACTTCCGCACTGGCCTATGGTATTTTGAGAACAGGCAGTCGAGACGGTGAATTGTTATTACTGTTCAACCACTGTGAAACGAGATTGTCCAATTTTTTGGCCTCAAGGGAGTTAGTAAACTCGTATGTTCTTGCGAAGCAGATTTTACGAATATAAAGCTTTCCGATTTTGGTCCTGTTATGGGGGCTGCATGTTCAACAGAACATTGATTATTGCTCGCTAAAGCTGAAGGTATACAAAGAAACAGTGACACGTTTGCACGAGATGGGTATTTTTTTAGGCCACAAGCAATTGTATCGGTGAATTCGAAGAACTTCTCTAAGGCTAATTATTTTGACGTTCACATGTCAACATGCTGTCACAAAAAAGTTGGCTCGATGGTATGGGACTACGGGAAATCAATGTGATGACAGGATTAAGATTCCATCTTTTCGTCTACATTAATTATTCCTTCATGCTCCGCTAGGCCAATTTTCGTACAGATGAGTGGTCGTTTGAAGTTACGCAAAATATGATAAATATTAAAAAATACAATAAAAATGGGCGAAGCTTGCACTAAGCACAAAGCCGCGCAAGCCTTGAAACAGCAAAACTGGACGATTCTGAAGACTGATCTGGTTGCTTCTAGGTTGTTTCTAGGCCTTAGCTAGGTGATGCTAGGTTAAAACCTGTGAGTGAGGCTTTAACTATGTGATGCTAGGTTGTTTCTACGTTGATTCTCAGCGCAGAGAGGTTCGAGTTAAACCACACGTAGTCACAGACACAACACGGATGTCTAAACTCAAGAGACTGAAACACGCGCTGAAACCGAGCGTTCGCTCCTCTCATAGATCTACGGACACGTCGTCGTTGGCATAGGCCTTCGATCGCTTCGGAGTCTTCTCGTAGCCGCCGTTGCCTTTACCGTTCTCTAGTGTTGGGCTAACTATTGCCTTCTTCTTTTTTTAGTGGACCAGTGGTGGGTAGTGGGATTTACCCAGTTTCTGCGGCACATACCCGTTTATGTTTTGAGATAGGGCTGGGTACATTACGGCTAGCCTAAACAGTTTCGTTGTTAAAAGTTGCGGCGAGCGTTTGAACTCGTAGCGTGAGAAACAGTTGATGGAGATTTGCAGAGGCACATTAGCACACAGGTATTATTTTATTACGTCACTATAAGAGCGTATAATAGACATCAGGCAAAGGTAGCAGAGCAGTCGACACCAGCCAGTGGTACTGGTATAACTAAGTCGTGTACATGTGTAAGCGTTCGTGAATCTTGAAACCTCTCACAGTTGTGCTAAAGTCTGAAAGAGCTACTTGATCTAGTTGTCTTAAAACTAATTTTCTAGCGTGTACTTCGTCTTCATCACAATTTCAAATGATGGTCTTAATGTTGCACTTGAGCTCGAAAAACGTTGTTTTTCGAGCTCTAGTGCCAGAGAAACAAATCCCAGTTTGCTTCCTTTAAAAAATTTTTAATGAGAAACTAAGATCAACTTACGACATCCCTGGCAGTGCGCGAGGCCCCTCCCTGCACCAGGATCTGGCCGAGGGTGGTCACGTGGGGCATGGCCATGGCGTAGTGCAGCGGCGTCCTCCCCATCTGAAGGAAGGAGCTCGTTTCGTTACAGACGTCATTTCATTCTGACGCCCGTAGTTCCTGGCACAGTGATGAGAATAGAGGCTCGGGCACGTCGGCAATACTTGACAAAACGAGCACAACACGAAAGGTGAGGGCTTAGATAGGTCGATGCGCCGCGTGTGTTTTGCCTCGGGAGCAGATAGTATTTCAGCATCGTGTGTCGTCGTAAAAAATCACAATTTAGAGGTCGTATGTACACACTTGCATTTTATTTTAATAATATCGCGCCAACGACGACCCCATGACGCGGTAGTTTCTAATGTCAGCGAGATGAAACGAGATCAACGATACAACGATAAGCTTTTTCTTCGTTCAGCGATCTGGGAGCGCAGAAACCAACTGGCCCACCTTTCGATCCTCCTACAACGATAAGCGTCACACAGGATTTATGAACACATCACACAGATAAGGCTGATATTATGTATGCGTCTCTAACAAAACAGTGTAGCAGATTGCATTAGCACACGAGTGCGCTCTCTGCGCTTGCGCATCACGTGGGAAATCTCGTTACTTCTCGTCTACATTAGGCGCTATTATGTCCAGGCGTGAACGCTTGTGCGGCGTTAAGAAATTGCAATGTTGTACACTCAATAAATGTAGTAAGCAGCAAAAGAGTTAAACATTCTTCAGTTACATTTAAATGATAAGAAGGCTGTCGTGAATTTAAACATAGATTTATATTTATGTATTGACACTTAAGTGGCACCCCGCCCCCCTTTTTTCCTTCTTTTTTTTATATTGACACACACTGTCACGCGCAAGAAAGCTCACACGCGGTAGAGCGAAATTGACAATTTAAAATGCTACTTCAGGAGGACACGCACGTTGTCGGCGACGTGAAGCGCATCTGGGCAGGCTTTGACCAGGTGTCGCACCACGTCCGGGTTCTCGGCGAGCACGGCAACATGCAGTGCGCAGCGTCCTTTGGTGCCCTTGGCAGTCACGAGGCTGACGTCACGCTTCACCAGTTGTTGCACGCCCTCCAGATATCCGTTGCGTACAAACGCGTGGAGCTCCTCGCGAGTTTTCTGCGAGCGTGTGACAGATAGCAGTTTGAGATTACTTAAAAGTTAAAAAGCTGCTACAATGCGTTTGCGATTTTCATCGTTCTTGAGGTGTTCGAAAAAACTGCTTTCCAACCTCGATTTTTTTTTTCCGGAACGGAAGTCTAAAAAGCACGTAACCTTACGCTCTTTTGTGCGTGAGATTCGCAAATGATTGACAATAGCACAATTATTGCAATTAAGTAATATAATACTTGTTTTAATGCAGTAAAACACAGAGACAACATGAGGTTGCTGATAATTGCAAGAATATGCGCGTGAACAGCCTTTCAGGTAAAACTGCGCGATTATCATTTCCCTTTGCTCACGCGCCCTTGGGCAGATATAGTATAAAGAAGCATAGGAATGTAAGTCGTTTCATCAGGAAGACACATAACAGAAATCAACTTCCCCAGGCTTCCCCAGCTTCCCCAGGCTACGATAGTGACGCAGAACTTCCTAGTTATATTTCTCTATATTAGATATACAAGACATCTTATCTTTCTATGTTCATTAGAAACTGGCTTACCGAGAACGTTACATTTAAGGCACCTGCGAAAGCTCTCCCACCTACCCTTTCCAACTCTTAGAGCTCTCTATTCCCTCCCTCACCCTATAAAAATATCGACTCAGCCTCCCTACTTTCTACATTTTGTTCTTACTATCAGTATAAGCGGCGCTGCTGTAAGGCCCAGTGTGTTGTTTGGAGGGCTTATTTGGATGCATTAAAAATGAGAAATTTACTTTACGTTTAACGAAATACATAGAAAACGTTACTAAGCTTGTTGTGAATTTCATTATTTGCGTGTTTGAATCCTGGAAGCACTGCCGATGGACTTACATGGATGAGCAACGCGCGAAGCAGACAGTCCTGAAAGTAAGCTTTGCCGCATAATACGTGTTTATGTGGTGATGCACACTTTACAAGCAATCGCGATTCATTACGTCTTGGGTCGCAGAAACGTGCTGCTCGAAAGATTTCTAATAGGTGATCAACAGTTATATGAGCCTAGAAAGAAGACAACCTCGAGTACACGTAGAACTAATGTCACTGAACCTTGTCGGTACGGCTACATCTTTCGCCGAACCGACTGGAGAGCCGTCTCATACCGCTTCCCACCCGTTGGTAAACATTGACTCCAGACGCGCAGGTTATCGCAAAAGGGGCGCCGGACACTCACGAAGAACGCGTCCATGTCGTGCACGAGCGCCTGCATATCGGTCATCTGGAACTGAGCCAGCAGGGCCGTCAGGTGTCGCCCGTGACGGTCGGTGGCGTGCAGCAGCGGCTCGTACCCCCGGTGTGCCAGAGCGCGCAGGAGCCCCGCTCGGCGCTCCAGGAAGGCGTCGAGAACGAAAGCGTCGAGCGCGAGCACGTTGTCGCTCTGCTGCGCCTCGCGCGCCACATCCCTCGCCGTCCGGTAGCGGGAGTCTCTTTCGGCCAGTAGCGCCTGTCCCTGGCGCACCAGCGCGTAGAAGCAACCCTCGCTGTGAGCGTGCGAGGCGGCAAAATGCAGCACCGTCTGACCCTCTTCATCCTGCAACAAGGTAGAGAGTTTCCACGCGAAATGTGTAACGGCATGCTAAGACTGACTGCGAGAGAAACAGAGGAGAGGGGAAAGGTTAGCCAGAAGGAATAGACCAGCATGCTACCCCTGAAGTTGGAAACAGGAGATGTGAAGTTGAAAGATAAGAGGTAAAGGGAGAGAGAAGAAAATAGAGAGCATACGCACACCACGACAGCAGGTAACAACAAACACCTATTCAGGCTGCACCCACATGTGAAGGTGCGTTTCTTAAAAACTATTATAGCGCCTTCATCGCCGTCAGCTGCGATGAAGGTCGACATTCCATAACCGTTCCCTCTGCTATTGGTATTAGGTCTAAGCGAGCTTGTGCAATAGCAAGCGATCGTCTATGTACATTAGAACAAGGACGGTCACTAAGAATGTGTCACATGGTGTCCTCACGATCACAGCCATTAGCAGGGCGTGAAACTAACACGGGTAAGCAATGGGCGAAAGGGAAAGCCCCAGCAAAGGGAAGCCTCAGACGGGAGCTCTTTTTGGCTTACTGTAGGCTGGAGCATAGAAATGGCGACGATGTACTGTGGAATCAAAAAGCTAATAGTCGTAAACCCGTATCTCTGAAATAAACGACGGTAGCCGGATCACCTGGTTGGCGGCCGCAGTCACTAAGAGGTTGTCTTGCGTTTGGAAGGTGGAATTCGGATTGAGTAGTGGTTAAGATTGTCCGCTAAAGCACTGTTCCTGCTTTTGAAATAATCGATTTGTTGTAAGGCTGGACAAAAACTATCAGCCATAACGTCATCTCAAGCAAGCTACCTTACCTCGCGTGTTTTGAAGCTCATACATGGGTGCCTACAATGAACATTGCGCTTTATCACACTTCCATGTGCTCGCGGAATATAGACGAACCAGGTGGACGTGACCGAATCTCACATAAAAAGCGTTTGGTCGAAAGGGAATGCATTTTTTAATAACGTATCGCAATCACAAAATGGCTTATGAGTTTGCAACGAGTTGTGTATGCAATGCCGAAAGCATGATGAAAACAGTGTAGGAGCGGGGAAAGCGTGCCGAGTATAGTCGAATGCTAACGGTTCGTTGAATCATACCACATCGTGTCACCGAAGCACAAACACCAAACAGGCTATCTAAATATAAAATATCAAGACCTGCAGTTGTGTACCTTTTTTTCTGTCACATTTCTTGCCACGTTTTCATCACGCCGCAAAATACATTCAGACCGGCAATTGACATAAGTCGCGCTGTGTCCGTGACTGCGACCGTTGTTCACATCGGAAACCAGTGTTCACATCAAAAGGCGCGAGATTTCCGTCGCCGCAACAAAATTTGTCGTTACCAGAGGCGTAGTGGCGTAGTTTAAATAACCGCTCATCGAGAGAAACACTGCAAATGAAGCCGTCTTAGCTGGGGTTGAAACTTGGACGTACATTTACGCATGGTTAATTCCAGCAGTGAGCTCTGCCGCATTGTAGGTCTTTGTGTGGTGGTGCACGCTTTACAGGTACGCTTTACATAGAAAAATTCAGCACTGTCACTGCCATATCGTTGTCGCAATTATTAAAGAAAGCGTCAGGATAGATGTAGTTTTCCTTCACTTCTGATTGGTTCAAAAGCTTTGCGGCTCCATTCGCGGATCTAGGTACCCAGGTACTTACAAAAATAGGGACTTTTCAACAAAACGACTATGTGCAACAAAATTGGTCGCGTCACCTCTGTTAGTCGCCGATTCGAATGTTGCCGCAGTTGTCATGTGGTCATTATTGCCACAGGTGTGTTCTATTACACCTCCTTGCGTTCACCAGCTAAAATAGATATAAGTTCGGTGCATAGACTTCCTGGTATCCGTTAGCTTTGCAGTGTTTTCAAGCACGTCGGCTCACGTCAGTGGTGTGGCCAGAAATATTAGATGCGAAGCATCTTATAGCGGAGTTCAAACCGGTGGTTGTGGTGGTGGTGTGCGGCGTGACCACCCTTACTGCGCATGCTCATACCCTCTCCACACACCTCCTCCTCACTCCTCCTCTCCACTTCCCCTCCCCCTCTCACCCTCTCCCCTCCTCCTCTCAAATATCCCTCTCCCCCTCCGCTTTCCCTCTACCCTCCCCCTCTCCACTTCACCTCTCCACTCTTCATCTGAAACGCGGGCTAGACATCCCGAAATTCTCTCCTGCGCAACGCCGCGATGGCCGCCGGCGCATGCGCGTCCCCTCCCCCCCCCTCTCTCCTCTCCTGCGCTGCCCCCCTCTCGCACGCCTATCGACAGCGTTCACCGCTCGCCCTGTGAGAATTAATGGCCAGGCTAGAGGGAAGACAAGACGCGTGTAGCGTTCCTCTTCGCGTTCCACGACACGAGGTTGGTAGGATGCCCAACGAACGCCAACTGAACGCGATCGTGCAAGCGCTCCGGCTTCGCATCGCCTCATGGTCCCCTTTAGAGGGAAATGGTGTAATTTTTTCAGAAGGGGTTCTCTATGTAAGTTACTGCGTGTGTTTGTCTGTGTGCGCGTATATGTACACATACAGATGTAAAAATTTCGGGAGGGACCCGGCTTAACACCTCAAACCACCCCCCTGGCTACGCAACTGTCTCACGTAGCCTTACAGTCTTCTTCCTGGATTTTACACGCCAAAGCTATAATTACACATAACTTCAATATAATACAACGATGCTATTATGACGCACGCCATAGTGGCGGACTCAGGAATAATTTTTACCTTCTGGGGCTCTTAAACGTGCACGCATGTCTAAGTACACGGATTTATTATTATTATTATTTTTTCATTTCCCCTACACAGAAATGCGGCGAGTCAAACACGCACCCTCGAGCTTAGCGCATTGCCTTAGCCAATGAACTTTCGCAAAGGCGATTACAGGTAGGTGATCTCATACGCAAGCAAGCAAACAATGTTCTCTGAATGACCGATATCTCGAGAAGACCACTTAACCAAGACACGCGGCGTGAGAACGCAAACGTTTCGCGCAAGGCCTCTCGTCTCACCTTGAGCCTTGTGTAGTCGTCCATGTAGTGCTCCGTCTCCTCGATGGCAGCTTCCTCGGAGAACGGGTTTGTGAAGCCTGCCCTCTTCAGACTGTCGTCGCTAGAAACCAGAAAGGTTTGCTCTGGGGCCGGCCCATCAAAAGGTTCAGAGGAAAGTTACCCTAACCGCGTATACCTAAGTACCGTAACATATAATCTAATGACACCGTCTCAGCTAAGCACGAGTAGCATTTTTGATACGCTAGAAAGATATATCTGCAGCGCATAGTTCAGAAAAATCAATTAATACTTAGCTAATTACTATACTAGCGATGTTGTAACTCAAGCAAGATTTCATTGTAATATATACAAGCTTATTTTCCATGGCCAGAAATAGAGATGAACAAGTTTCTCTAATTTTACTCTATCTGTAAGCGTGTTTCGTTAGCAGAAGGCTACGTTATCGCGATGTGGGTGTAACTTGCAAAGTTTTTAATAGGAGTGTGTTGTTCGCCTCTATAGCGAAATCCTACATTGGGCACGATACCTACAAGTGTAACTTCAACGCATTACCCTCAAACCGGAAAGCAACAGGAGCTTTAAACGTATCAGTGAACATTTTTACAAACACCATGGGTTTTCTGTATTGTGCGCGTGAACTCTTCTTCTTCCTTCTTTCAATGCCTCATCCCTGTCCTCTCATGAATGGTAGCCGCCTGGTCAATTCTGTATCTATTTTTCTTTCTTTTTTTCGGCGCCTTAACACCATGCATGCGCTTCTATATGACTCCTAGTTTTGGTGGACCATTTTTGAGCCTGTAATTGCTTATGTCTGTTGCGAACGCTGTGTCTATGTATTACGAAGAATTTGCCTGCCGCATGAAGCAGACGATTACTGCGCATTATATCTGACTGCTTACAAATGTCGTACGAACTGCTCTGAGATTGCTTGATACGTAAAGCTTGATACAACAACGTCGTCTCTTTAAAACATGAGCGGCGAATGCTCCCTAAAAAGCTTGACCTTCGTGGCACTCCTGTTGCTGGTGTTTTTGTAAAACACCGTGTGTCTAGTGGATTGTTTTACAAGTGCGCTGCACTTTACGCATGATGAAGATGTACCAACTCGCTCGAGTTTCTACATTATTGTTTTACAACCCCTGTCGGCCGACGAGTTTTGTTAGTTCGATGTTACCAGTACACGAACCATGACGTTTACGTACTGTCCTTCTTAAAATAATGTGAACAAGAATCCTATATTATACGCTTCTCTTTGTAAAACGTTCCCTAATGTAAAAAGTAGAGTTACAGTGCCCGTAGTGATGAAGATATTTTACACAGTAAGACAGAGTGTATTCGTATCCGGCAGCCTGTTTTAGTCAGGCCGCTACGCTTTGTGAAAGGTTGCGGGAAATAGCATTCAGTGACTCGTGTGGCAGCGGCCTAAGTCTATACACTACCACAGAAATAGAGTCAGCTATGCTTTAACTCAAGGGCGTACAAAAATAAAACGTGATGTTATACTTCCCCACGTTTGCGATGTTTGTGTTCTGTGTTTTTTTCTTGTTGGCACCTAAAAACAGGAAGAGACAAGCACTCATTGAACTGAGATGAATAAAACGAGCAAGAACGAAAATGCAACAAATGAAATAAAAATAATAATATTCAAAGTAGAACAAGCAAGAAGTATAAAACGAAAATTAACAACTCATTTTCGTAACGTAATAACACAACAGCATACGAAAGAACCGAAAGCTCCTATTTAGCAAAGCAACAAAAATTGCCTGTAGCTGTGGAGTTTCTCTTTTGAATTGCTAAAGCAGAACATAAATGAAATTGTATCAACATAATGCATAAAATAACACCATACAAACATAACAAAATCTTCTTTAAGTGCCCTTGATGCAATTATGTGAAAGATTGAGAATTTCTGAGAGAGCAATGATTTTTCAGAGTTTGAGAGAGAGAGACAGACGGAAAGAGACAACTCCACCAGTCTACAACGGTTTCTTTATTCACACAATATCGTTGAGAAAATGCTTACAGAAAAAAGCCGTTTAATAAGCTACTCTACTCACAAACCAAACTTACATAATCGCCTCGCATGCACATTGCACATAATCAAATGGCAGGCACTGAAAAAAAGATAGTGCTACTTAACTCAAGAATAAACATATCCCAGACGAAACTCAGGCAAACAGTGAAAAGGGTCGCACCAACGAATTGTTTTCCCTTCATTGGCCTAAAAGAGCTTTATAAGTCGCTAAATCAAGCAAGATGAGCATCGATTAGCCTTCACTGTGTTTTATTTCCTATTGTAACGTCGGTCTTATTTTTGACCGCAAGTGCCATCGCCTTGTACAGCCGCACAGGCTGTAGAAACTTCTCGTGGATCATCTCAAAAGTGCTTTGTCGAAATATATTGCACTCTTCGTATCTCAATACAAGGTATCACGAAACATTCAAACATCGCCTATCGCTTCGTTAAACGTTACTACAAAATAAAGCACGACACCTGAGTTAAGCCCAAGTACGCAGCCACCACAGTTCCTACACAGGCTTGTAAGGAAGATGGCGCGCGCTCTCGTATACAGAGAAGCTAAGGTAAAGCTCGTGTGAAAAATACCATGTACTTCAGTTCCTACGCGCCACACTGTACACACATCAACCACAACCACCGTAAAAACGTGCTTACAAACAGGCTATCTACATTTTTAACCTACACTAATGCACTGAAACACCAAGCTCATTAAATGCATCATTTTAGCTTCAGTCGATTGGTTTTGGCTTATCACCAGGCTGTTTCGCTCGTGCATGCCGTAAGATTGCTCACCAGTTCGGGGCGAATGGAGAGTCACTCTTAAGCAAAATCACTCTTATGCAAACTAGTCGAATACGAGTGTGCTAAGCGTTGTTTTCAAGTGGCACGTTCTCGCAAGTGTAACACCAGTGAACAACGCTGAAGTGGTCAGCGCTGTGTTTTACAGTAACAGTTTCGGTATAATGCGCAGCGACCCTTGGTTCCCGCAATGCACCACAACGTGGTAAGAGTGCGAAAATATCGCGGAGCATGCACATACAATGTTTCAATGAAATCGATTACGCGTTGTGTTATGCTAAGTGCCCGAACACTTAGGAGGAGGGTGGTGTTGTTGGGGGGGGGGGGGGCAGCGATTGGTAGGCAGCCATCTTTCATTCTTTTCGTAATTAAGCACTCTCTGGCTATTCAAAAAAATATTTTAGTTTTATTTAGAATAGTAAAGCGGCCTTTAGAGCGTCCACATCATTTGTGGCGAGATTTCATGGTATTGTGACGTCGCGCGACAGACAGGCGATGTCGACGTGGTCAAAAACTTTTTGACCAATAGCTGAGGGCTAACGGCAACAGAGGTGCATAATTGGAAATAGTTTTTGGTTTTGTTCGACATAATCGTGCATAGGCAGTCTGGAGACGTCACATTGAGACGGAACGTTCTCTTGGTTATCGTTATTACATCGTTTGACAGACAAGCGGAGTGGGCAGGGCCCGATAGATTTCAACCGATCGCGGAGGGCATTCACGAACTAGCTTTGGAATAGAAACATGATTAGAAGAGTCTTACATTGCTTGCGTCTCCGACCGTGGCCTCCACGATTCGCTCCGTTATGCGCGTTTTTCCGGCTAGTTCCGGAAACGCGCATAACGGAGCGCATAACGGAGCATAACGGAGGCCGCACTGCGATAGATGTGCTTACCGAAAGTGCGATACCAACACAGTTATGTGCAACGCCTGAGCACGTGAAGGTGGGCGCGTGAGGTGTGAAGGAAACAGATCGTGAGCGACGCTCAACTAAGCTTCTTCACACTGCCTTAGCATCAAGTGAACCTTTCGTTAGTAAGGAAGCTGTGAGCACAGCGAACGACATTACTCTAGATAGCACAATCAAAGGTCCCCCGTCGAGAAGATTTAAATTATAGCGCACTCTGTATCCGCATAGAAACTACGCTAGGAACATCCATTATCCGCTGCTCGTAACAGCAATGTTGACCGCGTAAGAAACACAGCCGTGTTACAAATCAAAATAAAGCAACATAGTCGCGAGCAATGCGTCAATTCGGTATCCGAGAGCTTGAGCCGGTGATCCCGACGTCTCCTTGAGTTTTTACCTTGTCGCTGAGGACGAAACTGTGTTCGCTCTGGACGCTACGTCGTTGTCTCGGCTTTTCGAGTTCACCGCCTGCAAGAGATGGGAAATGCAGAGGCAGGCAACGATTAATCTCCGCACAGCTCTCTTCAATCGAAGTGAACTTAGATTAGACACAAGGCACATATGCGCTTATCTGTAAAAGAAGAATTGCACATGACCGCACGTTATCGCGCTAAAATAATGTTGAAAATAAGGACGATTACACACAGTGACGTAAGGTACCATGCGCTTTTTTATATAATACCTTGTTTGTCCAGTGCATAACATTTATTTAAGTATGTTGCACGCATTTCTCGAAGTCAAAGCCGCCATGTCAGTCAAGAAGAAGAAGAAGAAGATGTTTTAATGACAAGAAGGAGGAGAGGTCGGCCTGGAAAGCGGGTTTCCGGCCTGCTACTCCTCACGGGGGTAAGGGGAAGGGGAAAGAAAGAGAAAGAGGGAGGTGTGATGATAGGCGACGATGGTATGGCACAATGAGTCACTGTACACACTGTCTTGCACGGGGACAGGACACGCGCAAAAGTCTTTACGCCGCACATGCTCTAAAGACGATCATCTAAACCTGTATCGCTGAGAAATCTCAATAGGCACTTTAAACTTTGTTGGGCCTGGTCTGCATGCTCCCAAGCACCCAAAAGCTTCTCCTCCGAAAAAGGTCGGGAGTCCAGACGATCTACGACGCACTTAAGTGATTGTCTTTCGGTCGCGTACTGAGGGCACACGCACAGGATGTGATGAATAGTCTCAGACGTGTGACACACACTGCTGTTAGGGTATCGCTCCTGCCCAATCTTGCAAAGGTATCTTCGTGTATACGCAACACCCAGCCGCAACCTATGTAGTAATGTTTTCTGGTCTCTTCTTAACCGGAATGTCAGTCAAAGCCGACATGAAGTCAAAGCCGCCATGTTTTTTCGCCGCATTCGCTTCAGCAGCCTACTTCTCGGCGGCTGCTCGCGAACCGCGCGGAGGTGCGTCACAGTTCTGACGTGATCGAGCGCTGCACCCGCTAGGTGGTGATAGTTGCAGCCGGAGGCTTGTCGTTTTTGAAACCGAAACTGACACTGGTCGGTAATGAGGAGCCTGTAATTAATTATCTGTCGCGCGCTGTAGCAAACGATGTGCTGTGCTATGACTAGCAGGCCCCCAGCAACATATTGCAGCAAAAAAATAAATAAATAAATAAAACGCGAGGCCAAAATTTTTGTCACTACCCCTTTAAGTCGCCGCTAAGCTACTAATGCTACTAAGGCTGCAGCGTCGCATTGCTAAACTCAAGGGTACTTGTAGCCACGAAGGCCACATTTTAATGAAGACTAACTGCAAGAACGCCAGTACACCTACATATGTTAAACAACCCGAGGTGACCAAAATTAATCTTTAGTCCCACACAACAGTGTGCCGGTATATCACATCGTCGTTTTGACAAGTGAAACTTGACAAGTGAGACTTTAAGTCTGACGGCGGCTGTTCATTGCATTGTGCTCACTGGCATAGTGGTGTTCGGGGCTCTGGAACTCGACTGTTCTTGGACCGTTTGGCTCTGCTTGAGCCAGGAGGCGACGAAGGCCACGGGGTCCGGAGGCCTCTGCTTGGCGACGGCTGCCAGCGCCCCAACGAGCGCGTCGCCGACGCTGGAACTCAGGTACTGGGCCTCTTCGGGCGTTCTTCCCGTCAACAGCAACGACTGTGCCAACTGAACCATGTCGGTGCCGCCATTCTGCCCATTCTGCCAGATAAAAACCACCGTAAATAAAAAACAGTAAGCTTGACCAACTTACATGAAGCATCCCTAAGTGCTCTTTTATGCAATTCTTTCTACTTTATTGATGTGATTTTCACGCATTATCTGTGAAAAGGAGTAGCCAACGCTATACAGAAGCGCTAACATCCCCTAAACATATAATTATAAAAAGAAAAACTGAGAATTTTTTGACCATCGCCGGAACTTGGATGTCTAACGGATGAATACTGTGAAACATTGTACCAGCGAACAAATACACAGACAGGATAGAAAGACACACACCTGTCCGTGTCTTTGTTCACCAGTACAATGTTTCACAGTGTTCTCCAGAACCAACAAGCCCAGCTGTCAACGCTCAGCACGTCTAACGGAGATGACCAACGAACCTTGCCAGCTGGCAGCGTTGACACGGGCTGGCCTGTTGCCGCCGCCGCGCGACTCGCAGCCTGTTCTCCGAGTGGCAGTCGGACTGCCGTTTGTAAAGGTTCTTCGACAGGCTGTCGCACTCCTTTGTCGGACGGCACCGGCGGGGCAGCCACTTGATGCGGTGCCGGGGAAGGCGCCGGCGCCGCAATCGGTGCATCTTCCACCGGCGGTACTGAGTTCGTTGTTTTAGACGCCTCGGACGTTGTTGCCACCACAGGTGCGGCTTCTTGCTGTTGCGGTTTTCCGTTGGGCGCAGCCGTCGGCTGTGCGGATCCTCCGTTAACCGCGGGAGCTACGGGCGCCGTAGGTTCTTCGGGAACGGTAGTCGTCACTTCTGCGAGTAAAGGTTTCATTGGTTCATATAGTATATTGACACTCTGATATAGAAGCGCATCAAAGCAGCACTGGTTGCGAAACCAGGAGACACGTATGG
Organism: Rhipicephalus sanguineus; assembly: GCF_013339695.2. Taxonomy (NCBI): domain Eukaryota; kingdom Metazoa; phylum Arthropoda; class Arachnida; order Ixodida; family Ixodidae; genus Rhipicephalus; species Rhipicephalus sanguineus. The sequence goes on along the minus strand of NC_051178.1, from coordinate 172,080,883 downwards.
CAATGTCTTAAGTATTCCCGCCAAATGCGGGAATTAGTCATTACAAACACTTGCTTGTCCTTCGGAAAAATAGCGCTGTGAACAGAGACGGGCGCTAACATGCCAGCAACTGGCTTTATTGTGCTTGCACAAATATATACCTTGAAAAGAAAGGAGTGAAGGGGGAAAGGAATGAGAAGCCGAACAATGCGCTTCCCCTCTTTCCTTACCTTTCCCCGAAAAAGATTAAGGAGTAATGAAAGAGTCATAGAGAGATTAAAAACGATAGACTGATAAGAGCGAGGTTCTCAATAAGTGATGTACAAGCGGCAATTTCCAACAACTGAGCGCGCGGAGTGTATATAGGAGGCAGTTGACCGTGACGGGTGTCGACTGCGACGAGGCAGTGTTGGACGAGGGCGCCAATAAAAGCTACCCCGTACCAAGCAATTTCTCTTGAACAGGTCCAACAAGATGTTGGCCAGCATGTTCAGCAACATACACACTCTTTTCTTGTTAACGTTCTTGAATAAAATGAAATGAAACGCCCGGTACAATCGGAGAACAGCTATATACATCTACGTGAACTCACCGGGTTCTTCCGCTTCACCAGCAGGCGTGGACGGCCTCTGCCACACGTCCGCCTTGGCCGATTTGTCATCATCACTTGGGGTATGGTAGTTAGCCAGCAGGTCCCTGATGCTCAGTTCTTTTGGATTCTTGAGGTAGTACTCCGGCGTGTGCCCCATCTGCGAATTTCGCACGGTAGCGCGATTCGGCGGCAAGAATTGTGTTTCGAAGCGGATAAAAGTATTAACTAGTCGGCAGTTGATATAAGCGAGATGAATTTAGAAACACTTTTGACACTGATAGAACAGCAGTCGTGATAATGAACCCTGCTTTATTATTAATCCTTACCAACTAGCTAAGGTTCGATCACTCATATATAATAGTCGTTGCAGGTGCGGATAACAATACATAATCGAAAAGAAAGCTCGTATGAAGGAAAAAAAGAAAAAGAAAAGCTAGAGCTGGCATGCTATGCCGTAACAAATGGAGTAATACATAGTTGTGACGAACGGCTTGGCGGCTACGCGTTGCCACCCTGCTTCGAAAAGGATGCTAATGGCTATCATCATCTGTTCCTCGCTCCTAGGGAAAGAAAAGTTTATGCAGATCGCCTTGTCACATAGCAGCATGACGCAATGAATAAACATGCGTGCCCTTCAGAAACCACGTTACATACAGCGGTCAGCGCACAGAAGGAAGAGGAGGATGCGGTGTGAGATTGGGTCGGTTCCTCCGCGCCAACGCAAAACTTTTCTCCTCGCAACTCTCATTTCGCATCTGAAACATAGCTGTTCTAGATTGTTAGAATGTAATTTAAAGCCATATCTTGAAACGATGCATATCACATTTCAACCATGTCAGATGCCACAGAGCTCCCGAATCGTGTTCGGAGTCGTCGTCAGCCACCCAACGCGCCGATGATGAGGGACAACCAATGAAACAGATGGTTTAAGGATAAGCTTCCACACTCTCTTTAATTACGTCTTACAGGGAGCGTATACGCATAATTCTGCACTAAGTGTGCCTCATATTGCTGAAGTTTCGTACCTTGTCCTTGATGGCCTCGTCGGCGCCAGCCTTTTTCAGAATGTCGAAGTAGTTTTGGGCCTCGAGCACGACGGCCGCGTAATGCAGCGGTGTTCGCCCTTCCTGCGACAAATAAACCTAGGCTCATTTTCTTTTCACCAAAAGCAGTGTCCACTTCATCATGTCGTCGTGTCTCGTCCAATTCGCTACACTTGATAGCCGACAGACAATCAACCCAATGAAAATCGTACGAGAAATCAACAGTTTGTTATTTTTGAAATAGAGAACCGATTATCGGTTAGTATTACATTTTCGAGCAGTTTCGAATTGATAACAAAGAGAAAAAAGTGGCCATGGGAATGCAAAAAGAAATATCTTGTCACCTGTGGAAACCGAATCCAAAGTTTCGATACATTTATACACGTCATGCGAGGCTCGTTGTTTGCTCCCACCAGTAAAAGTTTGTTTTCTATTTCCTATGTTTCAACAAAATACAACAGTGACTTTCTCTGTGCGTTCTTTGGCTTCATTGTCTGTGACGACCATAAGGTCGTTACTAAATATTGAACGCTTGATTATGGATTCTGCGTCCTTGAATCCTAACGCTTATTGCAGCTTCAAGTTTATCTGAAATACACTTCAGCTCCTGTCTCCAGCAGTTGGTTTCACCTCAAAGCTGTGTCACCCTAACGAGTATTGACACGAAATTTGTTTCATTTTTCGTTATTTCGTGATTCTCGCCGGAGCTTGCTATATGCGGCACCATATTCTGACCGACAATCTGCGTCAGTGCAAACGATCTGTCATTTTATTGTAGAGTCCGTTTAAGAGCGCGGTGTCAAATTAAGATCATGTTTGTACAGGCAAAGCTAAGTTCGTAATTTTCGTAAGTGACAGGAGGAAAGGAACTTCCTTTCAATGTTGGCGTCCCGTAAAAGCTATAATTTAGAGACCCAACACAGTCAAGGGGCAAAGCAGTGTGTTTAGTTATTTAAGTATGGTTTGTTGGCGCAATTAGGCTATGCTGTGTGAGGCGCAGGGTATCAGCGTGGTTTGTAGTGTCCGGAGATTCACAGAGTAGGTTCACAATTAAGCGCCTGTGTCGTGTCACTTGCCCGTGTCCCTGTGTGTTATTTGCACTACTCCATAACCAAAATGAAGGTCTTACTGTATAAAGCGATGTGCTTGCACAAAACGTTTACAAATAGCGTCAGATATCAAAGTGTCAAAGAAAACGTCTGGATAAGAAAGGTCAGTTAATCTAAGCAAAATCTCAATGAATTCGGTCCCTTGAGCCCAATGTACAAGGCGCAGACTCATGGAGAGAAAGCACGCCACTGTCATTACAGTGGAACAAAAATACACTTAATGATTCTTTTCCTTTTTTTGAAGAAGCGATCGTTGGGTCGTTGAGAAAAAGCGTCCCACTTACGTTGTCAGGCCCATCTAGCGTCTCGGGAAAGCGCTCGACGATGTAGTTGAGTACATCCGTGTGTCCGTGCAGAACGGCCAGGTGTAGTGGACTGGCACCCAGGTGGTCGCGGCTGAGCGCAAAACGTTTGCGAGTCAGCACCTGGCGAACTTGAGCGATGTTGCCGCTCACCACCGCCTCGTGCACCGTCCGGATGCGATCCTGCAAGCAGGCAAGCAGAAAACAGATAAGTCGATTTTGTTCCCACTTAGTGGTGGGAGGAGAAGGTGTACTAGAGAACACGAACAAAATTATCAGCGGAGTCAAATTTTTTACGAAACGAGTTAGATAAAGCGTGGCAAAGTCCCAGCAAAGTCGTATGTAATAAGCTCAACAGGGCACCCCGCCCCGGTGGTCTAGTGGTTATGGTGCTCGACTGCTGACTCGAAGGTCGCGGGACCGAATCCCGGCCGTGTCGGCCACATTTCGACGGAGGCGAAATGCTAGAAGCCAGTGTAATTAGATTTGTGTTCACATTAAAGAACCCCAGTCCTCCACTACGGCGTCCCTCATAATGATATCGCGGTTTCTGGACATAAAACCGTAACAGTTATTATTATAATAAGCATAAGAGGGTTCTGATCCGTGTGGACGACACTGGAGTTCTTGATTCCAATATCTTTTCTTTCGTCGACACTTTGTTGTCAAGTCGGTTTAAAGCAGCTCGCAAAGCGTGCCCCAGCTTCGTCATCAAAAGAAAAGCAGTGGAGGAGGGTACGCATTATTGTGCAATATCCAAATGCAAAATACAGCGTGAGGTATGTCAATCTCGAGTGCAGCATATACTCCGTTTTGCCAAATGCGTGCTCTTTCACAAAATCCGAGCCACGCGACATCCTAATGCCCATAGAAAATCACGTATTTCACACGTACGTCAGCTAATATAGTCAAGCATTGACCAGTTCCTGCTGGAAGCATGGTTACTCGCTCGCGGTTACCCACCATGTAGGCGGGAACGAGTCCCAGAAACTCCTGGACTTGCTTATCCTCGGAAGTCTTGTTGAGTAGCCGCTCTCCTTGGCCAGCGATGACCACGTGTTCGAGACGCAGCAAATCGCCTTCCTTTATCCAAACGTCGATGAGCTCATTCAGTCGATCTGAAACGGTACGGCTTCAGCTGGCTTCGTACTAGCATCAAAAGAAACACGAAAATAGTTATGCCCAATAGAAAAAAAAACGTATGGCAGCTCCACTACTGTGAAACCTGAGGAAGTGCATCGCACGGTCACCCAGCGATTCCCGTTCGTAGAGTTCTCATTGTACCTTTTACCAAAGTGTCAATGACGCCAATGTTTGAGATAAGGATGCAGGGTTTCCCCGGTACGAGTAGAATCTTGTTAGGTAGACTTTTTGCTGCGCTTCATCGACTTACTGCTTGTTACGGCAGTTGTGATACGCGTCGTCTGCCGCAAGTTCCGTCATGTTGTTTCCCCCATCAAGGGTGCTACGCAGGATGGCCCGAGTTTGGCGGAACTCGGAATCTTACCGAGCTCTGGCGACACCCCCTTTTGAACGAGCTAACAGTACGAAACGGTCAAATCTATCCTTCAGCGCGCGCTGCGTTCCATTGGTTACCACGGAAAGCGGCTGGTTGGTTCCTTGGGGGAATAGCCCAACCCACTACGGGGGATCGGCCACGAAGCGTGCGGCAGTAGACTTTGTGAAAAAATAAGTTAAAATGAATATGCGAAAAAGATAATTTATAGTAAAGAAAAAAAATGTTTGGGCAATTTTGGTTCTTTTTTTTTTCTTTAATGAAATGTTAATTAAACGATTGTTAAATAATAAAATTAAATAAATAAGCAATTACAAAAATTTAAGTAAGGGAATGAAAAGATATATTTCTACTTATAATATTAACATGGCAGTCTCTTTGTTTCTTTAATATAAATGAATATGGCATCATATATGCCCCTGTTGCATTGCCCTAGTGCCGACGCCCCCAGGGAGAGTAATGCTGATGTGGAAAGCTCAAGGCCAAGTTTTTGAAAAGGAGGTTTTAGCAGTCTTTGCCTTATGTTTTGGTATCTTCGACATTCTGTGAAGTAGTGCTCTATTGTTTCCGCTTGATTACAATAATTACAGTTAGGGGAAGGAACGAAACCAGGCCTGTGTAAATAAAAATTTAGTGACGGTATTCTGCATCGCAGTCTAGTTAACGTTACTTCCAATTGCCTTGTACTACACCATGTGCTATTCCACGAAAACCTTAGGTGCTGAAAATATGTATTGTTTAGGACGGAAGATTTAGTGCGTTCCTCTTGCAGACAAAAATTTCGGAATCGTGCGATCGTGTTATTAGAAGACGGCCTCAGAACATTTATGACCGGTCCTTTAAGGGATGCTGCCGCCAGAGTGTCCGCCGCTTCATTTAATATCAGTCCAGTGTGGCCTGGTACCCAAACCAACCGGACGTGCCGTACGTGATTGGGCATATATGAGTAAAATTCTGTTAGGCAGCTCGATGGCTCTGGCACTGTTAATGCCGTACACACAGACAAGGAATCCGTTAATATAACTGCTGAAGAGATATGTGCTGGTAGTTTCCGCAGAGCAAGAATAATTGCGATTAATTCTGCCTGGAATATTGGTGTGAAGTCGGGCAAACGGAGGGAAAATGACCAATTTAGTGCTGCTGAATAAATTCCCACCCCTGCCTTCTCATCAGTAACAGAAGCATCTGTGGCTATTACTGAATTTATCCGTACGTTTTTAAGGTGGTCTTCCAACAACCCATTTAAATATCTAATGGGCAATAACTTAGCATTTTTTGGAAATATGTCGTCATATTCTATTACTGCAGTGTGTTTGAGTGCGTTTGGGTAGATTATCTCACTAAATGTCACTTGTAATGGCTCCAGGAGCTTTTGCACGAAAATTATTTGAGGGCGATGTAGTCGGGACCATTCACTTTCAAAAAATGTGGACGGCTCTCTAAGAAATACATAGTGGGAGCGTCTGTGTTGGGAGGCATATATGTTTAGAAATGTTTGAACTGTTAAAATTCTAAACCTAGTTTGAAGACATGGCAGGTTTGTTTCATGGTAAAGTATATTATTAGCTACAAATTTTGGAAGTCCGAGACATAAACGTAACGCCTCACGTTCTATAGTTAGAAGAGGGCGTAATTTATAAGCAGGTCCCCCACAGAACAAAATGCATCCAAACTCTAATATTGGACGTACATACATGCAATATATCATTAACAATGTTTTTCTACGCATTCCAAAACGAGTGCTGCTGATTCGTCTTAATAATCCAATTGCACGTAAACCTTTAGCTGCAATGTACTCAATGTGCGAGCTCCAATTAAGATTAGGCGTGTATATTATGCCCAAATATTTTAATGAATCGACCTGCGGAATAAAGGCCTGGCCGTACATAAGTGCGATATGCACGGGGAAAGTCAATGGAAAAGCAAGAAGAGCACTTTTGTTAACATTCAGAGACAAATTCAGGTCATTAAGCCATATTTCGATCTCATTCAAATATGACTGTAGAATGTTGTACAGCGAATGTATATCACTGGAGGATGCAAAGAATGCAATATCATCCGCGTATACATACACTTGCACGTCGTTACGCGACGGAATCGAACTTAGTAATATGTTGAATAAAATGGGCGAGAGAACTGACCCTTGAGGAACTCCCCTTGTTTGTTTGTATTTTTGAGAAGTTAACCCATTCTGCGAGCAATAAAATGTGCGTCCACTAAGAAAATTTTGTATCCATGCAAATATATATTCAGGAACATTTACACTTCGGAGTTTACTAATCAAGATGGCGTGTTCTACGCTGTCATATGCCTTCGCAATATCTAAGGTCACTAGGGCGGCATACTGTCTTTTGTGCCGAGCAAGTTTAATTCTACTTTCCAAATCAACATGGGCACACCAAATAGAGCGTCCAGGGCGGAATCCAATTTGCGATTCATTCAGTATATGTTTTGCTTCAATCCATTCTTCAAGATGTCTATATAACAATCGCTCTATTAGTTTTACGAGGTTCGACGTGAGGGAAATAGGCCGAATGTTATCTATTGCATAACCAGCGCCCTGTTTTTTAAGCAGCGGTACTACTTTGGCAACTTTCCACTCTGGGTGAATCCAGGCATTTTCTATAGAAAAATTTAGAAAGTTACAGAGATCGATGGGAGATAAATCAAACATAATTTTTATCATGGCTGCAGTTATATTATCTGGGCCCGGTGCTGAGCCTGGCAGTGACTTTACTACTTCCGTTATTTCTTCTAAGGTCGCTGCCTTATATTCGTTGGCTTTTTCTGTAACAGATAAATGATAGGGTAACACCGATGTGAAGCGACACTCCAATCCTTTCGCAACTGTTTCCAGTGACTGAACCAATTCTACGGCTGATAAACAAGCTGATTCTAAATTTATTGGTGGGGGAACAATCTTTTTGTGTCTCAGAAAGCTAAATAATGCTTTCTTATTTTTTGTCTCTGACATATACCTGTATCGTTTGGAGTTATAATCTTCTTTGGCTTTGCTAATAGTCTGTTTAAATGTAGCAGCAGCATATTTATAATCTTTCCAGTTACGTGGACACTGGTTGCAAAGTAATTTTTTCCAAGCTGCTTTACGTCGCCTGTAGTCGCGATCACAGTCAGGATTCCACCATGGCGCATGAGCGCCGCCTTTAGTTGACTGCACACTGAATTGAGCTTTTTTCATACTATCTCCTAATAGTTGACAGAAATTAAGTGCCTTTACTTGGTCACTTAGTCCTGTTTGCTTGTTTAAGAGTGACCGTAATGAATCTTTAAATTTGTTGTAATTGACATAATTGCGAACACATTTGCTTAATGACGTAAGTGGGCACGCTATTTCAAAAAATATTGGTTGGTGATCACTGTTTGTGGCCGAAGTGATGGCAGACCAAGACGAAATGATGCAACCGGAGCTTGAAAAGGTCAGGTCTATGACAGAACGTGATAGGCCAGATACATAAGTAGGGGTTCTGGAATTCACACACTGAAGACCATTCAAGCTGGACCATTCTAGCAGCCGTTTACCACCGGCATCGGATCGGTAACCCCACGATATGTGGTGAGAGTTAAAATCTCCTGCTATTATTATGTTCTTTCTGCATGCTGCTAGTGCGGAATCCAGATAATTGGTACTCGTAACGCCTGCAGGAAAATATACATTGACTATGGAAAACGGTGTCCAGCCAGGAATATTTACGTCTACTGCCAATATTTCACTTTCTGTAGATATGGAATGGTAGGTAATCTTCGCTTTATGACAGATGTTTTTAGAGATAAAACACGCTAAGCCCCCTCGACAAGAAGGGCGATCCAAACGAAAGCAATGGTAGTTATTTAGATTGAAACTTTTTTCTGTAGAAAGCCAGGTTTCTTGCAATAGAATTAAATCTGGAGAAAGTTCTGCACAAAGGTGTAACAAATCAGTTGCTGCGGAAAAAATTGATCGGCAATTCCACTGTAGTACTTTTAATGAACCTATGTTGACTGCAAACCAGCAGTTTCAACAGCTTTCTGGAGAATGCTGTCTTTTAAGAAATCTTCCTTCTTCGATGGACTGTGATCTTGACATTTTTTTTGTCTTCAGTCTATGTAAGAGAACGGATTTCGGGGAGTAAGGGGCAGCTCGACGCTTAGTGGCTCTAATGTCCAAATCCATACTTTCTAAGCTTTCGGACGTGGTCTCCGAGATACTACCACCCTCCTGTTCGAAACGAGATGTTGTAGTCTCATTGTCATCAGAAGCGCCAGATACGGCTTCTATCACAGGATCCTCTGTTAGTTCCTCATGGTTGGGCATGACGCCTGTATGAAGTGCAGTGCGCCCTGCAACTTTCAAGATTTGTGTCATATGATCTGTCATAACTTGTCCAATTGTCTCTGAAAGATTTTCAAAAAGTGCGCTCAGTACTTTCGACATTGCCTTCTCAACCGCAGCGGCTACAACCTCGCCTATAGTTGTATCCATGGCTTGCGAATGACGAGCAGCAGCTTCAGCATATCCGCAGGATCTCTCTAATACTATAGCTCGAGCTTCGCGGCGTGAGCATCGCTTCCTTTCTATAATTTCTAAAATTTGAAGCTCTTGAGCTCTCGCTAGGCAGTTTGAATGATCGGCTGGGTGGGAACCTTGACACAGACAGCATCTTTCGCTCTGAGAAGCACATGTTTTAGTGTCATGGTCTTCTCCGCATATGCGGCATCGAGGAGATGATCGGCATCCCTTAATGGAGTGACCATATCGCCAACACTGAACGCATTGCAGTGGACGGGGAGCAAGTGCCTCAACTCTATATATTAAGGGCCACGCCTTAATCTCTGTGGGCCTATTTATGCCGGCAAATGTCACAATGACTGATTCTGTGGGGACTCTTTGATTGTCAGATACTCTTGAACATCGATACACTGATATGGCCCCGGCAGCAGAAAACATTTCCAAGACCTCTGAAGCGCACAGGCTCGAGTCAACTCCACGAACTAAGCCTTTAACGCAAGCGAGATGAGCAGGAATAAATGGGCTCACCGGATGGGATGCAAACGATGTGCACTTTAACAGGTCGGATACACAGGCTTGGTCCGGCGAGCAACACAGAATACCACCCCTGCCAAACTGTCGAACATCGGTGATACTCTGGTAGTGTGAGGTTGCTTTCCGCAGTTCCTCCTGAATGACCTTCGGATTCTTCACTCGGATTAATCCCCCATTGGTCGGCACTAGAGCAACAGGAACGCTGTGGATACCACTGCGCAAAAAAGCCTCTATAGTCATGTCATTAGTGGGAAGAGAGGCCGTCCAGAGGAAAGTCCTCTGACCTGGAGAAGAGAGAGACATCAGGTACTCTCAGTACAATAAGATCAGAAAAGGTTGGAAGTCGAAAGAAAAATCACAAAAACACTACCGCCCGAACCGCGACCGACACCCCGTAACAGATCAGCGAGCCAGAACACCGGGGAGGACACGCACGCTGGTCGATCACATTCCTGGCGTCACGACAAAGTTGGATTTCGTTTTGTTTTGTCGCCTAAAGAAAGCTGGCTCATACCCACGAGGGGGATTGGCCACACTGTCGATTATAAAGGTAAATGTAAACTCTATGAAACAGCAACAAAGAGAGAAGAACGAAACGTGATGTAAATAAAAAAGTGAAAGAGATAAGAAATTAAAAAGACCATACGATAAAGGTTGAAAAAATAAAAATAAAAAGGAAAAAGTTGGTTTCAGTGGTCGGAAGCACTAGCAGCGTATTCTTCCGGTTGCTTGAATGAATTTGTGTAGCGCAGTTAGAATAGCACTGCGGCTTGCCCCGAACTGATCGCCTGCAAACGACAACAGGTTAGAAGTACCAAATGATAAATCCAGCCTACCAGTCGGCATTTGCAGAAACATCCTACGGAGTGAGGCGAAATGGCGGCATGATAGAAAAAAGTGATCTATCGTTTCCGGTTCATTGCGGCCTGCACAGATTAGTTAGCGAGAAGCCAGATTTATGAAGGTAATAATTTAAGCGGGGAACTCTACAGCGAAAGCTTGTGAGGGTGACCTCGGATTGACGTGAAAGGCATTTGGTGGTGTTCCATGGGAACTGTAAGTGCCGGTACTCCTCTGATTGTATGAGAGCTGTTTCAGTGTTTTTTAACAATAACTCTCTTCAAACCTGAGCCATCTTCTTTCATTTGTTTGTCGTTCCACTGAGAGGAGGAGTGCACACATGCAATAAAAGTGTCAGAAACCTTTACTAACGATATTTTTAGAGGTACGGGTTGTTTAAATATATTTTCAAGCGTTTAATGTCTGCACTAAGTATCCTTTACTATAATTAGCACCGTGGCCGCTGAGATGAGCTCCGGCCGAGTGCCTTACAACGCCGCGGCCGGAGCTAATCGCCGAGGCCACGTGTATAATCATCATGGTCGGCCTGTACATTCTAGCGCGTTGCACGGCCACGGCCGGCGCGCACTTTCTTCGTCCTCTTCTTCATCGTCTACACGCTCCCCGAGCACGCGAGCCAGGCTGTGTAGTTAATTGGCTGGGTGGTATACCTAGCTAATTAAGCCATGTCACGCTAAGACCAAGCTAATTAAGACACCTCTCACTAAGACCGTGCTAATTAAGCCGTGTAAAGCTAAGACCGAGCTAATTGAGGCGACGCTAATTCACATGACGCTAATTAGGAGCGCGCTAATTAAAACCGGAATACTTAGGGCCTTGATCATTATTTTCATGCTAATTAGGATCGTGCTAACTAGGATTATAACAATTCGTTACATACTAATCAAGATCTTGTTAATTTAACCTGAGCTATTACTGTCGCAGTAATTAAACATTACCAATTAAGCCAGTGCTATTATACATCATGGTAATTAAGACCTATCTATTTAATACCATCAATATTGAGACCGAACTGACGCGGTCTTCACTCCGAAGCAGACTGAGCAGACTGAGTAGACGAGCCACGTAAAGAGCTGGAAGAAGCTTAGTGATCACAAGCTCCTCCGATGGCTGCAGCCTTGCACAAGTAGTGCAAGCTGACCAAATTATTTATATGCAAAGAAGCTGCTGCTTATAATCCACCGCATGAAACGCTTGACAGTCACACCGGCACTATGACAGTTACGAGTTAAACTGGGTCCTTTTCAGAATCAACGAGTTTGCACCCGAGTTCACGCGTCAATCAGTTTGATTGACAGACGCCCGCGACGAAGATCGGGTCCGTCCACCGCGTTTGCTCTTGCAGAGGAGCATTGCTCACGCCGCAACGCCAGCAAGCGACACGATTAATCTATGAGCTTAATCGCACAGACATGTACATACGCACGAAGAACTAAAGGTTATATCATCACGTGGCTTCGATGTCTCGCATTCAGTTTCACCGCGCTCACGACGTACCACTCACAGCCACGAAGAAAGCGTCCCTGCATGGTGATATTTGCGGTGAGAAAAGTTACTGTTTACTTGTTTGTGGAGACATTCTTTCTACCGATTTGTTACTGCAGAAAAATGTTCAGACGTGTAATGTAAGTAGCGGTAACCTGTCCATTTATTTATCTGTAATATTCGAGAGAAGTGAAACGAGCTGCACGAGAGTGCTGCGTGTGTACCCTTGTTGATCTCGAGAGTGGAAATTTTCATGCTGCCGGTGGAACGAAAGAACTTGTCCGAATGAAGACAAACGCCCACGAACACGCCTGCGGGAGGCGCGATTTTCAGTGGGCAATAAAATAGCGCGACAATCACGCTGACGTCGCTACACTGTTGGAATGTTGACTGAGTGGCGGCGCTGACGCGTTCGCACGCGGTGTTCCTTTGAAAACAGCCGCAAATGCCACACATGCGTTTGTGACGCCATGCTCGTTCTTGTAGCCGTTTTTATCAACGCTGCTATCGCGCGCTCCGCACCATCTTCCTGTCGTGAGCGCCGTAGTGAGAGCTCGAAGCAAACTCGTGTTCCCGAGAAGCTCGGGCCATCCTGCATAGCACCCCAGATGTAGTCACGTAGCGATGCAGCGCCGACGCAGAAGCGGTACTAGGCGGTCTCGCGCCCCGCCGTAGTCAGCCCCATGTTTCGGAAACGTTTTAGCGATTTTAAGTTAATTAATGCGATTACTTCTTAAATATTTCTGTTAATTATATTATTTTAGATCTTGTTCGTTCATCTTAACCCGGGTTTGAGCATTGCCAGTCTTATTATGGCCTGTATTGAACGCTTTACTGTGAGCGTGATTACGCCTCATAAGATAGATGGACGACAAAACGGTTCCCTAAAGGGCTCCGCACTTACAAATAGCAACTCGAACGATCCGCAAATCGCAAATCTCTACACAGAAAGGATACGAGCCAGTAAAAATGCACTGTGCTGTTCGCCCTAAACATTTACAATGTGTAGATTGAACATCAAATGAGCTAATTTTACTGCGCTATTTCAAAATCAGTGAATGATGTTGGCCCGAGATAGCTGTCGCTGATCAGTTGAGGATCATTGTGGAGATCTTTTATTAAAACATGATGCTATTACTAAAAGCTTCCGTTTCCTCGCACTTCAGTGCATTTCGTTAAGAGGAACAGTTCTGCAGTTCTAGCCCCGAGAAAAAGAATTTACTGAGCCGACCAAGTAAAGTCGGAGGTTTGCCCAGTGATAGCGACAGTTAAACTGCATGCTAACACAAGGGAAACCGTGCCACGTAAGCTGTGAGCAGGGAAAATGGTCATCACAGTTTTGCCTGAGAAGCGAATAACTGGTTGCAACAGCAATGCATTAGACAGCCTTACAAAATAAGATTAATAGGTTTATCTGGCGCATATATTGAAGTAGACGCTAGCTTACTCATTACATTTATGAGCACGGTGTCACGCACAGGGAAACACGAACACATCTCAATCGATTACGGGATTTCGCAGTGGGTTTACCGTCGGCGGGCTGGACAGCGCGAACAGGACTGAGCAAACACATATTGTCGCCTCTCGCTTATTTGAGATAACGGCAACTACAACTTTAGAGGCGTGGAGAAGGAATCCACTAAACGACTAGCCATCTGTGCTCCCTTTCGGAACTGCCACTTGTTAATTCCAAAATAGGCTGCGCGCCCCCTTTTACGGCCATCGCTGCAGGGAGCAACGGTCCCGTTGCTCCTGGCCGGGATGAGACGGGGAGACTTACGTTTCACTTACATCCACTCTTCTTAGAGCATGCTTGCTTCCCCTTTTTGCTACGGCTTACAGACCCCTAAAAATTGGTTGTGACAAAACATTTCAGCTAATCCGGAAGCCGAACTGGTCCCTCAATGTGGCTGGGCGACATCAAGGAGCACCGGCGAAAGTAAAGCTTTGTGAATTCGGCCCCTTGTTCATTACTCTCGTCTTTTATTTACACTTTGCCTAGGGCGACCCAACATTTCCATCGGCTAATTATATAAGGTTCGACGTTATCAGTCAGGTACATTTTTTGGAGCAACGTTGTGAGCAACAAACTGAAGTTGTAAAACTGCGAACTTGCGCCTCCAGAACAAAAGTTTTGCACCAGATGGTCACATAGCAATGCTGTAAAAAGCAAGTTGGTTAAGCGAGAAAATATAGATAGGATATAGGCATCAGAAGTTAGCACTTATTTTGTCAAAAAAAAAAACAATACATCAGCTTGCACCTTGCTTGACTTGCGGCACTATTTCAAGGCAACGCGAGTACTACATATGTTGAACGCACAATGTGAGAATCGCAAGCAATGGGTGTTTAGTGCTGTGGCCGCAGCGTTGCTGCAAACGCTTACTGAGAGGAAACAGTATTAACAAATCAGTCCTGTCCATGCAAGGACAGGATGGCATAGATAGAAAGAAGAAGCCACAGTGCAGCGTGCGTACGCATGAATATCTTTTTTTTTTTCAGGGTGCGACAGGTGACGAAGAGTAAGCTAGGGAGAATGAAATGTGACTCGATTCAAATGGCAGTTGGGATACCAGGGAAAAGCGACTCGAGTGAATGGTGAGTGATGATGAAGTTTTTTTTTTTTTGCGAAAAGCACGGCGGGAGCGTGGTTCAGGCACAGAGGTGAATATGTCGGAATACGTGTCGTGGTGACTCGGAAAAGTGAGTGTCGCACTCCCGCTTGCAGGGGTTCCCTTTCTCAGGCCAGTGTTGGTGGATGAAAATGGGGGGTGTTTTGTGATGTCTGAACAGCGCTATCGATGAGGTGCTCCCGGGGGTTATCTGAACATGCGCACGGCGTGTCTGCCAAGAAGCTGGGTGCGCACGCGTCAGCTCCGAACACTGTATGCATACTCACCCAGTTGCGCCGACGTGTTACTTGACACTTTACTCCCCTTATTGTTCGGCCGTTTTTCAGCGCTTCTCCGGCGTGGTTCTTTAGGTTCAGACGTCTCCAGCGAGTTGGTCGACGTTTGTGATTTTGACTTGCCCGCTTTCTCGTGCGCTTTGTCAGTGTCGACACCAACCTGCTCTTTTGGAGCCACTGCTTTTGAAGGCTCAGCTGCGACAGATGCTGCAGAACTCTCCGGCACTACGTCTGGTTCTTTCATTCGTTCTCTCGCACCTAGATGGTCCTCTGTTGCACCAGAACTTGTTCCTTCTTGGCTGATGGTGTCATTGTGCTGTTTAGATGCACCTGGTGTCTCGTCCGGCCTTTGAATGTCAGGTGCGCGCTGTTTGCTTGCTTCATTTCGCGCGGCGCTCGAGACAGTTTCTTCCGTTCCTTCAGAAACGTGGGTAGTTGTCGTGCCTCCGCTGGCGGATTGCGCATCTCCTGAGCCCTGAGCTTGCAACATTTCTTCCTTGGTCGCATCGAAAGCAGCCACACCCAGACTTTTCTGCGACTGCGAAGCACTGCTATCTCTAATTTTGCGCTCTGTTTGAGTTGTCGCAGGTTCTTTTTCTTTCTTCGCTTCGTGTCCATCTTCTCGGTCAGGTTCTTTATCAGTAGCCTTGTTAGGAACATCTGCATTGTCTTGACGGTCCTCGTTACTACTTCTCAGGTTGGCAGTAATAACACTGGAGTCCTCTGCCGGAGCTTTTATGACGTCTTGCTCTCCTTTTCTCGGTTCTCCCGTGGACGACGTGCCCCTAACAAGTGTGGCTACCGAGTTTGTTCTTGAAGCTTTGCTCTTACTACTGCCCGTTTTGCTCGACTCCAACGAACCTTGTTGGTTGCTTTTTAACGCGTCCTTTTCCTCGGTGTTCAAAGAATGTCGAGAGATGCTTTTAGTCAAGTTCGCTCTCATTGACGCCATGCTGCTGCTTCTTCGAGGGTTCGGCTTGCTGTTCTTCGCTTCTTTTACACCTCCTGGCTTAGCAACTGGTTTTTGTTCAGGTACAAGTTTCTTATCGGCCTTACTGGATTGCGGCTTGTTGGTAGATTCATTGGCTGGTTTCCCACTTGGCTTCATAACTTCTAGAGGTCTTCTCTCTTGACCCTCATTACCATCTTCGTGATCCTTCAGGTCAGCACCATCGACTTCCACTGCTATATTCTCTACATTTCCTGTCATTGCTTCGCTAGAAACGAGTGCTTTGGGCTTATCTTTCGCAGTTTTGCCATGAACGATGCCGCGGTCACCGCTTTGGTCATGACCAAGCGTTGTATCCTTTGACCTGGCTGTAACTTCAGCGTCAGTTACTTGGTCACTGCGTTGACTCTTTCCTGTTTCCGTTTGTGTTTTCAAATCTTGAGTAACGCCAGCGTTATTTGCAATATTCGTTTCGTGATTATATTTCGGCACATTTTGTAACAGACCCGGGTCAGCAGGACTCAAAGCGGCGTCGGGTATCAACTCTTCGGACACAGGATCGTTTTCCTTGTCATTCGAATTGCTGGCACGCTGATCGCGTGTGATCTCCCTTGCTTGGTTCTTCTCGCTTTCGGATTGCGTGCGAGTGTAATTTTTCTTATCTTCAAGGTCAGCTTTCGATTTCTCGCCTCCCGCAGAATCCTCACGCCTGCTTGCAGAACTACTCTTCCTCGTTGGCGATTTCTTTATTATGTTTTCCGCATTAGGATCGTCAATACGATTCGCGTCGTCTGTAGACTCCTGCGAAATATCAGCCTTATTGGCAGCTGTCTGAGCGCCGTTGTTCTTTTCTGGTATGACCCCTTCAACGCTCTCGAGCTCAAGCTTGACACTTCCAGTTCGTGAATCTTGAGTGGGTTCTACGTGGTTAATTGTGCTGAACGGCGCCTCGTTTTCTACGGATTTTTGAAGTTTGTCCAGTCTCTCACGCTCTTTAATTGGTTCTTCCTCAGTTCTCTTCGGGAGATTGTTGCTTGTCTGGCCACCTTCCATGCTTCCGTTACCATTTACTGTGCTGCCTTCGTTGCGCGCTACCTGATCAACCTCGCTCTTACTCATTTTCTCATAGTGTCCTTCTCGAGGCAAGTCTTCATCGCCACTCTGTACTTGATGTGTGGCGTCATAACTCGCCCCTCCACCGACGTGGCTTACGTCATTAGACATTGTTCTGTCTACCGTTTTTTCCGAGGAAGGCGCCGTACCTTGTTCCGTCGCGCCAGTGTTACGCTGTTCGCTCGACTCTGCGTTCTTTGCATCCCCGTCATCCACGTCCCCACCTTCAACATCCGCACAAACCATCCCGGTTACTTCTGTTCCAGCGTCCTCAGAGGAACGTTGGCCTCCTTTGATTAGACCAGAATCGTTCACTCGGAGACCACCACCGTCGTTAGGGGAGACAGAGGCGACAGTGGGCGGGGAATCAGAGGAAGAGGAGTAGGAGGTGGAGGAGGCATCAACAGCGCATGCTCCCTGCGTGTCTTCCTGGTCGCTACGACCGTCCTTCGAGAGGGCGCCGGCGGCCTCTGAGATCGGCGCTCGGCCATCGTTAACGGCTTCGAGCGTCGCACCAGACACGTCTTTGCCCGCGGCGGCATCGCTCCCTGCGGAAGCCGGCGCTGGGCTATCGGGGTCCTTACCTCCACCGTCGCTCGAGCCACTCTGGCCAGATTCGTTACCGCCGGTCGCCTCAGCCGCCTCTTCGCCGCCGGGGCGTTCTGCCGCTGCGCTCGCGACGCCGGCGGTCCCTTCGGCGCTTTTGTCGCCGTGGCTTACGACACCATCTCCGGCAGCCCCGAGCGCGCCTTTGTCGGCGGGCACCGTTATGGTTTCGAGCTCGGTGCTGCGCGCGGCCGTATCGGCAATGGCCGGCTTCGTGTCCCGCACTGAGGAGGAGCGTTCTAGCGACGTGTCGTGCGTCGACGCCGTCGACCTTGATCGCCGTTTTCTGCTGTTCTTTAGGTAGTACTCCGCAGTCTTCCCTTTCTAGAAAAGAAACGAAAACGGCAACTTCAGAGACAGGTGATGGTATGAAAAGCGATGAAGTACAGGGGCCAAAAGTCACAAGTGCTTGTTCCGTACAGAGCAAATACTAATTTCTCACCTGATCCAGTGCCTTCGGGTCTGCTCCACTATCCACGAGGAACTTGTACATGTCGTGATCCCGTCGAAGTGCCGCTAAATGCAATGGGTTCCGGCCGTGCTGAGAAAAAAATAAAATAAAAGTTTAGCAGCTGCGTACAGCTGAAGAAAAAACAAACGAAAAGAGAAACAACAGAGACACGGCTAACAGTTTTTAGTTTCAAGGCTTTAACTTGCAGAACTTCCATCCCTAGGTGAAGATCTAATTTTCACCATAATCTACTCAGATCTGAGGATTACCATACACCACTAAGTCAAGGTAGATCTCACAGTGTAGTGACCGGCACTAACATTCGCTTTTCGAAAACTAGGCTGGGGTAAAATCTGGAGGACAAGACGGTGAGAGAAACAACAGACTGTTTCTCTTTATATTTTTAGTTTCTTCAAGTACACTAACTAATGGACTTCGTATGCGTTACATCTCTTGCATTTAGGCGTGAACCACAGCTGCACTGTTGGACTAGTGAAATTGCGGCAGGAACTACCGCGTGTCCCAGCTCACCGGTGCTTTGAGGTTTATGGCGGCCGGGAAGGCATCCAGTATGAGCTTCGCGGCCTCCAGGTTTCGGGCCTCGATGGCCGCGTGTATCGGGTGGCAACCCATGTCGCTGCGCGCCCGCAGCAGCTGAGCATCCGAGGCGGCCAGCTCCTCGAGTTTCGCCTGGTCACCGCTGCTGATGGCCTCGTGAGTGGCGCTCACTTGGTGCTGGAGAAAGAAGATTAGCGACAGGAAGTCATGCAGAGCTACGAGGTGTCCTGCGGACGGCTTTCGTGCGTGAGAGTAAACGGCGAGGTCGCTTCGCACATTTTAAAAGGACGATACTATAGTCGGATACAACTTTACAAGTCAGCGGTATTTCTTCCTCAAAGGCGGATGAACACAAGCCTGCACCAATAGGCACGCACTCGGGACTGACGTCATCAGCGGGACGGCCGGTGGCTCCGCCTTCGGAGAACATCGGCGCGTGCATGAGCGGGACTATTTCTTTAGTCGCGGAGGCGATCGGCTGCCGCGCTTCGGTCTTCTGGGCGGGGCCTCTCCTCACTACTTAAGTTGTATCCGACTACAGTGGCGTAGCAATAAATTTTTTTTGGTGGGGGGATGTTCAACCGCCGTTTATCTATGTTCGTGCGTGTGTTTGTACGTGTGCGTGCTTATGGTATATGCATGCAAAACTGAAAATTTTCGGGGGGAGAGGGTTGAACCCTCACCCCCTCCTGGCTACACCAGTGATATCATGTACGATTTTACAATGAATCCGTCTTAGTCTACCCTGTGTAGCTGTAGTAGTAGTACCAGTTGGTAGTATCAGTATAGTGGCAGTAGTAGTAATAGTAGTAGTCATTACACAGGTCACGTGACCAGAAGGGGGACTGAAGAAATAAATAAATAATGCGGAATGACAATGATGATGATAATACTCATGACCACGCGACCTCGCTAGCCAGTCACACACACGCGCGCTTACAGCTGCACTGTGCGACGGTTTTCACGGCGTGAAACTGGCTGAATCTTTTTTTTTTTAAAGCGAAGCTCTTTACGCCGGAGGTTGGGCCGTTAGGTGTTCGCAGAAAAACCTCGCCGAGTGATGACGTCACCATGCGTTGCCTAGCAACGCATTGGACGAAGAGAAGAGGGGAGAGAAGTCGAGAGGAGGATGAGAAGAAATAAATAAAACAATAAAATTTCTTGCCGAGGTGGGATTCGAACCCGGGTACCCACGGTCCGAAGGCTAGCGTCGTAACCATTCGGCCATTCAGGCACGCTATCAGAACAAGCATTTGAACCATATGATTGGGTTGCTATGGGCGAGAGGACGAGAAAAAGATAGAGAGAAAGACAAAAAGAAAGAGAGAGAAACAGAGAGAGAGAAAGAAAGAAAGTATGGGGGGGGGGGGTGATTCTTAAAAGGAAGAAGGAAATGAAAATGAAAATTGGGTGTAGAGTGCACGATAACTGTCTCTCAAGTGAGGACACCTCAACCGATACACACTGTCATGTAAAGTATAGCAGGGGGGGAAAGGGGAGTGAAGGTGAGGAGGAAGGAAATGAGAAGGCGAGATGGTAAAGCATAGCATAGCCATGTATAGTACAGTATAGCAAAGAAGTGGGAAAGAGAAGTGAGGGCGAAGAGGAGCGATGTGAGGGTTAGGGAAAGGAGGAGGGAAAGGTTACACGCTTCGCTGTTTCCAGTCTTCGCACCGTTAGTGCGTGGTTGCCCCAGTATTTTTTTGTACCCATGGAGGAAAGAAAAAGTTAGGAGGGAGCATCGCGCAATGAAAACGAAGCTCACTGTGTCGGCCCGACACGCGATCAAAAGTTCAGACTGCGCGGTAGGTTTTAGTACTGCTGGTTAATAGGTTCTGTGTTGGAACATCCACCGTGAGCCAGCCGAGCTGCTGACTTCACGGAGCGTTCTCCTACCAAGGCTGGCTGCGTGACGCAATGCTCTCTCCTAAGTTTTTTTCCCCTCCATGGTTGTATCATAGTACAGAATCGAACATGTACAAATCTTGTAGCGCGTAGGCAAGATAACCACTGGTCATTAAGAGTAACTGACTTGATTCCAAGATGAGGCAAACGCGCAAGGGGGAGACAGAAAGTTAAGAGGGCAGACGGGCGGGTATAACGTGGCCACAGAAAGCACAGGGCCGGGTTGATTGGCGGAACATGGGAAAGGCCTTTGCCCTGCAGTGGGCGTAGTCAGGCTGATGATGATGACAGAATAAAACACTCCATATGTCCACGGTGTCTAGAACAAATGCGGAACGACTTAGAGTACAATGCATTCTACTATGGCAGAGCTGTACGCAGGTAATCCTAGCAGATATTCATTTATGAATGAAACTTCAAGCCATCAAGCCAACGCGCCTCAACCAGTACCGACATTTTCGACAAAACCGTGTAGCGGAAAGCCCGGCAGTTGGTATAACGCAATCTACCTCGACAGGTAAGCTGGTTGTTGACTCTCTTCTCTGCCCATCTAAGCAGTAAAACAAAAAGTACTACCTGGATATCTTCACTGTCATAAATGTACGCCACCGAAAGCACAATTTCTTTAATAGAGAGTGTGCCACGTGACTTGGGTTTTCTGAGGTAATGCATCTGTTTGGTCAAAGAACGTGGCGAATGATTTTCGTCTGGTGTGTGTGTCTCGACAGCTGGCGTTTTCGTGACACCATATCCCATCTGCAACAAAGTGCTTTTCGCGCCAGTCCTGTGCTTTTGTGTAGTCCTTGTTCATTTTGCGTTATTGTTTTTAGGAGCGAAGCTCCTTAGGCCCGCGCCCCGCCGTCGCCGTTGAAGCTCCCTTCTCTTAAGAATCGCTTTAGGTTGCAGTGGCTGGCGATTTAAGAGGAAACGTTTAGGCCTTGAGCGGTTTGGTCTAGCACACTAGCAATTTAAGGTTAAAAGAAATAAGCTCTGCGCATAACTGGTTATAATGGTCGTCTTCACTTTCACCACCTTTATCGTGAATTGTGAAATGACAACCATCATTCTAGCTCACTACGGGCGCTTTGTCGAAGGTAGTAGCAGACGCTCTCTCCATCCGGCGCCAGTGCAAAAAGACAATAAAACGCTGCGCGCGCCGAACGCCGCGCGTGGCGTTCCGTCGCCGCCGTCGAAGCTCCCCGCCGCATCACCGCTCGCACCTCTCTCCCTGCGCTGCGCGCGCCGCACACTAACTCGCTCAGTCGTTCCCGTCACCGAGCGCAGCAGACGCTCTCCCCACCCGCTCCACACCCTACCGCCTTCATGAAAGCCAGCAGCGAGAGCAGGCGCATAGTCGTTTGCGTCCCATTTCTAAGGAGCTTCGCTCATCGGTTGTATTCGTACACGGAACAACTGCTACTTTTTTTTCTAAAATGGCGGTAAGCATCACCTAAAGTTAATAGCTACTGTACGTTCTAAACTTAGCCTATACAGTGCATCTACCCAAACTTGCTGAAACGCTTGAAATGTTTTGAATTTCTTGACGTATGCATGGGCCCACAAGGTCGACGTGCATCGGCCTTGTGGGGCTAAAGAGAAATTTTGACTATTCAATTTATGAGCGTGCGAATATCAAATTTTCAACTTTGAAGCAAATCGAATATTTTTCGAATATTTTCGAATACGAATAGTACAACTACAGATATTGGCAAAACAAAAAATTCACAAACCAGACATGAAGAGCAAAGTTGTTGTACAGTATACAGGAAATGTATGCATTGTACAGAACTATTGTTTGACAGCTTTCGGATATTCGCACACCCATACTAGCCATCGTTTGACGCTTCACACTAATGGGATGCAGTTCTAAACATTTTAACACGAAAGTGTTTTATGCCGGGGTCCACCAAGACTTCAGTGACGTATTTTCGTCACGGAAATGCCGTAGAAAAAATTTACACGATCAGATGGCAAAGAAAAAAAGTTCCGTCAACGGGCTTCGAACCCAAGACCGCTCGGTACGCAACAACAGATGCCGGGCACGCTATCCACTGCGCCACGGCCGCAGACTCTGGAGGCTTTACAACCGCGCCTTTTATATCTACCACTCTCCCGGTCGGCGGGGTGGTGTTACCCTCTGGGAGCGGTAAAGTAATTCGTCATTACTGTGGCCTCCGCGATTAGCACCTGCAACGCGTTACACGTCCGTCCCATTCGGCGCGTTTTCAATAGAAGTTCAATTTTGTCAATGCCTTAACACACCGCGAGGTGGCGATCTTAGCCCAAGCGTCGTAGTAGGGTGGCTAGAACGGGGAGGTGTGAAAAGCGGCC
This sequence comes from Rhipicephalus sanguineus, assembly GCF_013339695.2. Lineage (NCBI taxonomy): Eukaryota > Metazoa > Arthropoda > Arachnida > Ixodida > Ixodidae > Rhipicephalus > Rhipicephalus sanguineus. Next base: position 172,058,134 of record NC_051178.1, on the reverse strand, counting down.
GCGAAAACCGGTCCCCAAATCGCGCCGATGCCGCAAGGGGCGCTGTACGCAGAGGCGCGGGGAGTCGAGCAGACGACGTGCCGCGTAGCGCCGCTCATGTACGGCAAACCTGTCTCGCGCTATTAGCTTGCAACAGTTTGCTGCGTTAATCGTCTTTTTCCTTTTCTCTTTCAGCGGGTGCAGTAAAAAAGGGCACACTGTGACATATTCCTCTCCTAGTAAAAAACAGCGCGAAAACTACGAAGACGAGACAGATGAAACAGGACTAGCGCTGTCTCGTCCTTGTAGTTTTCGCGCTGTTTTTTACTATGAATGTGTACCAACAAGCTCAAGTTCGTACGCTTCTCATCTTCCTCTCCTTTTTTACTGATTTCCGTGAAGGAATGCACGCGAGAAAGAATATATCGGAGTGACATGCGCACCAACCAGCAAATGTCGATTGGTGTTACTTCCTTGAAATAAAAAAAAAATCGTTACACACAATATGGATAATTTAAAAAAACACATATGAAGCCAAGGGTAACTAGAAAGTTAGATTAAAAAGTAAACATCGAGTAAATGAAAATGATAAATGAGCAAGCGGTCATACTGTCATGTGGAATTTATGAAAGAGATAACCCTCGCGGTAGTAAATATATAGATCTGAAGTAATGCAAAGATCGATCTAGACAAAATGGATTTGGAACAAAGAAAAGGGAAAGAAAAATAAACCATCGCGGTAATCTTTTCGTCATATTTATATAACCGAATACAGCATAACAGACATATCCCTCTGAATATAAGGACAGTAACTTATTGTTAATCATATCTTCTGAAGTGGAGCTACGAGGTACCTCTTTTTCTAATTGTAATATCGGCGACAGAATAAAAGGAAGTGGTCCGTTGTTTCAATTGACTGCAAAATTTGCACAACGGCCGGGGACGCCATGAGACCAGCATCATATAAATAAAAATTCACTCGTGGAATCGGACCGCGTAATCTGCTGTAAGAAACACACCGCTGTTTATTCCAGCAATACCTTACATGTACGAAGTTTTTAAATTTATCCAGTGATAATTTGCCAGTGTCGCTTTGCAAACAAGCATTTCTATACCTTAAAGCTGTCGCATAAGCCGTATCTGGTAAATTATGAATCAGAGCTCCACATAGAGATACTGAGGCTCAAGAATCCACCATTTCATTTAGATACAATCCGCGGTAGCCCAGTACCCTCAGCAACCAAATTTTTTGTAAGTTTGCAGGTATTAGATAACGAAACATGCTCAGGAGTGTTGAATTCGCTGCCGTATATAGGAATGCTGAACATACCGAAAGATAATCTGTAACTATAACTGCTGTTGATTCATTTGACGGGAGCTTGCTGAAACAACAGCCAGTATTTCTGTAATTAATATAGGTGTATATATACGATGATAAGAGGAAGATAGAAAAAAAAGCGCTAATTTCTGCAACCCAATAGGGAGCACGGCTAAGCGCCTTAGGTGTATGATTGGGAAGTCGAATTGAAAAAGACCACTGAAAAGAGCGAGAGATGATGCCTAACCCAACGTTACTAGACTAGGTTAGCAACCTAGTCTAGTGACGTTGTTGTAACCTTACCCTCTACCGATGCATAAGTCGCGTTTTTTTTATTGACATAATGAGTTGTATTGCTAATTGTCATGTGAGCAAGGTAATTGTGTACTGGTAATTTAAATACAGAAATGGCATTTGTTTAGCATTAGGAGAAAAAAAATATCACGACATTGTGTGCGAAGGATCGAACTGAGCTTACTTGAAGAGTCAATATGTTATATTTTTACAATTAGTAGTTCTAGCAGCGCTAATGCGAATCTGAGGGGTGTTCACTCACGACCAATGTGCTTCAAGAATAAACTAGGTTTTTAAATGAAAACGTATAATGATTGTCTCTGAAGCGAACTGTATATCTTTAAAAATGTACGTTTTAACTGTTGGTGTCTCTGATCTAATTACCGACCATGGTAATCGCGCTTCCATATCTAACACGTTGTTTGCAACGAACATTAGAAGTCCAAGGCACAAGCGGAAATCATTCCTTTCTAATAGTATTAGAGGTTTCATTTTTTAAGCTGCGTTGCCAAAGAAAAAGAACAACAAGAAGAAAACGGCGCCCTATACCGGGATAGGGCGAACATACATTTTGTTAATCATTATCATTGTATTTCTTCGCAATTCAGTTCTTTGGTTTCAGAGTTTTCGTAGCAGCAAGGAACGAAGCACCAGCGTTCAGTTCTCTTCGTTTTATAGGGCATTTTCACCACAGCTCACTAATGCATGACTCGTGTACAATAAAGAACACGTAAATGGTGAAAAGAAAAAAAATCACGCCGCGTTTCTTTGTAATAGCCTTCCAACGGGCAATCTGCGACAGCGGCGGCTGTACCCGCGCCCCCTGCAGCAGCGCCCCTGGCGGCATCGGCGTGCAGAGGGACCCTCTCTGGCAAGGGAAACGCGCGGCGCTCAGCACACCTCCCCATTCTAGCCACCTTAGTCGTAGTGTGCCTCGATGTGTGCGCCCCCCTGCAAAACGCGCATCAAGGCACCCTAAAGCGTCGTAAAAGCGCCGGCGTCGCTCATAGCATCACGCTAATCCAAACCAAAAAAATCACAGCATATCCACGGAGTGAATGATGATGAGTGGGCGAAGCTGCGGAGGTTCATCGGTAAACCGTGAATCTTCCGTGAATTCTGCCCAGTACATCATCACCGACGTGAGATCGGGCGCGTTTATACTAAAGGTTCGATGAGTTATGACGACTTGCAGCTCACTTTAATTTTACATGTACGCTGTGAATTTTCATTGTTTAGAAAACCATTGCTTTAGAAAAATCTGGCGTCTTTTCGTTTTGCTTTAGAAACATCTGGCGTTCTTTCGTTTTGCTTTTACAAAACATCTGGCGTCTTTCGTTGGTTTATTTCATCAATCAACGGCGTTTTGAACAAAATTTTTATTGTTTAATCACGCACAGGAGAAATATCACCAGGCACTACCTTGGAGGTAAACAATGGCTGCTAATGGGAATGAGAGACAGAAGAAGTCGGCTTTTAGCTAACACTTACACTTCTACTTCTACTAACGTTTCCTACTGGAACATGCCAATGGCTGCTAATGGGGAATGAGAGACAGAAGAATTCGGCTTTTAGTTAACGCGCCCGCTGCGAATTTTTTATTGTTCAACAACGCACAGGAAAAATCTCCCACCGGCACCACCCTGGAGGTCAAGATCTGGTACTAGCGTTACGACTGGTTACGCACTACTACGACTACGAGGGACGAACGGGTGCCGCAGCTTCGCCCCTAAAATAGCTCTGCAACGCGTGCCTGCCTCACCTGGCTGCAACACCGCGTTCCCGGCTCACGCGCTCGCCCCGAGAAAAATCGCGGCCGGGCTATCGGGGTGGCGCGACGCGCTTTGCGTTTCCCTCTATTCCGGCCGTGGTGTTCAATCACCTTTTAACATGCCGCGGGATGGCGACCAAGGAGGTTTTTCTTTAACCTCCTTGATGGCGACCAAGTTGTGCGTTCAATATGCGACGCTCTTCTGGCTATCACACCCCGTTCTCTGATTACGCTTTCACCGTTAACTACTACAGCTACCATAAGGGTTTATTTAATCATTTGGCATGGACGTTAGTCGTCGGGATGGAGATGTACCACCAATCATCAAAGTGGGCCCATCCACGTTAAACGGTGCTATAGCTGCCAGACATCAATATACATTGTGCAAACTCTCTTATATCAATGTACAGTAACCATTCAGTTACTTCTGCAAGGGCACGCTTTACTTTCGTGTTATTCCGATTCCTATGACGGAGGGATCAACCATTATTTTTCTTCAACGCATACGTCCGAGGAGATGGTTTAGCGAGTTTGGACAATGGACTACTATGAGCTTGCGTTTTTACGCGCTTGAACATTATTGCTGGTATCTGTGGCAGCACCAAAATGGTTGTTCTTTTACTCAGGAACGACACAGACAGACAGAAAAACTTTATATCGCATATCCAGAGTGTGCAGAACTCAAGCAGTTACCTGGAGACAGCTGCAAACTAACACTCATTCTAATCCACTGCTACATCACCGCATCTAGCCTGACAGCTATCGCACCATCATCTGTAAAGTCTGCCGACAGACAGAGCTACGCGTAAGCATATGCTCTAGGAATGCGAAACTAAGGCTAAAAGTATTAATCCCCATGCTCTGTCGGTAAGGTGGGAAGCCGCTCTACTCAGCTTCAAGCTCGCCGACCAACTCTGGGCAATCCAGCAGGCCCGTGAAGCGGCGGAGAGGCAAGGCCTTGACGTCCCGACATGGGAGACCTGAGCCCAGGCCGTTAATCTGCCGGAGACTCAATAAAGTTTTTCCATCAATCGATCCGGCGTGTTTATGGGCTGGGCTCCAGCCTAGGTGTCGGCTAGAAGGTCTTGCCTTCTAGAGGCTTCCTCGGCCCGCTGTTTTGCCCAGAGTTGCTCGTCCAGGGCTGCGTGAGCAGCGCGGCCCGCCAATGCGCGCGTAGGCTGTCGGTGGAGGCCGCGTTCTCCCTATTGTGTATTAAAGCGAAAACCTTAGATGATTCATCAAACGCGAAGATTGACCGTCCGCGTCCGAGTGATGCAAAAAACCACCATCACGTGATGACGTCACAGTATGACGTTGTCACGACGTCGCAGATCGACAAATTTTATGACGTCATCAAGACGTCACTGGGACGTCACGTGGCGTAACGTCAGATGATCACGTCGTCACATGACATCGTAGCTGGGTCAAAGGCCGGCCGATCACGAAGGCAGCGCAAAACCACGTTAGCTGCAGAAAGCTTTCGGATGGTGGCGGTGCAAGATCAACACGTGGACTGAGAAGCAAAAGAAGATTGCTTTCGTCTTCGAGTCGTCTTCGGTGAACGCATAAGGGACCCTGAGAGTTTTTTTAATCGCTGTCGTTCCCATAGTATGTGCTCTAAGATCGTTCGTGCATAACAATCTTTGCATTGATCGGGCGTGTATATATTTGGATATATATGACGTAGTAGTGCCGGACTCTTATATATTTTGGTTTGTAACTGTCGACGTCGGACAGACTGCGACCTATTGAGTTTAACGAAAGCTGGTGGGTAAACGCGCCTCTGCAGTTTATAATGTTTAGTAATGTCATTGAATGTAGTCATTCTGTCCTCCCACACCCACACATCGAGACTCTGACGAGAGATCAACATCTGGAGTCCTCGAGCTACGTTGTGTGCTGCCTCGTTAGAACTGACGTCTCCCGTGGGGTCGGGTTTGTGGGCTTGGAATAAAATAGTATCTAGGGTTTTACGTGCCAAAACCGCAATATGATTATGAGGCACGCCGTAGTGCAGGGCTCCGGAAATTTCGACCATAGGGTGTTCTTTAACGCGCACTGACATCGCACAGTACACGGGTCTCTAGCATTTCGCCTCCGCGGCCACCGCGGCCGGGATCGAACCCACGACCTTCGGGTCAGCAGCCGAGCACCGTAACCGCTACACCACCACGGCGGACGTGTGGGCTGGGATCCATAGAATGTAGACGCATCGGCCGTCACGGCTTGTTTTGCCTGTGTTAAGAATACGAAGTGCCTCAGGAGAGATTCTGCCATTTGCAAGGTTGCGTACTGCCGTTTGTGAATCGCCGATTACATAATAGGCGTCAGTTTGTGCTATGGCCATAGCTATGGCTGTCTCTTCCGCTGTTTAATGCGTCTCGTGTTTATTGTAAGAGTTGTGCTGCATCGTTTATTGTGGTTAACTACCGCTGCGCCGAAACAGACCTCTGTGTTTGTAACGAGCGGCCTTTAAGAAGGCCGCTTCTTTGTGGTTTCCGACGCTCTTTATCATATATTTTTTCCTCTGGTTTGCCTTCTTCCTGCGGGGTGTACGGGGTGCATGTTTTGGGATAATGGGGGGACTGTGAGCTTAGCCCGTGTGCCTCGAGGAATATCGCATCTGGTGCTATACTGTGTGTGATAAGTGATGCCTAGTTTTCTCTAGGATGTATCTACCGGTCTTGGTTCTAGGTAGGCGCTCGTACTATGCAATACGTTGCGCCTCTATCAGTTCCTCCAGTGTGTTATGTAAACTATAGCTCTAGGAGGCTCTCTGTACATCTGCTTTGTGTGAGTCCCAGCACTTGTTTGTATATTTTCCTGATCTGGCTGTTTATTTTCGTTTTTTTTTTCCGCTGCGAATTATCTATGGTATGCGGCCACATACGTAATTTGCCTAATGAAAAACGCGCGGTTGAGCCTTGTGACATTTGCTTTCGTGATTCTTTTGATTAAGCGCATCGTTTGAGAAACCTTTTCTTCGAGATTGCCCCCGAACCGTTTCCCCTTGATACTGAAATATTTCCCACTCATTTTTACACCAATCACACGTAAACAAACGGTAACACGGTACGATTTTTTTAAAAGCCCGCCGCGCGATTGCTACAGCAGGGAGCACTCACCAGGAAGTGGGGCAGGCCCTTGAGCAGGTGGCGCACCTCTTCATTCCAGCTGGTGCGGCCCAGCAGGTGCCTTCCGTGGCCTTCGAGTATGAGCTCGCGGATCTCGGCAGGATCACCTTTCTGCAGCGCCGCTGTCAGCTTCTCGTTCAGCGCCGTGGACGCATGGGCTGCAAGCGTTTCACTCGAGTCACGTACACCGGATGCGTGAAAAGGAGCATAGCCACCACGCCACAGGAGCGCCTCTCATAGCGAAGCTGTTTAATATGGCTGGTGTAGAAAATGTGGTGGTCCGTGAGTGCGCAAAAACTGTAATGAAGGAGCAATGCGAGCATATACGCTACCTCGAGGGGTTTCCGCGCTTGCGCTACTTCCTCTTCATGTTTGTCAGCATACATAGCTAGGCATGATACCCGCGCAGCATGAATCGCTACCCATAAAATCCTTTAGGTATTTTTAATATCCTTTGAGCTAACGTCCCTGAAGGCAAAGTTTGAAGCACGTATCGCTTAAATGTGGTGACAGAGAAACGAAAAGCTACGACAGAAGACACTTCGATAGATCCCAGCTCATGTTAAACACCGGGGCCGCGGGTTTCAGCTTCGCTGCTTAATCTACCGAGTGCTTGAGTGGCGATTTTTTCTTGCTTTAGTACTTTTATTCAGTTTCAACTCGACGCGCATGTTTACATGAACTGCCAGACGCAATAAACGAGAAGAGGCGAGGGGTTTTCCATCATGGCACCCGTCTGTCTTATAACAACTTTTCAGTACAGACGGGGAGTGTTGCGAAGGCTACAGCGAAAGACCGCGACTTCGAGACGGGTGACACATTAAATTTTTCTCTTCGATATAGAGCAGGCAATCAGCTAAAAAAAAAGGGAGAAAGAAAAGAATGAGGAGCCATTTCACTGTGTGAAGGTGTATGACCAGCGAGGTAGTTTAGTACTAAATACAGAGGTTACACAGAATTTTCAACAAACGCGCGAACTCATTTATTGTCTGAATCGGCACTGGGCGCATCGGCACGGCGTGTTCTACTGACTACTTATAAAAAAAAACGTAGAATCATCAGCCAGATGCCCTTTATGCTGACGCAGCAGTACCCCGTCCGGACGTCTTCACAGCTGCAGTTTTCACTCGTAACGGCCAGGAAATAGTAACAGCCGCAATCAAAGTCGCAGAAGGCCGGGGTTTCAGTCCATCCCCACCAGGAAAATTTACTGTGTTTTACTTCGACTGGGTAGCGCAAAAACACGGAACAAAAGATAGAGACGTAGACAGCACAAGCGCTAACTTCAAACCACGTTTATTTTGGAACACGCAAGAATATATACACCACTAATCACAACGATCTCAACTATCGGCTCATGATACGACAACTCTTTAGACTAACAAGAAAAAAACCATTCGTACTACTGCGCAGAATACCACATGCGTCGGACGGCGAACACACCCCAAAAACAACAAAAGATTCACTCATTTAGAAAAACAAAAAATTTCATACACTCTTTTCGATTCCACGCGCGACATCAGGTACTGACGCGATATTAGGACGCTACACTAAGGAATGATAGTTCCTTATCGTGTAGGTGTACAGACGGCTGGCTTACGCACGAGGTGCCTTGCCTGTGGATGATGCAAGCCTCAGTTATCTCACGAGTTACACGATAAGGAACTATCATTCCTTAGTGTAGCGTCCTAATATCGCGTCAGTACCTGATGTCGCGCGTGGAATCGAAAAGAGTGTATGAAATTTTTTGTTTTTCTAAATGAGTGAATCTTTTGTTGTTTTTGGGGTGTGTTCGCCGTCCGACGCATGTGGTATTCTGCGCAGTAGTACGAATGGTTTTTTTCTTGTTAGTCTAAAGAGTTGTCGTATCATGAGCCGATAGTTGAGATCGTTGTGATTAGTGGTGTATATATTCTTGCGTGTTCCAAAATAAACGTGGTTTGAAGTTAGCGCTTGTGCTGTCTACGTCTCTATCTTTTGTTCCGTGTTTTTGCGCTACCCAGTCGAAGTAATGCAACTTTACCAACCTGCCCAACTTGCCGCACTTATTACTGTGTTTTATTCACTTATTTTTGAGATTTACAGTCGCCGGACACGTAGAAATCCCGCCAAAGAGACAGATACAGCTTCTCTAAAAGGGGGGGGGGGGAGTGATAGTTCCTTTTTTTTTTGTCACACCATATTGTAACGTGCGTTCTTAAAAGAAGTTGCAGCTTTTTTGGACATTAAGGCATACAAGAGTGTAAATATGCGCAGCGTGTAATTTGATTGAGCTGCCCCAAGGAGGTTAAAAAATATTAAAGCCAGTTCCGCGTCTGTGAAATATGAGTGAACAGCTGGCAAGCAAGCGCCGCCACCTGGCTAACGCAGACTGAGTTATTTCTTCATCTTTCATCTTCCTTCTCGCTTCTCTAATCTGTCTTTGTATATCGTTTTCTGCATCTCCTTTCATATTTCTTTCTTTATCTCTTTCTATATTGCCATCTCTCTCTCCCTTTCCCTCCTCCTGACCGTCATGTCACTCCTCCTCACCCTCACGTCCCTTTCCCACCCCTTGCTATGCTATACTACGCACAACTATGCTATGCTCCTTGCTAAACTATACCATACAAGGTTGTACCATGCTTTCCATATTATACCACATACCACACTACACTACATAGTGTAGGCTATACCATACTCTCTCCCCTCCTACTTTCCTTCCTGCTCACATTCGCCCCATTCCTCCTCACCCTCACTTCCCTTTCCCACCACACTGCTATACTATGCTATGCATGGCTATGCTATGCTGCTTGGCACATGCCCGCTTTCTGTCGAGCACATCCGCCGAGTTTTGTGAAACGACGGCTAAAAATTCTGAGCTGCCCACAGTATTTATATCGTGCGTCTATATATTTTGCACGCCACTGATGCACCGGCAGCGCGCGCCAATCGCGGAGGCCGCGCTTAGCCAAAGTACCTTGCGCTAAATACGCGTATGAAACGTTCAAGCGCAGGGTCCTCATATCTTGCGGAGCTTGCCGAAGTTCATAAATCAGTGATATATCTATTTTAATTTTTTTTTCATCTAAAATATTACAAATCCTCAGATAAAAATCATACTCAACAGTCAAAACGCCCCTGGAATACTTTTACATCAATCAAATCGAACAACAAATAGGCACACTATATTAAAGAAATCAACCAATGCGGCTGTCGAATTTCCGAAGGGTGCGAAAAAGCACAGATGAACGAGGCCATTACAAACAGTGGCCTCAGCGGATGTACACGTCGAGTAGGTACGCTATACTCGCGGACAACTTTTCTTGGCATTGAAGCGAAGGCTACAGAGCCACAATGCACGTATCCTACCGCTAATGAATGTAGTCCCACAATTGCGTCCGTATTTTCTGCGTGAGATATATAAAATTTTCCTTCATTTACTACATGTAGCTTTTTGTGACGGAACGCAGCGCACACAAGCGAGATATCTGCATTTCTTTTACTTTACACGTTGTCACTTTGCGTTTTTGCGTGCGTGAAAAAGTCACGCCTTTTACCCGTACCTTAGACACCAAGCAGCGTTTGCGTCGAAGTGCAACGCTAGCCATCACACTCCACGGCGTTACGAGACGCGCGCCAAACCGGACTACTTCGCGTAGCAGTACATGTGCAGACGCTCCGTCCCCGTAGCTTTCCCTTCAGTGCCAAGAAAAGTTGTCGGCGAGTATAGATTAAACCGAGAGACAGTACAGAACACGATTCGTGGAGCTTGCTGCTGTCCCATAGTAGGGTGCACATAACACCCTAAATCGTTAACAATTTGATCTAAACACCGACTTGGACACCGTTCAAGGGAGAGCTCATTAGTCTCATAGTAGAGCACATAGTAATCTAAATCGTCGAACATATGAGAGCGCAGTTCTTAGGCGCCCGTTTCTGCGTTGAGCGGTGTCACCGTTGGCGTTGTCGTCAGCGTAACCGATAGGGCGAATGAGGAGTCTGTCGATATCACGAGCCACTGAACCTCGCTTTCTTCCTCCGACACGCGCGCTGTACAAGCAAGGCAAAGTATACGCAGCCGTAATTACACGCGAAAACGGAGGCCCTGCCTCGTGCTGCAGCGTCAGACATTTAGGAGCAACAGAGGCGGAAGAAGTCGCCATTAGAGTACTGCACGGGTCCGGGCCGGGCCGGGCCGGGTAAGGGGTTGTTGGATCGGGCCCGGGCCGGGCTCGGGCCCGTGATCTTCGGGCTCGGGTCGGGCTCGGGCCTGAGCCAGGCCCGTATTAGGCCCGGGTCTCATACGTATATGTATAATTGCGCGTGTACGTTGTGTGGCTTTGTTTTTGTTGTTTTGTGGGGTTTAACTTCCCGAAGCGACCCAGGCTATATGAGACGCCGTCGTTGAGGGCTCCGGGTAATTTAACCACCTGGAGTGCATTGGCGTGCACAGAAATTGCATGGTACAAGACGTATACAATTTTGCTCCTACGGTATGGTACATGGGATTTCAAGACGCGCCTAATGTAAGTTTCCGCCATTATAGTGAGTGAAAGACGTTCTTGGGTACCGTGTAAGGAAAGCAACAGTAAACTGCCTAGATTAGTGTGTATAAGATGTGCGCGTTTGTATCTAGGGAAATATTTCGAGTATGCAGCTACGCTCACATGCCCGTAGACTGGCCAACGCGACTTGTGAGTCATTAATATCTCAGGAGCTGTTTTTCGTGCATTTTAAGTGCAAGATGCAGAGCGACTCTTATCACAGGGCGAACGCCGTTGTTGGTTTTCTCATTACTAGTGGTGAGGCGCCAGACCATAGAGACACTCGTTTCCCCGAGTGTGGCTCACAACTGGAGTGATGAGGCTAGAGAAGCGATCCGGGATTCTGGGAATACCCAACACACAGACTGAATAGTTTTATTTAAACCACCCTTTATTCAACACACCGTTACTGTATGCACGTCTGACACAAGGACGGTGGCTCGCTCGTTAACGGGTGTGCCTCGCTTTGACAGATCTACGGCACTGCGGTGGCGGTGACTCGGGGAAGAAGGGTGGGACAAAGAACCTTGCTGTTTCGAACACGAAAACGTAGTGTAGGTTGGGTGCAGTTGCCTGTCGAGGAGTCAACACGACAGCTTTAATTTATGTAACGCTGCCCAGCCTGGTATATTCCTCCCAGAAGCAGCTAGAGAACGTTTTTTTCCCCATTACATTGTGCAATAGATGAAGTTTGCAGGAGACTTGCTACTTTTACTCAACAGCCCTAGCTCGTATGCAGTTGATGTAGACTCAACCTAAAAATGTATGTCATGCTTTTTTTTTCTCCACTTTATGCAGGTATTATATTACAGCGAAAGCTGTTATGAGATCATTTCACCGGCCGTTTTCGGCGCCGTAGTTGTCCGCCGCCGCCGCCGCCGCCGCTGCCGCTGCCGCCGCCGCTGCCGCTGCCGCCGCCGCCGCCGCCGCCGGTGTCCGTAACCACTATCGCTCGAAATAAGAAAAAAAAAAACGAAAGAAAAAAATTCCAGGATTTCAAGCACCGGCATGGCTCAGAGGTGAGGCATTGTTAACCTCTGAGCCATGCCGGTGCTTGAAACTGCCTTGCAAAAAGGTCCTATACAGGCTTCATGTCGGGAAGGAACCATATTAGCATATGCAGTATAGCGTGATAGAAGAGTAAAATAAGCACCAAACGACGCACAACGCGAATTCTGTCACAAGGCATCACACAATGCGAATTGCGCAACGAGTAGGTTGTTGAATGCTTCCAACCCATTACAAAAGGCTCTGCCATAATTCTTCATCGTCATCAGGCACAGCATCAACAAAGTGCGCATAATGTCTTACATGCATTTAGCAGGTACGACGGCTCTCCGTAGAATGACGAAAAATGGCACAGTGCCTGCTGCCCTACTTCTAAAAAATTACAATGATTTATAGCGTAGTGGGTTCCTCGCAAGTGCACTTGTATTGGTTGCCAAGGAAGCCCATAAGCGCATGATCCATTTCCTCGGGGTCTCAGTAAAGTTCTTCGCCCCCCCCCCCCCCCCCGTCTCTCTCCCACGTCAACGTATGTTATACAGTATGACGGGAGAGGGAAATAGCGATCGGGCGTCACCCAATGCAAATTGCATAACTGGTTGGCCGTTTAAAGCTTCCAACCCATTACAAAGGGCTGAGCCATAATTCTTCATCGTCATCAGTCGTCGCGTCAACAAAGGGCACATAATGCCTTACAGACGTGTACCTGGTGCCCCGCTTCCCCGCAGAATGACGAATAATGGCTTAGTAGCTGCTTCCCAAGTTCACAAAAATTGTGATTTATGGCGTAGTGGGTACCTTTCTAGTGAACTTGTATTAGTAGCCCCGAGGCAGCTTAGAACGGGCTCTAGAAACGCCGCTCTTCCAGCTTTCGCTGTGACTGCGCTGCGGTTTCAGCGCAGGCCTGTAGTTTTTTTTTGTAGTTGTTCTTTTAAAGGGGCCCTGCAACACCTTTCCTAATTATATTGGAATAGTCTCATTATTGACGTATGACTCTTCACGAGTCATATGCCGCAAAAATTTTTCGAATCCGTCAAGTCTAAGTGGTGTTACCAAATTATAGAGATCACGTTCCGCAGCTTTCTCTCTCAACTCAACGCAGCGAGCGCGCGGAAAGCTGCGCGCGGCGAGAGTGGAGGGAGGGAGGGCGGAGGTGCGAAGAGGCGACGTCAGCGCCGGCGGCATTTTTTTCTGTCTGGCGTCTCGGCGCAACCACGTGGTCTGTGCCGCCACTTCCGGTCGGCTTGCGTCGTTCTCGTCGAGCGGAGTCGATCGCGCTGTGTATCGCGCGTGCTTGAAAACTGCGCGTCGGTTTGGTAATGTTGGGTGTGCACCTCGAACGCCGTAGTGTTTTCATCACTCTGCCAACCATGGAAGCAAACGTGCGCGCTCGCTTGGAACGAATGACAGCTGAGATCGGTTTCGGCCCATACTCCGATACACCGCCTCGTAAGACGGCACTGGCAGACGACCCCGAAGCGCCGCCATTACCGGAGGCCAGCATTGTTATCGGAGACACGCTGCGCCCGTGCCTCGGTCGGTCGTGAGAACGTGCCGACGATGCAGTTCTCAGCTGACGAGGCAACACTCGAACGGCTGCCACTCTCAACGGCAACCGGCGACAGTCAAAACCACAGAAATATTCACGTTTTCGGCACTGCGCATGGCGAAGAAAACGGAACCACGCAACTACGAGCAGACAAGCTGTCGGTGAGACCGGAAGTGCTAATATTAATGTTTGTTCGGTGTTTTTAACGCGATAACATAATATAAACGTACATATTATCTACTTATTGAACTCAAAATTAACAACGAAAGTAATAATGAAGGTGTTATCGTGATTATAACATCAGCCAATGGTGGAACTGCCGACAATCGCGTCATATTTTGCGGACTAATACATCATTTGTCGAGAGAAGAGGGAGCGATTTTCAGCTGACTTTGAGAATTTATTGTAAATTCCAGGCCGTGCGCATCGCTATAATATTTGGCTCGCGTGTTCTCGAGAGCCTCGACTACCGATCGGCAGCGCTTTTTGAGCATGCTCGAAAAGTGTTGCAGGGCCCCTTTAAATGCAAAAATGAGATTGCGTCGTTAGCACGCGGCGCGTGCGTACATGAAAGAGCCAGCTATGACTCCAATTATATTTTATATTGCCCTGCAATCATTTCGCAAGAGTGTTACGCACGTAATTCACCGAAAGTATACAGAGTACCAGTGAAAGTCGTGACACTGAAAGAAGTTCCTAAAACAATCTCTAGAAAATATCTTGGGTGCGGAAGGTATCTTCACAATACGAAGGTTAGACAGTGCCTCCTTTATGCTCAAGGCATAACTAGCCGAAACGGACCGGGCCGGGCCCGAACATTTCGGGCCCGGGCCGGGTACGGGCCACATTTAAGAACACCGGGCCCGGCTCGGGCGGGCCGGAGCATGGTGTTTTCGGGCCGGGCCGGGCCCGAACATTTCGGGCCCGGGCCGGGTACGGGCCACATTTAAGAACACCGGGCCCGGCTCGGGCGGGCCGGAGCATGGTGTTTTCGGGCCGAGCCGGGCCCGAACATTTCGGGCCCCAGGCCGGGTACGGGCCACATTTAAGAACACCGGGCCCGGCTCGGGCGGGCCGGAGCATGGTGTTTCGGGCCGGGCCGGGCCCGAACATTTCGGCCGGGCCGGGTACGGGCCACATTTAAGAACACCGGGCCCGGCTCGGGCGGGCCGGAGCATGGTGTTTTCGGGCCGGGCCGGGCCCGAACATTTCGGGCCCGGGCCGGGTACGGGCCACATTTAAGAACACCGGGCCCGGCTCGGGCGGGCCGGAGCATGGTGTTTTCGGGCCGGGCCGGGCCCGAACATTTCGGGCCCGGGCCGGGTACGGGCCACATTTAAGAACACCGGGCCCGGCTCGGGCGGGCCGGAGCATGGTGTTTTCGGGCCGGGCCGGGCCCGTACATTTCGGGCCCGGGCCGGGTACGGGCCACATTTAAGAACACAGGGCCCGACTCGGGCGGGCCGGAGCATGGTGTTTTCGGGCCGGGCCGGGCCCGGGCCGGAAAAATCGGCCCGTGCAGTGCTCTAGTCGCCATTGCACTGGCTTTGACTCAAAAGAATGTGCGAGTTATTGTTAGTGATTCACAATCTGCAATAAGAAATTTTGATGCGGGCAGGATCTCTGCCACAGATGTACACATATTAGCCGTCAGACAGCCCCCGGCGGAGCAGGTTTCACTAATCTGGACACCGGCTCATCAGGGTTTGCGAGGGAACGAGAAGGCGCACGCGTTGGCCCGAGGTCTCACTTTCCGGGATTCCAGCGCTGTCTCGACAACATCCCCAAGCGAGGAACCCCTACAGACCGCTGACGACTGAGCACTTATAACGAAATCCTTAACCATTATAAGCTGGGGCGTAAGACTTACCCGAGAGCGCATAAGAACCTTTAAAAAAGCGAGGAAGTTATGTGGAGAAAGTATTGAAAGGTGGGCTAGTTGGTAATTCATACTTCTTCGGCTTACTGGGAGCGCGGTACACACAACAGACGAAGGAAGAACCACAAAACACGAGCGCTCACTTGTGAGTTGTAAGTGAGCGCTCGTGTTTTGTGGTTCTTCCT
The DNA here is from genome assembly GCF_013339695.2 of Rhipicephalus sanguineus. Lineage (NCBI taxonomy): Eukaryota > Metazoa > Arthropoda > Arachnida > Ixodida > Ixodidae > Rhipicephalus > Rhipicephalus sanguineus. The sequence continues at coordinate 172,042,494 of NC_051178.1, read as the reverse complement.
TCGTCTGTTGTGTGTACCGCGCTCCCAGTAAGCCGAAGAAGTATGTGGAGAAAGTTACAAACAGGGGTATTTCCAAACCCGCAATTGTTGAGCAAGTGGCATCCCTCGGCGTATAGCCCTCGGTGTAGGCATTGCGATGGTAGAGCGGACTTAGTCCACATGGTTTGGAGCTGTCCTAACTTTGATGAGCCAGACAGATGCAGAGAGTCCTGGGAGTCCTTGCTACTCAACGAAGAGGAAAATGCTCAACGGCAAGTCATCGGTCTCGCCCTAACCGCCGCCACGTCCCAAGGGATCCCGGTCGACGGTTAGGGAGGATGAGTGTGGGTTTAGGCTGACGCCTCTACCCCGTCATCTATTTGACGGGTGCCAATAAAGTTACTTCTCTCTCTCTCTCGGTCGGAGCTTGTGCGCATGCAGGGCTGGCACGTGCACTGCGGCTGGCTTCTCTTGTCGTAACGGGGCTGTCGGCGTTTCGCTTGGTTCACGACGCATGCTATGCACAGAGTTGTATGCGTAGCACTCGAGCGCTGGCAGTTTCTGTGGCAATATGTAACGAATGTTACACTGCTACAACTTCAAACACAGTTGGCGTTGCCCCACACGAAGCTGCGCTCAGAAATCACATTAGTGAGCATCGTAATCGTATATGATTTTTTTTTTTCTAAGCACTTGCCATGTTTCAAGAAGATCTACTCACAGCTCTACCATAGCAGAGTGCGTAATACTTTGAATCGTTTAACCTTTCCGCGAAGGCATAGAGAAATATAAAACTAAGAAGCGGCCGCTCGAGCCGTTTCGCGGCCGAGCAAGCAAGCGCCTGAACACCTGCCAGGTGGCGTATCTAGGCGCACTTCCACTCGTTAGTCAGCACCTTCTACAGCCTCCTCAGGAGGAGCATCGAAGCGCGAGCTTCGCAATAACCTTTTGCAGAGAAGAAATTTTACTGATGTGTACAATCCTCCATGTCGGATCTACATATCGTGTCCAGCATAGAAAGTGTTCTCTATGTACATTTGTTTTGCACCGCAGGTACAACGCATTGATATGGTTTAGATATACACGTAGTCACATTAATCAAGCATGTGTGTGTATCCCAGTGATAACGACACACGCTTTCAGAACACGAGGACGTGGGTTCGAATCCCAGCACCGGAAAGAAGATCTTTCTTGTTTCATTAATCTATTTCTTTATAGAGATTATCGTCCCAAATCTCGAGTCGCGCACGTACTTACAGTTTCTCCGTGGTCTCGATCCCGGAGGCTCCGAGCGACTCCTGGCTTTTGCTCTGGCACTGGTGCTCATCTGGGCCACCTCAGGAGCGAGCTGAAGGTGGTGCGTCTTGTAGTATTCCGATGACTTGCCCCTCTGTGCGGAGAAGTTAACGATTGCATCGTGGAAACTGTAGGCTCGATGGACAACCGATGCATCCGCATGAACTTACGCGACCCTCACACATTCGCAAGCACTTGGTTGTAGACAGGTCCCGGACCTTTCATTGTGATTATTAAGCTCGTTAAGAAAGTGATGTCTTACGAGCTCGCCATCAAACATCCAAGTGGCACCGGCTCCCTAGCTTTGACATTTAAATATAAATTATTGGCAAATTTCACTGAGTTGTGTTGCTATATAACCATGAGGGAAACTTTTTTCTTTACATTTTTGCGCTCTCGGTGAGCTGCCTCAACTTGAAGCTGGATCGCACAAAAAAATATTAATCCTTACTTTCGCTTTTTTTTTATTCGAGAGACTGCCATTAGGAATAACATATTTACATGATATCACGAGAGGCGCGTCACACGTATACAAACAACGCAGTCCCGCTGCTGCTGGGCTGTTGTTGTCGAATAGACTTCCAATAATTGTTTCATTGCTCCATAGCTTGAGCACTACTCACGTCTGCCCGTCTTCACCTGAGTGGAGACATGAGTAGCTAACAGATTTTTTTTAATGGCCATCTGAATGCTCACAATGGCAGCTCCAAGATATTGTGGCATGCGCTTCACGTTTCATAGATGAATCCCTATGAAGGTGTCACGGCACTTATTCAAATCCAACTGGTAAGGGAATGCAACAACAACTCACGTTGTCCCTGATTCTTGGATCTGAGCCATTCTGCAGCAGCAGTCGGTACATGTCCGCCCGACCACTTCTCCGGGAAGCGGCCGCCGCGTAATGCAAAGCCGTGCGTCCTTCCTGGAATGACGAAAAATTGGCGAAGAAATGTTAAGAGGCTTTTTGTTATCCTGCGACATAAAACATTGGTGGTATTGTTAATTTAGTCCCTTATTGTTCGTAATTTCTTCATATTGTTCCTATTTATACGCTTGCACAGTTTGTGGCAACTGAATAACGACCAACGACCACACGGACACTGCATAGAAGCGGGCGTCAGGCTTGGAATGTCGGCTCTATGACTTTGCCAAACCTGTTAGTTTTTCTAAACACCCACTTCGTAGAAAACTGTATCTCTTGGAACTACCCATGTCTTCGTCCGGGTTCCTCCGGTTCAATACATTTGCTTGCATTCCGCCCTGAGCGTAGCTACGCCGTATTAAACGCATTACCCACCGTTTCAAGTATTTACAACGCAACAAGGAAGTTGGCTGGAGCATTTGGGAAAATAGGCGTGAGCACGGGAGGGAAGACATGACGGCACGGGAGGGAAGACTTCACTAGGGAAGACATAACAGTATTCCATTGTGAAGACTGTTATGTTTGGAGTTGACTAACGTGGGAAGCTGAGATGAAGTTTTTTCCACTCCTCCCCTAAGGGGAACCCTGCTCACGCCTATGCTTGGAAACAAGCTCACCAGCTGCGTGTATCTATCGTTTTCTCGTTTTTTTTTTTGGTCACCATCGGAGACAACATCCAAAGATTTCAATGCGTAAACCTCGCAAGAGACGTTTTCGCATTTAGACAACGACGTCGGGAGTATCAAGTACCAACCCTGTCCCTCGCGTTGATGGTCTCGGGGAAGCGGTCGACGAGTAGCCGCACCACATCGTGCCTTCCAAGCACGACGGCGCGGTGCAGCGGCGTCATGCCCAGGTGGTCCCTGGCCAACGCGTAGTCCGGGCTCTGCAGTTGCGTCTCCAGGGCACGGACGTCGTCCTCAGACACCGCGCGGTGGATGGCCTGGATACGCTCCAGCAGCCGAGGAACGTCCTTCCTCAGGTATTGCTCCACCTGCACGATCAATGAACAAGTTGACAGCGTGATTGTCCAGCACTCACTGTTCTATAAAACCCGCTTGGCCCTACGGCGAGTATTGCTTCATCTGACTACGAATTGGTTGCCTCTGATATCCCGATAATATTGACATGGAAACTATTTTTGCGCTAGAAAACGATGCGTACTCGCCATTCAAATAATCATACACAGTGGTTAAACACTGCTTCGACATACGATAACTGTCCCCAAAATACCGGTGCAAAGAAAGACGGTTTACCCGACAAATGTACACACGAAATTTCGCGAAGACTCTCTCAGCTTATTACGGCCATGAGAAAGGAACAAACGGCGAATGAAATCATTAGTGATTCCAACATTAATTGTTAGGAGTAACCTTAAAATATCGAAAGACCGCAACATAGTTTGCGGCTATCACACACAAGCAAATACTGCCGTGGTTGAGAGTGTCCGCAGGTGGGGGCGAACTACAGCTATCAAGTGAGTGCCAATGGAAGGCCAACGAAGCAGGCCGAATATCGAGTGCATTGAGGGAAATCTTTAAACTCTGGCTTAAACGATGGATTGGTTGGGGACCGCCAAGCTGAGGCAACTGGAGGTCACTGAAATCAAAACACTTTTGGTAATGTCTCAAATTGCTCCGCGAGCGACAATATTGTCATCAAACCGCATAGTGGCAGCTGAGCCCGATGAAGTGATGGGGCACTTAGCTGACGTTCCTTGAATTGCTCAAAAGCTTATCAATGTGCCGAGTTTACAGAGCACTCACACATGATGCATCCGAACTCGTGCTTTATAGTGGATGTATTTTGGCGCGGACACTGCGTCCAGTAGTAATACCGACCGTTCTCCTGAACTTCGCCAATTTTTGACGTGCCTCGCCACACTTTTGATGAAACATCGCGTTACTAAACTAAGGACAAGAAAGGACATTCGCTGATCTCGCAAGTGGAGTTTATTTGAAAAACACTTATGATATATATATGCATTAGCAACACGTGGTAGGCGACACAGAGTAAAATAGATGAAGGTACAATAGCGGCAACAACCACCTAATTCAAGCCTAGAGGCACTATCTCTTTGTCCCACAGTGCAGGAAGGGTTACACAATCTTTACCTCTCCTTGCGACATGGAAGCCTTCAAACACCTCGCGTGTTGTCTGATTCCTGCGTGTAAATAAAACTTCAGCCAGCACGCCCAACTTACCATCTTGATTCCATAATATATGTATACCGGGTGTCCCAGCTATCTTTAGCCAAGGGTTAAAAATGCAATATTAGAGGCAAGCGAGTGAACTCAGTTGCAAATTGCTGACAGCCACCTTGCGCACTACAATTATTTGTTTTGTAATTATTTATATTTGTTAATTAGGATTACTTACCTCAATTGCTAAATAGTGACTTTAGGCAAAAAATGCGACTTGCAAAGTTCGAGAGCGTCTTCAGAAACCCCCATTGCATTGTTTGCGATATAGAAGGTCTCACGTATACCATTTTTTCCAAGCTGCAAAGAAAGCCCGCGAAATAAAAAAAAAAAAAAACACTGGACTAGCGCATTCGTGCGCAGCGAACGTGCTGCTCTCAGCCGCGGTTTGAGCGAACGAAATCAGCTGCGGCCGCGACACGCCGGCTCCGTTGCAGCGGTAGGCCGATAAGTCGGCGGTGGTTTCTTGGCCCGCGTCAGCCAATTGGCGCGCGTGACGGTGCAAGTCTTAGCGAGCGCGGGCCAAGACCACCGTTAACTCATGGGCCTACCGCTGCAACGGAGCCGGCGAGTCGCGGCCGCAGCTGATTTCGTTCGCTCAAACCACGGCTGAGAGCAGCGCATTCGCTACGCGCGAATGCGCTAGTCACGTGGTTGCATTTCACGGGCTTTCTTTGCAGCTTGGAAAAAATGGTACACGTGAGGCTTTCTTTATTGCAAATAACGCAGTGGGGTTTCTGAAGATGCTCTCGAACTTTGCAAGTCGCATTTCTTGCCTAAAGTCAATATTTAGCAATTTAGTTAAATAATCCTAATTAACAAATTTATTAATTACAAAAGAAAAAATTGTCTGTAGTGCGCAAGGTGACTGTCAGCAATCTGCAACTGATTTCGCTCGCCTGCCTCTAATATTGTATTTTTAACCCTTGGCTAAAGATAGCTGGGATAAAGATAGCCGCCCCCCTGCCACCCCCCTCCCTGTGCACAGCTGTGGTTTCTACTGCATACGATAGGCACCCTTGGGTAATACGAGGAGTACCCACCTGCTCGTGCCGGACAGAGGGTTCTTGGGCGAGCCTCTCGCCGTAGCCTTCGAAGACGGCACCCTCGAGCTTCTGAATATCCTGCTCGTCGATCCACTTGCGGATGTTGGCGGAGTTCACTTCCAGGCCTGCGCACATGCGTATATGAAAAGTGCAGTCGGCGTCAAAAGTTTAGGGACCACTACGTCAAAGAGAACATTTAATTTCCCAGCAATTTGTGCCTGTATTCGGTTGAGCCGCACAGTAGAAATTGTTAGCGCGTTTTAGAACAGACCGCAAATCTAAATTCAAGGCTGCCTGCCAAACCAGCGGAAATATTCAGCATTTTCTTGTGTCTCATGGTCTTTAAACCTTTGACGCTAACTGTACGTATAAAGCCCCTGTGAATATTAAGGCATCATGTGTTCACAATGACAATTCAAAGCAGCGCTTACGCAATGCGTTCCCAAAAGGCATAAAAGAGTAACTTCCGGTAGTCAAATTAATACGATTTCCTGCAGCAAGGTATCTCTCATAACAATGCCTTGAGCTTTCAGACGATGAGCCCAAGTATTTGTTGTCACGTTCGAGTTAAATGAGGTGGCATACTTACCCAATTCCGACTATTCTTCTATTATCTTTATTTATAGATCCAGCGTCTATATAGAGTATACGGGTTGTTTTCGCCCGATTCGGCCTGTGGCGACGTGCAAGAGAATTGTTGCTATCTCCTTGTGTACTGCGCGTAGAACGTCTCTTTCGTTAACCAGGATGGCTTTGACACACTCCACGACGGCGATTTGACAAATGGGGCATGTACGCTTGCGCGTTAAAGGTGTTGACCCGCTACCCCTAGACCCCAGGATTGGGAAATCAAATGTTCGGGGCCATCCATGCATTTGTGTTCGCGCATTTATGTGCATTTGTACTAAAACCCCCTGTGTAATAACTCTGGTAATACTCCTGACCCGAGGGCCTTTAGGGGTAACTTAAATTGATTGATTCATTCATTCATTCATTCATTCATTCATTCATTCATTCATTCATTCATTCATTCATTCATTCATTCATTCATTCATTCATTAACACTGCCAACCCTCTGTTGAGGGTTCTTACAGAGAGGGTAAAAATAAATACTGACAAACCAAATAAACAGGTAAATAAGGTGACAGCGTAATAATTCAAAAACACGTCTAACAATTTTTTGAAATTAGCAAACATCACTTGCATTTGACACAAAGCTTGGTAATGCATTCCAATGTTCAATCACGGCTCGGAAAAAAGGGTAACGAAACACATGACTGTGAGCAAAGTATGGTCGTAAAACATAATCGTGACTAAGACGACTGCTTAAATAAATGAATAAAATAAATTAACTAACTAAATAAAAAATTTGTGTAACTTTTATGCAGTTATAGACAGTACATCATATTTCACTCGTTGAAAGCATTGAAAGGTTTGAAGTGGCTTTTGATAGGTCGTATTCAAGTAAGGAAGCATAGGCTGCAGTTGTCCTCGCGGGTCAAGTGAAAGCCTTGATGAAACGACGCCCAACACTTTAAGTCATTTATTGTCACTCTTAATCAGGTCCTGGTTAAATGCTGGGTATATCCAGGAAACCAGACGAAAAATGTCCGGTTTCTTGGCTGTATCTAGCACTTTAAGCGGGACCTGATTAAGAGCGTACAGGAAAGCCAGCCTACAGGTGTGTATTTATTTCTTACATAGAAGTGGTTTTGTGCCGAAAAGGGCCTCTTAAATTAAATCAGGGCAGGGTTGAGACGTCTTTCTTCTTCTATTTCGAGGTTGACACTAACGTTTAGTTAGTACTTTTGCTCGATCGACGTCGCAATCAGTCCTCGAGGCGCTTCTCAATCTGTACCTGACCCCTCCCGCGAATCGCTATTATACAGCAGATCAACAACGGCGATCTAAAATTAACAAACGCAAGATTATCGACCGCATGAACGAGTAAACGATAAAAATCATGCAGCTCAAAAGCAGGCGTTGAAATGTGCTTGAATGCATAATGACGCGGGTTTACGCAGAGCCAGCGAAGTGTTGCGTTAATAACGTCGTTGCGTTAATACATCAAGTTGAACGACTTGAGCAACTTGGACTTCAAGTATTTAATGCAATAATTTCAAGTTAAATAACTTGAACAGAGTCTTTATTAGAAACGCACCGGGAATATTTTCTCGGTCATTGAAGTTAATGCATACGCTTCTTCTTCTTAAGTTCTTGGTACCTTGCATTAGCGTCTACTTCCTTCATACATTGAATACAGGACAACGTTTCCTCTCACATTCCATTCAACCCTTAATGTATCCTTCAACATCTCATGTACATACATGTCACACGTAAAGCAAACCAAATGACACTACGTGGTCGCGAGCGTGTTTAAGGCCAACCGCAATGTTGCGAAAGATCTGGCAATAAGAGGCTGCAGCGTGTACTACATAACGGCCTTGTCGGTCAATAAGTGCTGGCCTTTTAAAGTGCCCAAAAGGACGGTATGGTTATGAGGCATGCCGTAGCAGGGAAGCTCCACACTAATATGGACAACGTTGGGTTCTTTAACGCGCAGCTGAATCTAAGTACACGGGTGCTTCCCCATTCCGCTTCCATCGAGATGCGGCCGCCTTGCCAACTCACCAGAAAGTTGCACGCGCACCACCATTCTTCGTTACGCTTTTATTTCAGAGGCGGAGCGCTGTTACACAGCCATTCGTCGAAATATTAGGCCACGTATAGCTCTAGCTCTTATTAAGGCAAAATTTCAGGGAATGTACGCTGTTACCCGTGGCACACGAGAATTCACCAATTGACTAAATATACCCCGCAAGCCAGATAGTAGACGTAGATTTTTGCCAGAAACAAACATTTCACGTAATAAGAGCACGAAAGCGTGAACTAATGAATATCGCACCGCAATACAGCCAAACAAAATTTTTATCGCACAAATTTTGACGGCCGCGGCAAAATGCAGTCCCGACGGTCGCATTTCGATGGAGGCGAAACGCTAGAGGCCCCAGCACCATGCGATTTCAGCGCACGTTAAAGAACCGCAGGTCGTCGAAATTATCCAGAGACCTCCACGTCAGCGTATTTTATAGACCGAGTCGCTTCGGGACGTCAAGCCACAAAAACTAACGACCGAACTAACCTCTAAACAGCCCAGCACACCTCCCAGTGCATGTCTTAGTTTCACTTAGTTGTCTTCTCCGCTCCCAGCTGCTTTTGTTGCAGCCTCCATGGCTCTGTATGGCAGACTGCAGTCAGCTAATACAAACCTAGAACCCCAGCTATCGATATAATCGGCAAGAGACGAGCAACCAAGACCCGCAAGGGCGGTAAGACGAAGCGGAGGCTTCGCTTTAAAGGCTTTTATTCATACTTTGCGCCTATAGGCATACATATTGGGCTACCCAAACATGACAATGTAGATAAGCGACAAATCTAAACAAACAGCGCCATAAATGGCGAAAAGTGGAATGAATCGTTGGGCCGCGTCAGAGTACAGCGTCACATGCACCCGTGCTGGACATCACGAGCTGCAGACGCGTACAATACGACGCTGAATAGTGACCTCACTTTAGTCTCATTCCTCGCCTCTTGAGAGGCCACGTCAAAGCGAGCTAACGACATCAAAATAACGCCATTACACGAAATATCGAGCGAATATTCAAACACCAAATTCATCTATTTGCCTACAGCTCTGGCGTACAGCAGAGTCTAGTTGGGCCGAGCTTATAGCGTTTCGTTGGGACAGCAAAGTCGAGGTCGTCACCAGAAGGAGCACGACCTGACCGGGTTCATCCTCGAACCGGACGGACAGTTGAACGCTTCGGCGAACGGCAGGAACCGCGAGAGCGCCACGTTGACGCGCATCCTCGCGGGAACGCCGATCTTGTAGCGCAGTCTTCGGCGTGACGCGTCGGCCGCGTGCGACGCCGGGGGCTCGCACAGCGTGCTGGCCCAGTTGACGAAGAAGAGCCGCTTGAGCGTCAGGTCGCGCGGCTGGCCAGCGATGGCGGCGCTCTCGTCTCCGCGCTTCTTGACGACGCGAGAGAAGACGTTGTGCAGTGGCCGCAACACGGCGCCGTCCATCACGTTCTCCTCGAGGAAGACCGAGGCGGCCAGACCGTCTTGGACGAAGTGCCGGGCGGCGGCGCCGAAGCTGCCCTGCAGCCGGGGGAGGTCAGATCGCCGTGCGCCTATAAATTTAATGCGCCTAGCGCGATCTATCGAACGCAATACTCGCATATGACTAAGAAGGAAAATAGAATAAGAGTAAGAAGAAAAGTAGAACTTATATATTAACAAGCGTAAAAGAGTGAGACATCACAGCAGAGAAGCAGTGCCTTTCTAAATTACGCGAAGCGCAGTACCATGAAGCGTTATATTCAGAACGTTTTCAACACTGCGTACTTGTTTGGCTACGTTTTGGTACATTTTAATTTATTGGTTTGACGCAAGCCTTCCTTAGCCAAAAAAAAAAATTGTGTGTGTGTGTTTGGGGGGGGGGGGGGGGTGTAGGCCTAACTGTTTTCAGCACGCAGCTGCTGTCGCTGTGAAATTTCAACAAGGCAATTGATAATAAAGGGTAACGCCTGGGTTCTTGACGAATTGCAGCGTATAAAGACACAAGGACAGAACGAACGAAAGAACAGGTGGGCTAGCTGAGCTGAGCTTTGAAGAAACGGGAGGAGAATCTCGGTTAGCTAAGCTCCAGCAAACGATTCTTGCTCAGGTCAATCAGCCTTAATAGCGCGCGGCTGTAGCTGTTCTCATATTTAATATATACACAGTGGCCTTGCCTGCAAGCATCTGGCCCGACCCAGGAAGCGGTCCTCGGACGTCGAAGACCACCAGCCGCGGAAATCGCCCTCAGCATCCACCGTGCTTCCGCGCACGTCCATGACCGAGAACATGCCGCGCAGCAGCTGCCCCAAGAAGAATGGCACGACGTTGTGGTCGATGCTGCGTGACATGCCAGCCACGAACGCAACGGTGGCGGGCGACAGGGTCAGCCTGTTGCGGCTCGGATCGTACGAGAAGCCCGCCCTGAACGCGCTCTCCGACGGCAGCAGCGGCTCGCCGAACCACGTCAGGTTCGACGTCGACCAGTAATGGGCTCTCAGCGTGCGCACGAGGTTGTAGTACGTCTCGAGCACTGGCATATATTTGTCGGGAGACAGCAGTACCTCGGGCTGATCAAGGAGCGGGTAGTGAAGCTCCAAGTCGCGGTATGATGGAACCAACACAGTCTGCAGTCGATCAATCTTGAGAACGGCCACGTCGGCTTCGTCCTGCGCTAACCAGGGCGCCGTGGCGGCACTCTGCCTCATCTCGAAGCGAGCGAGCTCTTCCAGCTGACGCAGGTCTTCGATAAGGTTTCCGGAAACGAGACCCGGAATCTTATGAAGGACCATGGACCAAGCTAGCACCCTCGTGCCGTGGGGGTACAGTCGCTCCACAAGGTACATGCACGCCTCCGTGCGTGCTGGAACGCCGCCGGCCGAGTTGTACTGGTGGCTCAGTGGGATCATGAACTCGGCGGACTTGGAAGGCAATCAGCGGCGACAGATGCACGAGGAGCTTGTATCCGATGTAATTGGCGAGCATTCTCGAGGTCGCCTGAGACAGGATGCTCGAAAGCCGCTCGAAGTAAACGGCGTCGAGCAGGACGATCTTGGTGTTGGAGTGCCGACCGTCGTTGTCCCGAAGAAAGTACAAAAAGTACAGGTTCCAGTTCCAGTGAGGGTACGACCGCACCTGCATGATCGGGCGCACGACGTGGAGCACGGGCACGCTGCGCGCGGAATGGGCGGCCGCGTCGCTCAGCCTCTGCTCTAGGCGCACGATTTCTAGGACCAGGTTGCCCGTGTACGAGCTGTTCGGCTTTAGTAGTGACAGAACCCTGGCTACAAAGCCTTCGTACGACTTGGTGTCCTCGCCTGGAAAAATGTCTTCGTGCCTTCGCAAAAGTATGGGAGGCGAGTCGAGGTGTAGCAAAATCTCGTGGTCCGCTGGTCGCTCCTTCAAGAAGATGCGGACGACGGTCGACAAGCCGAGCATCTTGTCAGCCACCATCGCGATGTTGTGGATGTCCGTACTCGGTAACGTGTCGACGTAGGGCCACTCAGCTATGCCGAGGTCGCCGAGTATCTGACGCAGGACGCTCCAGTCGGGTGCACCGTTACTGGGTTCCGGAATGCAGCGACGCAAGATCAGCGCAGCGTGGCTTGCGAACGTACTCTCGTTGACGGGCTGCCTTTGGAGTAACCTCCACAGGTCCAACATGACGGCCGACGACGCCCTGTAAGCGAACGGGTGAGAGTTGAAGTTTCTGGCGTCCTTAAACCAGTTGTCTGAGCACACGTGCGCGTAGAAATCCTGACAGGGCGGAATTTTGTAGTCTATCTTTCCAAGGAGGTACTGGCCTTCCCAGAGGCACGAGTCCGTGGCACAATCTCCCGGCGGTGCTAGGCTCGACGCCGGTGGCGACACGGAGACCGCTTGCACTGCGGATGCGCGGGCGGAGGCGCCACTTACGCTTGGTCCACGACCGACTGCAGGACGATTCACGGCTCTCGCATTGGCGATGGGAAACTCGTCGGAAACCGTCTGGAGCAGTCTGTTGGCAGTGCCGAGCAGTATCAACAGCACGCAAGTCACGATTAGCACCACGGGGACGCAGGCGTTCAGCGCGCACACGTCCCAGCCACTGTTATCGAGGGCGTCCCTGGCGCGAGGGCGCCGATTGCGAGGCACACGGAAAAAGCTCGCTCCGCTCAGGCTGTTCAGGCCGTAACTTGGTAAGACGAGCGCCCGGGGCCTGACGCTGCGCGGTATTGGCGGTGCCGATGCTGTGTTCGCGCTCGTGGCTCTGTCGAGGGCTGCGAGCTCGGTGAGCAGCTTGCCGATGGACGTCGACGAGGGCGTTGCGTCCGAGTCTCGGCGCTGTCGTCGGGCCGGAAGTTTCGTAGCCGATGGCGGCGACTTGCGACGACGCCGGCTTCTGTCTCTGCCCTTGCTTCTTTTCCTGCGCGACTGAAGGCGCGTATCCGGGACCGAGTCCTGACGCGACTCGCGATCCCACTTTCTCATGTTGGCGTCGTGCATTGTTGGGAGCGGCGGCACAATGGGATACGGCACCGCGTTGGCGAACGGCAGCGGCGCTGCCATAGGCATGTAGGGCTGTGGCGAAGGGGCAATCATCGGGTACGGAGGCGTCGGGTAAGGGAAAGGCTCCGTGGGGTTCGGGCTCGGAGTGAGGCTCGGCGTGAAGGCAGGCCACGGAGGGCTCGGCGACGAGAACACGGGGGTGAGCGGCGATGGAGAAGGAGCGATCAGGCACGAGGGCATCGACGGCGAAGGCGCGGGAAAGACTCCTTCGCCGTACCACGACGGTTGCCCGGTCTCATTGCCGGATGGACTTGGAGAGCCCCCGATAAACTCGGTCGAAGCGTAAGGGTACATTATAACGTAAGAGGTCGCCGAAGGAATCGCGTACACAAGGAATATTCTGGAGAGCTGAACGGCGGATCAAGAGTGTAATGCTGGGCTCGAGCAACGGTGATTCCGCCACGAGCACTTACACGAACGTCATTTTCATCCACACCTTGCTTGCTTGCTTGTTCTTAGAACTGGCTCCTACCCACTATGGGGAATTGGCCAAGAGACCGGCGCTTAATTTACACGAAAACTTAAGGCAAAGGCAGGAGAAGAGAATATTCACATTTTGTTTTAGAAATAGAATATAGTAATTTTAGTGACACAAATATATATATATATATATATATATATATATATATATATATATATATATATATATATATATATATATATATATATATAATTTTTATGAATAAAAATTATTGCTAATACATGATCAAAAAATTATTGTTTTTTTTTAAGTACCGAAGATCAATGCATTAACAGTGTAATCTCCTTGTGTCACCCTGGGATCTGCAGAGCTCCCGCAGACGTTCCTGTAACTACCCCTGTGAAGCAGCCCCAAAGGAAAGAATATTTAGAGTAATTAGTGGAATTCGTAATTTTCAAAATAAAACTTCGAAGTACACCACTTAAAGCGTTGCTTGAGGAATAGAGCAGAAGAAAAAGTAGCAGCACCAAATAAAAAGGTTGCCAACAGGGAGCCCAAAGAAACAGAGGCAAGCGGCATCAGATTATGCAAAAGGGCGGAGTTTCATGTACGACGGCGAGCGCCGCTGCGCTGGCAAAATTCTCCACAGCAAGTAGATGTGACTGGATGAACCGCCAAAAGACTTCAATAGGAACATTGAAATTCAAACAGTAGGTGCAACGTATGCCGTAGCTCAGTGTATATGTAATCATTCTGCTAATATACAGCACTAATGGCGCGCAGCACTAACGTTGCTATCAGTCCACACGGAATAATGCTGCAGTACAGGAGTTCCTAAAGCACCCCGTCATTATTCAACTTCCCCACCGCAGAAAGAGAAGAAAGACGACCACACAAATGGGTTTTTAAGCGTAACCTTAGCAAATATTATAGAAGGGTCCGATAAGCAACGCAATGCTTTGCAAAAGTACTGCAACGCAACAATCCCGTTGAAGTTGCATCTTTAAAAGGGGGTCGTCCGCCAGTATCTGTGTTCCTGTGCGTCCCGAAAAGGAACACAGATACTTCGTTCCTGTTTTCCACTCAACGACACTATGCGAGAATAAGCTCTGCTGGCTACTGCTGGTGCTAGCGTAGCGCGCACGATATATAACTGGGTGTGAGTCAGTTATTGAGGCAGCGACAACAAAAAAACATGCGCACTCATGCTTCTGCTTAGCGGCTCAATATAGCTGAGAACACGTGTGAATTCGACGGAGCGGATTGTAAGCCCTTAGCTACATCTATCCATTGAGTGTTAGTGAAACAATTATAGAATGCACGGTTCGGCTATATATTGTCACGTGGATCTGGCGGTGAAGGATCCAGCGGACAAACTGCTTGAGTTTGAACTCTTCATCGGGCGAAATTGCGCCCAAGAGCGCAATTGAAACAGTCGCAGAGCACCATCCGCGGTCGTCATCCTCGGTTGAAACGCGTCGGCTTGTATGCGCATGCGTCACCGCACATTCCAGCGTAATCGGTGGTGGTCGCGCAAGTTCCAGAATGCACATGGCTATTCGTGATGCGCGGCCAATGTGACCCATCGATAACATTCCAATAGCCTCCGATATACAAGGCGCGCTGCTTGCGCGGAGCGATATGTGTAACATTGTTAGCCGGCGAAACCCGTCAGCATTAAAAAAAAAAAGCAAGTGCGCGTGTCAATATGCTGCACTCTACGCACCGTTCAGCTACGCCTAAAAAAATATAAACAAATCTCCTTACGTGGCAATATGACCGGAGGTAAAATGGGTTTCGTCCGCATCATGACTTTCTTTAGCGATTCTGGTTGACTGGCTAGATGGGCAGCTTTGTCCTCGGCCATGTCTTGGGAGCTTTCCGACTGGTTCTGGCGAAAAAAAAACAGACAGCGGGAAAAAATATTTTCTCCGCAGTATGTACTTTAGAACGATTTGCGAATGTGAATCATGACGAAAAAATCACGTGGTCCCTTATGTATTCGCCTAATAGGTTTTGAAGGCTAAAGCCATCTTTTCCTTCTCAGTCTATCGAAGTGACCCCCCCCCCCCGAAAAACATTTGCTGAAAAACGTTTGCTGAAAACGTTTGCGCAGGCATTATGAAAGCTTTATGACACATACATAAAATTTTGACATTGACGTCTGAACCACGCAAAACATTCCTAGAAATAAAACTTACCCCGTCATCGCCGTTCACGTGAGCTTTCGTGGCTGCCGTTCAAAGCGCCGTTGGAATGATGGTACCTCTCGTGCATGTTTACAATGGTCTCTGAAGGAAAAAGAGATCAAGATTATTTCTTTAAAAAAAATTCTATGAGCTTTCTTTTTATTTTCATTTTTCTGTGCCAGTCTTACCCGGAACGGTTTTTTTTTTGTTCCTTTTCTTTTTGTTTACTTCCCACTTATTAACACGCAAACTAGTTTACTTGTCATACCAACAGCGGCATTTACGAGTTAAGGTAATAGCACTACCACTTCCAGCCCAAAAATAACGTCAGTTATCAAAATTGCGTCGTATTTATAATTAACTGTCCGCTGCGCCGAGCTGATTTTCTTTGGAAACGTATTGCAAAGTCATGCTCAATAATTTTTTAAAGACAGCCCATTCACCACAGCGTTGCTGCCTTTCAGTATATAAAATGGGTTTAAAATATAATAGAAGAAATTAAGGTAGCTGCTGGATCCCTAGAGCCAATGAGAAACGACGCAGTTTTTATGGCTGTAACATAAAAAACAAGCCCTCGTTACAGCCATTGCCTAAGGCGCGGTACGACGGCCTGTAACGGCAAAGCTGTAGAGGTCTTAGACAAAACTAGCTGTACAGGTCGCAGTTAAGACAGCGAGCCAGAGGAACAAGGCAACATTTAGTATCGAGTAGAAGTCAATTGAATACTGCACTTGCTGCCTTTAGGCCTGAAGCACTTCCACCACATGGCGGCGAGCACGTTCATACGACGTTTCCTTACTGCTCTAGCTCATCGAGCCTCGGTGATTTACATTGCTGAACTTGCCGAAGTCTTTTTTGCCGGTTGTCAGGTAAGGACATGGGATGAGAAAGCGAAGCGGTGCAACGGAAGCTCCCCATTGTCCAATAACAGTACCCTGCCTATGTAAATTGTAGATCACATCAAATGGTGCGCTTCCGGACGATTCTCAAAGAAGCACTGACAACGAAATTTGCATCATGTTTTTTCTGTTGCAATAAGCAGTTAACGACCCACTTATCACAGCTGGAAAGCTAGTTTGCTCGAGAGCGCGACTGTTCATTACTTGCAGACGGTTTTATAGGGCCCATGCAGACGCAGTTTCGGTTTCAGAGAGCGCCGAGGAAGGCGGGACCCAGAGTGATTTTTATGTAAACATAGCTGGCTACGTGAGCACACAAAACCACGTGCACATGAGCACCGCGTCGACAACTCTTTTGAACGAAGGCTTCCTGGGTGCCGCTACAACGCCCTCTGAGACGTTGTAGATATGCGTGACCCCCCCTTTAGGGCGTGCCTGATAATCATGTCGTGGTTTTGTCCCTTAAAACCCCAGATATTATTATTAGAATCGGCGAATCGGCGTCTAGATCTTCGTCCATTCTGTAGATCGGTATGTTTCTCGAATGCTGACGTTAAATTCCTATCCCTTTCAGACATGACCCATATATGATGAGATATGGGAACGGCCTGTTGTCGCTGACATTTTGTTTTACCCCCCCCCCCCCTTTCCCCCGCTCCGACGTTCGCTCTCCCGGCCCTTGCAGGATTAAATGTAGTGAACACAGCCCGCTAACTGAGACGAGTTTGAGATCCCTGCACTAAAGAAAACAGGTACCACAAAATTGGTTGCCGGTCCCTTGTACATAACGTACGAACAAGCAAAGTGCACGCTGCTCGTAAGATGACGAATCTCGCTTGCAGAGGACGAAAGGCGCAAACGCTTTGGAAACGGAAGTGACAAGTACGGAACGTGCTTACTCTGGATAGAGGGGGGCGCGAGCGCTTTGAGCCTGCTGACGGTATTGCCGAGGTGGGTCGCGTTGGCCAGCTGATTCCGTTTGATGATTTGTTCGAGCCCCAGCTTCTCGGGATACTGCAGGTAGTAGTCGGCTGTCTTGCCTTTCTGCGCACGACAGGAGAGCAATAGATTCGCGCAGGTTAATCCGGGGCGGCTGTGCGAGACTTGAGTAGTAGCGCTTTACCTGGCGATTTAATGCATTTGGCAACAGATCGTGATTTTACGACAAAAAAACCACATGATGGAAACGATTTCGGAGAAACTTTTAACCATTACTGAAATCGTATGACAGGTGTATTGCGTTGATAAAGCACTCGCCTAACGCTAAGGGATTGGTCGCACACAGAATCTCTGCTTAAAAGACTTCATGTGCTCATTTTGCGTAACATATGCATATTTGACAAAAAAGCCCATATGTCAAGGTTGCTATGAAGCGATGAGGGAGCTTTAGTTTGCCCGCAAACGTACGTATTACATTAGACAGAACCCTGGAACACCGGATGCACGTGGGTGCGTGGAAGAAATGCTGGCATCTTGTAGCAATGTTCCACCTATATGCAGGTGTAGTGGTTTTAACAATAGCGTTCGTAAGTATAGTCACCTCATTTTCTTTATAATTCTACAAGAGCAATGTCGCAACATAAGAAGGCATCAAACACGTCGTGGTTGAAGAGAGATTCATGGGACGATGCTACGGGCGTTTATACTGCAATGTAGGTATCCGGTGTAGCGGTACTTCGTAACTCTAAAACTCCTTCCGGATAGGCTATACTCCCTCGTATTAAAAGCTTAGGGTTGAAGTTAGGGATGATCACCAACATACGTCGGTAGGCGATTCACAAATCAAATGCGTATCATATTGTTATTGACAGCAGGCACTGGTTCGTCACCCATTTAAACTGAGTTTATTTTTTTTTCTTCGGAATTGTGAAATTCGTGTCACGCTCTTCCCCTCAATAAATATTATTATTGCAGAGTTTCAGACGCTCTCGAGTCTCTGGCAAAAAAAAAAAAAACATGGCGCAACATGACGGCTCTTTGACGAATGTACAGCGTGGTTTTTGTTTTGTCACTATACTCACGCTATCTACGATTGTCGTCGGGGAGCCGGCTGCAATGAGCATGTTGTACATCTTCCGACCGTCTCTGAGGGCGGCCGCGTAATGAAGAGGTGTTCGTCCCTCCTGGTGGGAGAAAAGGAGTCAGTGAACGCAGAGGTGTCGCACTTAGGATTCTTCACTATAAACTTTACGCGAAAGCTAGCTACAGCTAAAATTTTACTTGAAAGACGGGGCGCCATATAGGACGCAAATAAGAAAAAAGAAGAGACAGAAGGAACTCCAACTCAAAAGTAATTTTATTTTCTATCCCTTCTTTTTTTTTTCTCTCCTCGTTTGTAACCTTGCGCCACGTCTTTCAAGTAGCTATTCACCAAATGGCCCAAAATAGAGTGTCGTTAAGCTCAAATTATGTTCTTGAATGACAGCAACAATAGTGCCCCTGCGGGTGTGTATAGGAACACAACCCCAGCCATGCTAACAACAAAGCACGCCTGCCGTACATATATATCTTCAGCATGCGACATAAAACTGCAGCGACAAATGTTTTTAGGCGCAAATACGCTGTTGTTTTTTTAAATGCAAGACGGTACGGTAGGGTTATCTATAACGCGTTCTTTGTTCCCGTGTTCGTCCATTTGTAATATGACGGCGTGGTTTCGACTTGTGATGCTTGCTGTGAGGTATGTACCATCTTTGGTGAGCGTATAACCGGTGTGTGGAAAGATGGTACACGCTGTCAACGATGTATGACCGTTGGGACCCGATGCTAGATTATACTATAGCGGTACGTCTTTTACTTCAAATTAGCAAAATGTGCTCTACTTTAAAATGACTCTATAACTTTGGATTTGTCAATGGTTTCAATTGATAATATCGAGCACTATTTTTTTTTTCCTAGGTAAAGCTGAATATATGCTTCAGTTATATCAGCTTCATTACTGGACATGGGTGTTCCTAATAATGCGGACCGTACTATAGCAGTGAACGTACCGAATGTTAAATGCGAAGTTTTTGTGATAATCAGATAATTTGCGATAATCAGACAATCAGATAAAACAAGGCAATGAGGTCTGCATGTTTTTCGCTGTTTGTGCTGCTTCACGCACTAAATACAGAACAAAAGAAAGACACGCGCGTTCACAATAGTCTAGATTTTGTCTGTCTCTCCCTGCCTTCATTTGTCTCTGTTCTGTACTCAGCCAAAGCCGTGAGCATGGGGAGCGTGAGCTACAAGCCGTGGTGCCACCTTGCGGTGCGAAATAACGCCTATGCCACGAATTTTGTCTCAGCTGACCTACATAGAGTTGAGAGCTGCGCTGGTAAGTAAAGTGGTCATATAAGTAAAGAAAATAGACTATGAGGACAACAGTGTCGACGTAAGCGCGACGTCTCGTCCCTTTGTTCCTGCCCTCTTTTCAGTTCCGTACTTAGGACAAGAAACGACACGACAGGATCCGCAACATCCTAAGGCTGAGCGTTTACGGCAGTGAAGAATCGCAAGACTGGCTTATTGAATCCCTTTGCGACACGGCGTCCTCACCTAGAGACGCGACTTACATCTGCCATTTCTGTGCACTACTTAAGACTTTCAAGAAGCTCCAACCAAAAAAATGGGTTTTAATTCCCGACGTTTCGGAATCAACTCGATTCCTTCCTCAGGGGGAGTGACAACGGCGGTGTCGAGGTGCAACTCTTAACTTCTCTTTCGAACCAGCTGGGGAGAAGGAGGGAAGGAAGACACCACATATTTATGGCTCATGGTGAATTAAGCATTTGTGTTGCCTGCTCTTTAATAACGGCAACAATGTACCTCTTGCGGGCACATCCTTTTTATGTCACTTCTGGCGGAAATATTTTGCTACACACGTTGAGGGTAGTACCGTGTTTAACGAGACGTTGGACGTAGGGCGTTTCGGCGGGAATTTCAAGATTTTTTTTTGGCCTTTGAAAGAATGCTCACTGCCAGCAGAAAACTATCGCATGTAATTTAGGTAGGGCGTTGAAGTACGCTTATGAAGAAATATGGCATGACCGACTATACAATAATTAGATAATTATTTACGCTGTAATTAGAATTAATAACTAACTTGATGTACCACCCTGCTAAAATCACCAAATGGTGAATGCAGTATCTGTAAATAAATAAAATAAAATAAATAAATAAAATGCACTGTAATTTAACCTAGCTCTCCCGCTTGCTTTAAATTTGGTCTCCAGAACCTTGGCATCAAGCTATGCAAATTTCATGCATTTATAGGCAGCCGATCAAAACGCGTGTAGAAAAGAGGTATAGTGGTTAGTTTAATTGCCTGAGCGGCAGGCAGGCTCACTCATGCGACAGGATATTGCTTCTGAGGCGCTATATAGCGATGCCACTCACGATGTCCTTGGCACTGAGCGAGTCGCGGAAGTTCTCAGCCAGATGCTGGGCGACGTCCATGTGTCCGTGCATGACGGCCTTGTGGATGGGCGTGGCGCCCATCGAGTCTCGCGCCAGCGACAGAGAACGGTGGCTCATCAGCGTCTGCACCTCGCGCAGCCGGCCTCGAACCACGGCGCGGTGCACGTCGCTGATCTGCTCCTGCGGGCGCGTCGTCGATGAGGGTAAGAGCACGTGCGTTGCACCATCTTGCTAATCACATTTTTCTGAATTGCCCGAACAAACCCAAGACCTCGTGGCAACGGCCAGAACACCAGGAGCGATGCGAGGCTGCTCTGCGCAGCTCGCAACCGGAGCTACAGCTTCGGACCGTGGGCTCGGCCAGAGAGATCGCCGAAGCACAAAATATCCGGCCATCTAAGCGGCCCGAGGGACCATCATCGTCCTGCCTCCTTGCGCCCCCCCCCCCCCCCCTCGCCTCACACGATTCTTTCTTGAATCAATAAAGTTGTTTACCTACCTACCTTGCCAAGTCGTGTCACCATTCTGGTCAAAAAAAAAAAAATCGAAGTGAATTCCAATGTCGTATTCGGCCCCATCGTTATCGTAAAAGCCCGATATCACTGAACTTTTAAAAAAGATACCGTGACGCGAAATCCTGATCAAGGTCATTGCTTTATGAGGGGAAACATCAATAATTGAAGAATGTTTGGGACGTCATGGTAATGTGCACATTACGTTAGCACATCGTATTCATAGCATCTAATGCGTCAATTTGAATTGCTTTATCTGACATGGACCAGGTCGTTCAGCTGAGGTGCAGCTCTGATGCTGTAGACATTACTATTGCACCTAACGCAGCGCCGACCAACGCCCAAATCGCAAGTCCAAGCAGGTATTCTCTTCTGATTAAAAAAAAAAAAGCCCGTGTCATGAGAACACGAGGCGTGCAGCAGCGAACTAACGCGTCCTAAAAAATACTGCGAAGTGCTAGTTCCCATACCCCTTTTTTGTCATTTAAATTTCGATAAATTTCGGCTCAGTTCACCGAGATGGCTCAGCTTTGATTCCACTCAGCTTTGATTTCTCAAAATACCGTTTTTTTAACCTCTATTACTAAATTATTAAAGTAAGTTCAAGAGACACCACTGTACACTTAAAACATCGAACATGTTCGGTAGTCTGAAGACAGCTTCCCTTTTCTATGACGCGATTTTAAAAGGCCCCTACATCACTACGAGTACAAAGATGAGAGAGTGGTTTCCTTCTCGCCTTCACTACTCTTCCTAGAAGCACTATCTCCTCTATTTATCCATAAAACACGTGGACAATGTTAGCACTAAGCGTAAACCTATCAGGATTTCGAGCTTTTCGACTACACGCTGTTATCTCCGTTTGCGCAGTCGAAAACGCATAAAAAGAAGTGAAATCGCTTGATCGCACTCGATAGTGGTGCGAGACAAGGCGGAGCGGGCGTGCGACTGCATGGCAAAGCGGGGTAGGAGACAACTCACAACTGATATCTCTAGTATATGGAACAATCGAGAACTTATTTCCTCATGGCGTCACGTGAACACACTGTTGGCGTCACGAATCGTGACGAAAAGACGGGAAACGCCAGGAGAAATAACGCGCTTGTTCTTCGTATTTTCAGAGGTTGTTTAGGGGCTCTTTAATGGCAGCGCTCTCGTTCACTTCATCTATGAAACGACCCCCAGTGCAACCGATGTCTTCGGACCACAACTTTCCATTGCGAAGGTGCAATTTCTCACTATGTATCCAGGCACGATGTCCAGAAACTCCTGTACGACCGGGTTGGGGCTTGTCTCGCCCAGCAGCCGGTCGCCGTGTCCGTGTAGGACGAGTTCTTCCAGGGCCTCTAGGTTTCCTTGGCCGATGATTTCGCGGATCTGTACTTTCAGGCCCGCCGGCTCTGTAGAAACAAAAATGGTATTCGGAACTTTAAAAAGCGCGCCATTGTTGAAATGGAAGACACCGTGTCGATGAAGGGCAATAACACATGCAATGTCAAGTAGAAATACCGAATATCCCCACCCCCTCCCCCATCCAAAGGAAAAAAAAAGCTGAATCGGTTGGACTCAAGACCGTTTTATGGTGCCAAAATTCTTTAATCACGGCCGTGTGCGTCGATGGCGCGAACGCAAAGAAAGCGTTGCTAGCGTACCGTGAAGTCGACAGGCCTCTGCGACCGCTTGTAGATTTGTTGTACACCTTCAACTGTTCGCGCGACTGGCGTTCTCTTTCTCTCCTTCCATTTCTCTTTTCGTTCACGCGCACACATAATTTCGAATGACCAAGCGCTACTAGACCAATTAGAGTCGTTCGTGTCACAGGTTTTTGCAGAGCATGGAGGGTCGCGTATGACAGAACTACTTAAATGCGAAGGAAGAGGTCCTATCCAGACATTTTGGATGCGAGATAGGAAAGCTGAGGGGCCGAATCGGAGGAGTTATTTCTATGCAAGTGGTGTTTGTCATTGGCTGGCTCATGTCGTTGATAATATGCCTATCGTTTCGATTGGTTCGCAGCTGCTTTTGCGAACAATATTCGCACGACAACGTTTATGCGAATACTTCCTTTTCCCTCGTGAATAATTTTAGGGTATGAACATTTTCGGTAATATGGACCCAGATGTACCCCAAACAGTGAAACTATTCTCATGCTGAATATAATGATTAAGGACTGATGGCGTTTGATGTAAAATTATGAGCTATAAAAAATGCTATAGTGAAGGGTTAGTGAAGAGTGCAAAAAAAAATGCTTAGTGAAGGGAGAAGCTGGCTGACCAGTCATAAAGAGCACTTACCGACGAAAGGCATTGTGTATACCGCCCCGTGTTCTCAAGAGAGTTCTTATGTCGGAACTCTTTGCAACAACCATTTGTGATGCTGGGAATATTAATACACCGAAGGTGGCCCTGGCAACAGCAAACATCATACGGCAATATCCATGGCAATATCTGTGAATTGGGCCTCACAATCAGAGCACACGAGAATTTCGTATTCGATCACCCACCACAATGCAGCCATTGCGACCGGAAATGAAACCGCTGAACACGTGATCGATAGCAAAACGACATAGTCATCGAGGAAATGTGCCGATTCTTCTCTCTTTTTGTCTGTTGAACTTAATCTGCTCGATATATATCGCCGCAGTGCAGAAGGTGATTAAACGTAGAAGCGTCAGGTGCAAAAACTTTCATTATGGGTACAGATATACACTGGCACATTGAAAGCACAGATATGCTCTACACACACAGGAACCTAGGAAACACGTACGAAGTAATTTAATTTGATTTGAAAGTTTTATCGCCCAGCATATGCAACGCAGCCCCGTTGCAATGGAAATTATCATGAGAAGTCAATCCAGTTCGTTGGGGTTCACGAGCACTGCGTCCTGCATTTGGACCAAATCGCCAAAATCCCTGTCGGAGTAGTTGGACGACAATTCTCTCATCTTTGTTTACGTCCACCCCGTAAAGCTGAAAACAGCTGCGGCTAGTATACGTCAGGAGTTGCTGTACCTACGTGACTTAGATCTACGTCTTAGACCAATGTCAGGCTGTGCTGACACGTCACTGTCAAACCGCCCCCCTCGATATCGATACCGAAAGTGGTTTTTTAAGGTAGCTGTATTCAAAATATATTCACTGGGTTCCGAGGCACCGCGATACTCTTTCTAGGGTTCTCGACACCACTTTTTCTTTTTTTTTAACGGGAAAGTGTTTTATGCTGGGGTCCACCGAGACATCAGTGACATTTCCGTCACGGATGAGACGTCGGTAAAATGCACACGAACAGACGACATAGACAAACCAGAAGAAAACGTTTCGTTGATTCGGATTATCTGGGAGCCGATTTATGGCCTCTCTGTCCCCGACGATCCGTGCCGGGTGCTTTACCTCATGCGCTACCGACGCTCACGCATAAGGCTTCAAAAACGCGCCTTATATATCTCACACCTCCCTTTCCCAGTGACGGCGGTGTCACCGTCTGGAATCGGTGAGGTGAAGTACTGAACCATGACACTAACGACCACCGACCGGGAGCGCTTCGTTAGCTTCGAGAGACACGCCAGCGAGAAGCGGAACGCCTTCCCGCGTTTGCGGCTCAGGCTACGAACACTGCCTCTCGCGTTCCTGAAGCGCTGTGTGGTTTACCCATGAGCACAGGCGTAGGTTACCCTATGACTGGGGAGCGCAGACCTTGGCGTTTCTCTCCTCAAATGACGACGCTTTGAATGAGCGCATATTGAGCACCAGTGTTATGTGCTTGTTGATGTCATCTTTGCGCGGGATTCAGCATATGCTGTATCCAGGTGTATGTTAACTACTTCAGCTACCACAAGGGTTCAATCATGATCTTTGGCGTTATTCGTCGGGATGGAGATGTGCCGCTAGGCGTCAACGTGGGTGCATCCACGTCAAACGGTGCTATAGCTGCCAAACACCAATAGACATTGTGCAAGCTCTCCTACATCAATGTACATAAACAATCAAGTATACTCCTGTGAAGACACAGTTCACTTTCGTCTTATACCGATTATCGATTACGAGGAATCAATCAATTAACACGAAGAGCGAGCTTCTATTCACTCACTGGCGGAGTAGCCCCGAACGCTGGCAGTGCTGTTGTCTCCCGATTTCCTTCTTCGATGCTTGGCCTTCTTGGAGCGGCTAGACGAGTTGCCTTCCTTGAGCTGCTCCAGCGTCAGCTCGCCGGGCGCGTCGAGATAGAAGTCCGGAGTATGGCCGTACTGCGTGAACATTGTCATTCATTAACACTAAAGTACTTAAGCGCAGGGACATAGCAAGAACACAACACAGGCGCTCGTGTTGTGTTCTTGCTGTGTCCCCGTCCTTCAAGCGGTTTATTGTTAGTATGTCTCACCAACAAGGCAACAGCATTGGCCATGTATTATTAACACGCTTTGTTTTTATTTTTCTGTGTCACGACCAACACCCGTCAGATTCACTACAGGAGCCGCAGAAAATTCGTAAGACATATACGGATGCATGCCAGTGCTAATTACAACGCGGCAAAAATACTACTGGCGCAAGCAACAGCGGACAAAATAGACCGAATAGATTTATCAAAAACGGCAATGGCCTTAATGCATGCTCCCCGTGTGTTCATCGGATTTTCTTATTGTTGGCTGTTTGGTCAATAGTACCTCTCATCCATAGTCGGTCACAAGCTAAAGCGTGCTAAAGCTAAGTACAAGCTCCACTCCCAAAACTGCTGCGTGCCTGTCACTCACCTGAGCATAGAGAGTCGTTCCGTTCTAACAACGAGTAATATTAAAGGTTCGTCGTCTCTTCTTAAAATATTACGTTTGGCTGAGGAGTGATCTCGGAACCTTTGTTGAAATTTGCCAGAAAGTTCATGTTTCCGGCCGAAAATCAGGGACACGAGACATGTGTCTATAAGGGAATGTCGCCTACCTCAAATGCGCGAAAGGTGCTTCACGCCTGGTGAATAAGCGAATTCTATCTGGAAGGGACAACGGTGGCTGTGGGCGGAGTTTACATTAAGAATTCATCGCCCAAGCAGTCTGTACCAGCGAACCTGAAACGTGCGGCCCTGGTGTTTTTTCACAGGGTTAATTTCGATGGTCCATTAAAAGTTTCCGTGTTTATTACGGAGAGAACGACGTCACTGACGGCGCAGCCAATGGCGAGCCTCTATTTTATTATTTTTGCACTCGCTCCGCATTCGCAACTGATCACATTTTTGACGGACCAGTGGTGAGTGGTGGAGCTTGCCCAATTTCTGCAGCACATACGCACTAGTTTTTGCGTACGCAGGAGGGACGAATTTTTGGTTTCGCCCAGCCATCTACAGCTGCGCTGCAAAAGAAGAATAAAACGAAGAAAAAAAAACAGAAATACCGTTTTGTAAAGGCACGAATGTGAACAAGTGCAATACGCTTGTTGTCGGTCCGTGCAGCATCTACCGACGGACGCCGTCCCGTACCTTCGTATGCGCTTTCATCCATTCGCGATTGCACACCCGCGAACGACATAGGAGCGAACACAGCGGCGAACACTGCTAGCTCGGCATCCAGGAGTCGTGCGTCGAACTTTCGCATTTTAACAAAGGCGTCTCATCGTCACGTGTTCACTCATGCTGAGATTCGGCTGGGTGGCTTACTGTTAAAAGGGTGCACTAAATGCCCTTTTGTTCGCTTGCACTACTTTGTACAGTGTCGTTTGTACATGCAGTCAAGTACAACCTAAGAATAAATGTAAGCTCCGCCCAACGCCGTGGCTGTTACACCCAGAGAAATATTTATAAATAGATGCCCTGTCCAACTGCATTTGCTCGATTCCGTGACGTCGAGTACCTTTCGCGTATTTCAGGAAGGTGATTTTCCCATACAGACACATGTTCATGTCGCTGTTATAGGAAAAAAAATTTACTTTCTGGCAAATTTCAGCAAATATTCCGACATTACTGCTCAGGGAAGGAAACAGAAAAAGGAGAAGGCAGGGAGGTTAACCAGAAACACTTCCGGTTGGCTACCCTACACTGGGGGGTCGGGGAAGAGGAATAGAAAGACGAGAAATAGAAGGGAGGAAAGAGAAAAAAAAATAAGAGAGAGAGAGAGAGAAGAGATGCAGTGCATTCACTACAGCGTGCGGGATTGCACCACAAGTCAGAGGCGTTCTCATAAGCCCGTCGTTCTCAAAAAACACAAGAGTGCTTTCACTGCCTTGTGGGCCGCCGAGAGATGTGGACGGTGCTGTAGTAGCACCTGCACGGAAATTGGCCTATCATCCAGTCGCCGCAGTGCGTTGGACAGTACTTGTCGCTCCGAGGAAAAACGAGGGCAGTGGCACAGCAGGTGTTCGATGTCTTCTTCGGTGCCGCAAACATCACACGCCGCGCTGTCCGTCATTCCGATTAACGTTCTCCGACGAGGATGCCACGAACAGTTGACGTATGAAACCGTAAAACTTCACCACCACGTAATTAAAAAAGGCCACGATATTGACTTCCAGTGGTTACCTGGCCACTGTGGAGTCAGTGGAAATGATTCCGCCGATCACGCTGCTCGCGCATCACACCAGGAAGCAAACATTGTCCCAATTCCGCTTTCAAGGACAGACGCTGCAAGGCAGATTCGACAACTGGCCCGCAGTCTCACACTTACGGAGTGGAACGCACCAAGCATCAGACATACCAGACTACATCAACTGAACCCTTCACTGCAACTCCAACCTCCATCCGGCCTTCATCGACGCGAAGCTTCGCTTCTCTATCGCCTTTGGTTGGGAGTTGCTTTTACGAAGGCATATACTGCTCAGGGAAACGTAATATTGTAAATGGAGACGACGAACGTACGTTAACATGCCCAGTATTTGCATTAGCAGCGATAAAAGTACTTATAGTTACAACGGAAACCACGACTCATCTGCATCAATGAATGGCAGGCGCGCTTAAGTTCTAGGCGCGAAATTTAGTGTTAGATTGTAACGACGGTGTAAGAAACCGTGATTGTAACCGACTATAGTGCGCTCGAGGTCGCACAGTGTCCAATGACCGAGCGGCGGCCACGAGGCACTCACTGCTCTGCCGTCAACAGAATCGCGCCATCAATGCGTTCACTCACAACGTCGGTGGCATTCTCGTCGGATCCCGCCGTCTTGAGCATCCGGTAGATCTCTCCTTTGTCCTGCAGAACCGCAGCGTAGTGCAGCGGCGTCCTGCCTTGCTGCAAATGCAGAAGAGAACAACGTACCTTATATTCACCTTGTCGACGCTATAAGTACCGAGCATGGTCCCTGCTATAGCAGTGAAGCTTAAAGCAAAAAAGAAACAAAGAGGTATATCCCGTTCCGTATCTGTGCGCCAAACGCTGTATCTATAACTGTTATAAAAATGACCTTTAATAAGCGGATCCTTTCTTTGATGTGTCCCTCATGTCTTCTAAGATTCATCGCACAGGCCAGTAGCGCAAGCACGCGCGTAACAGTTTACATCAAACTCCTTTTAAAATCTGACGCAGAAGGAAAAAAAAAGCAAAAGACTAAAGAAAAGGTTGGTGCGATGACTATATGCATGGAGAGCTTGTCAGGTAAGAAAGCATGAAAATTATCCACCATACCGTCATGATGGCGAGCGATTAGACGAAGTAATATCACAATACTTCACATAGGGGTAACGCCGCTTTCGAATGAGTCGCAGCTGACAGCACAGACCTGATCTCGCTGACCTTCAACGGGAATGCGTTTCAACGATGACTCACGTGGTCCCTGGCGTGCATGACTGCGGGGAAATGCTGCACGAAGTAGGCGACCAAGGGGCGCTGATGGAAGAGCACGGCCTTGTGCAGCGGACTGGCGCCCTGCTGGTCGCGGCAGTAGGCCAACTGGCGACGCTCCTCGGCTAAGCTGCGCACCTCCTCCAGGCGACCCTGCATGGCGCCCTCGTGCATCTCCTCCATCTGCGCCTGCGCGATGAGGGAAGGGTTAAAGAAAGGTCCTTATCAACATCTCTTGCATCCCATTCACGCATTGAACTCCTGCAAAAAAAAAAAAGAAAATTCGTAAGGGTCTCTTATGTATTAGCCTAAGACAACCAGAAGGAGAAAGCCATCTTCTTCGCAGTCAATTGAGAAGCACTCCATCGCTTCATTTCCCCTTTTGTATCCATTGCAAAGCTTGCTTTTCTTCGAACTCAGCCTAAGGAGGGAGGGGGGGGGGGACTGCGCTTATATCCACCCCCTTCCTCCCCCACATGAATATAGAACCCTGTGCCCCTTATGGTAACGACAACCTGTGCTACAAGACAGGATAAAAGAAGAGAACACGCGTTGTGTGCGTGTTCTCTTGTTCTGTGTTACAGCGCTGTAGTTGCCCTGACCACGTACCAGCTATACCAGAACCGTGCATTATTGACAGATAGTGACGCACTTGAGGCGATCGCAGACCTACCTGCACGGCGGGCACCTGCTTAAGGAAGCGGGCCACCTGCGGGATGCGCGAGGAGCGCCCTCGAAGCTGGTCCCCGTAGCCGTCGAGCAGCGCCTGCTCCAGCTTGTCGAGCGCGCCCAGCTTCAGCCAGAACGCGATCGGGTCGTCGCTGGCCGACGCCATGGTGCGCCCAAGGGCATGGTCCCCTGGAGGGAGGGGGGCTCCGGGCCGCGCGCCCCCGCACAAGCAACCTCACTACGCTATACGCGCCACAGCTGCGACCGCCGCCACCTGCAAGAAACACGTAGTGTTAGGTTTGGGTCAGTTGAAACTCGAGAGAGGCACCAGAAAAAACCGTACGCAAGGCACGTTCTATGCAGTTGGGCTCGGTATGACACAGGGCGATACCCGCTCCAGATGTCACTAAACCGACTGGACTACGGAGAGCATTTTCTGCAGCCAATATTCTTGAACCTTGGACGTGTGCGTTGACGGCGCAGAAGGCAACGAAGGCGTTGCCGGTGTACCTAAAGTGCACAGGCAGCCGCTTGTAGAATTGATGTGCTCCCGCAAGTGTGCGCGCGCATCCCTTAACTCTCTCCTCCATTCTGTATCTCTTTTCACCTTTTATTCCTTCCCTCAGTGCAGGGTAGCATACCGTACGAGCCTCTCGTTGATCCCCCACCCACCCTGTCTCTCACGCTTCTCTCTCTCTCTCCCTCTATTTCGTACGCAAAACTTTGAGATATGTAGCCGTATACACAAAAGTACAGGCTTCGAGATTAGGAGAGCTTATTCTCCGTTTTGTGCACAATGTAAAGCGAAAAAAGCAGCACATTTTTTTTTCTTTCAGTGGTGTAGATTCCCTGAGATGGAATGGAAGACAGAATAAGAAAAGAGAAGAATCACTACGTGCGCTTCCGTAACCACGATTTCAATTAGTCGTGGGAGGCGCGACTCTTCAGACTGTACTTGGGAAGCCAATTATCGACCCTTGACCAGGCCCGGCGAGCTGCAACAGCTAGTGGGGCCCTGGACGATGGGCTCCACCCACAGTAACCAAGAAGCCCTATTTTTATTAAAGCTCTTTCTCTCTCTCTCTCTCTCCCGAAGACACATAAGACGGTCAGGTAATACAATTCATGGCAACACAAGGAAGCAATGGGTGCGTCAGTGTCTCCTGGCTTCCTTGGACAAGTGTGATATACGATTATGTCGCTGTGTAGGCATCACACGCATAGATGCATTTGATGAAACTGTTCTTTTAGCGCCGTCACATATGGGACTTCGATCGTGCTACGAGTGTTGAGAACATGTGTAGCAGAAACTGCTTGGGAATGAATAATTCCCCTATCAGTTAAAACAAGGTAATCACCTCCCTGCTGGCTGCAGTGTAGTTCAGCCAGTTTTTTCCAGCATGGCACACAAAGGGAACGACAGAACGATAGATCGCTAAAACTGCTGAGATATGACGACAATTTTCTATTTTTAGATGGTCTGCCTGTTCGATACATTTCGGTAAAATTTTCACCTCACAAACGTGAGAAAATGCCGCTATTGCATCGACTGTGTTATCAGCTAGGTGTTCCATCATTTTTCGATTACCCGTCGTTGCTTATTTGCAAGACCATCATCGCGAGGAACCTTATGATTTATGCTATGTAATGCCATACAATGGCCGTCTGTACCCAATCGAGCAGTAATCGTGGCTTTGAGCCCTATCATAGGTGGCTTTGACACCTATCAAAATAGCGTTGTCTTTAAACACACAAATTATATATCCAATAACTATACGAAACATATTCTTCCCGCGTTGTGTAAAGCGCCCCGCTTGTCCTGAAGCAACAACAGCAAACATAACAAAATGGCTTCAGTGCATCGCGCGCTTTGCTCTTGCTCTTTCGAGTGGAAGTGTCTTATTGAACATGGCCGTCTCCGTGTCGACTACGCAGTGGCCACATTGTTTACGTCGCTATCATCAGTCCCCGGTTGGGAATGGCGGGACGCTTAGATACATCGCTGAGCACTGCAGCTACTGCTGCTGCTACCGTCCGCTGTCGGCGGCCACGGTCGAGTGCGCCTCCATCAGCGCGGAAACAAGCGCGCGAGAGTTTCCGCATGTCGTCGTCCACGCACCGCCTACAGAGTGACGCCAGTCGCGTCCAGAGTTGGGCTCCTCCTTCTTCGATTTTCCCTTTGTTTTTTTTATTTTTCCCTCTTTTGTCCATTTCACTCTCGCTTTCTCTCGCTTTTCGTGCCGGACACTCAAACATTGTACGTGCATGGCCACTTGCGGCACTTTCTGGATTGCACGTCACAGCTTGTAGGCACGAACGAAATCTGCACCGCGCGTCTTGCGTAATGTGAGACCGCCGAGTTGTTGATGCTGTTGCAGCTGTCTTTATTGAATAATAAAATTGAGTTGGCCTTCGAATCTCCGCGAACATATGGGCAGATAAATTGAAGGAAGGAAGGAGAAAGGGGAGTAGTGAAACCGGCAGTATGTTTAGAGAAATGACAGCGACCGGAAGACATCAGAGGTAGACAGCGGTAGAAGAAAAAGTGTTGTTTTTTGGAGCGTATCAGTGAAGACAAGAAAGAAACAAAAGAAAGAAAGAAACCAAAAAATTAAGGGAGCTTCGCACTAGGGGTACCAAGCCTCGAGGAAGTGCGGAGCTGGGCAGAGTTCTTTGTTTCTTTTCGGTTTTCTCTTTCTTTCGTCGTCTCTTTCTTTCTTTCTCCCTTTTCCGCCTTTTCTGTCTTTTTTCTGTCTTTATTTCTATTTATTTCTTCCTCTCTCTTTATCTATTTCTTTCTCTTTCTTGCTCTTTCTATTTTTAACACAAAAGTGTTTTATGCCAGGGTCCACCCCGGTTCCAATGACGCATTTCCGTCACGGATATGACGTTGTAAAATATAAGGACTAACATATGGCAAAGAAAAAAATTCACAGCATATCCACGGGTGAATGATGAAGAGCTTGGGCGAAGCTCCTGAAGCAATCATGGTTACACCTTGAAATCTTCCGTGGTTTCGCCCAGCAGTAATCAAAGCGATAGCCCAGTACATAATCAAAGACGTCACAAACACTGTATATATTTATACAAGAAAATTTATTATTCGGAAGTGGTAGCTAGACGTGGCTTCCGTTCCCCCTTCATCATAACGGCTTTATGGTCGGTGAAGTGATGGATCGGTGATGGGTCGTAGTGGGATGTTTGCAAAGACGAAGTAGTGGGCAGTTTGCAAAGGTGGCTTCCGTTCCCCCTTTATTATAACGGCTTTATGGTCGGTGAAGTAATGGATCGGTGATGGATCGTAGTGGGATGTTTGCAAAAACGAAGTAGTGGGCAGTTTGCAAAGGATCGGTGATGGGTCGTAGTATTGGAGTATTGGATACTGCCGGTTACGAATTACGCCGGACGCGTGACAAGGTTAGACTAAGAGGAGCTTCGCCCCTAAAAACTAGACGAAGAAGTTCCGTCCCCGGGAGTCGAACTTACGATCCCCCCTCGATCCCCAGCGCGCAGCGCGAAACGACTCCGCACAGACGGCACGTTCTTTGTCATACTAACGGAATGCTATTTATATACACCATTTGCCGGTGGCGGTACTCTGTTGTTCTTATTTTTCTGTTGTTGGTTATTCATCTCTTATTTCTATGTGCTTTTGAATGTTTCTTTTTTGTGCGAATGTTATGTATTACGTGACACCCTCCCTGTAATGACCCCAAGCACGGGGTTGGCAGTGTCGAATAAATAAAAATAAATAAATAAATATTGCATGCGTTGAGCAGACTCCTTCCACTACATGACATTCATATAGTGTTTTGTTCCGCAGCACTTTCAAGAAATAGAGTGGCTCTGTTGTAGAACACCTGCTTCCCGCGCCGACGGCCTGGGTTCGATTCTTACTCGAACCTGAAGACTTTTATTCTTTATTTTATTTGCATCTTTCTCGATTTTCGGCCACGAACAAGATGATGGTTTCTCGCTCACAACCAACGACGCCGTCACCGACACTGACGCCGAAACCAGAATTTCTGCAAAACGAGCTCTTTAACTCTACCGCGTTAAAATCTGGACGCAAGGTTACGTAAACTGCAACGATGCACCTTACACTACAGAGCAAGTGACACCACAAAAACTCCCGGGGTCTCCTTGCATTCGCCTAAGGGGACTCGAAGGCGAAAGCTGTCTTCTTTTTCTTCTCAGTCGATCCCCGCGCCCCTCCGAAAGCTTTCTGCACGTAACGCGGTTTCGCAATGCCTCCAGGATCGGAGGCATCGCAAGCTTTCTGCACCTCACAAAGCTTTGCACAGCCTCCATGATCGGCGCGCCTTTGACCAAGCGACGGTGTCAAGTATTGACGCCATCATGTGACGCCACGAGGCGCGACCTCATAGTGATGTCATAATAAAGTAATAAATTTTGGTGATCGGTGACGTCATGGTGACATCATCGCGTGATGATTTCTTGCATCACTCGTTTTGTGGCCGACGCCGCGGGACGCCGAAGCGTAGGGTCAATTTTCGCGTTTTGTGAGGCATCTATATCAAGCTTTCGCCTGCGCTTATAATAAAAACGTCAACGCTTTAGAGTAGCACACGTGCTCTACACTCTAAGAAAAAGTCGAGTATTTGGGGAGTATTTCTGCCACACAACAATAATCGTCATCTGGCTTGCTCGCGTTTCCTTTCTTGAAAACCCGGCTCTCGTCACTTTCCTATCAAGAATGCTATGTCACGCTGATAACGCGCGCGCTGTTCGTGACCGGGAAACGCCGGGACCGCGGTGATAACGCGATGAAAGTACGCGAGGTGGATGACGATTATTGTTGTGGGGCTGAAATACTCCCCAAATACTCGATTTTTATTGCGATAGCAATTATATGGACAGTCTCGGCTGATTTTTGCCGTCGCCGTCGCCGCCGTCATGCTGCGTATATGTATAAGTATGTATATATACATCAATATGCCAAAGAAAAATAAATCAGAAAAAAATGCTTCCGAAGCGCGGATCGAACCAGCGACCTCTGAATTCGCAGCGCGGTGCGCTAAACACTTCTCCACAAAGCGCACATCCCTCCGGCAGCTAACGGCGAGCGTTATATACACACCCTTTACCGTTTGCAGTCCTCCGAGACGGAGGCGCTCATAAGCGTTTCTTCATTACCAGCGAGATGGCGCTAGGAGCGCGCGGGCGCTAGAGTCACTAGAAAAATTTCAGAGTATCACATCTGTTTTCCGCGCGCCGCCGCCGACGCGATTGGCTTACTCGCATCACGTGACCTCTTGCCGCCATATCCCTTCCAAGCGCTTTGGGTGCAGGTAGTGCAGGCGCGTTGAATGCAGAGCGCGGCCGGACATTTAGCAATACCACGGTACGTAGAAGTACTTCGTCGCCTTTTTAAACGCGTCATGCAGATGCCAGAGAGTAGCTCACCAGTGATCGAACGTTGCTGGTGAGCTACTCCGGGAATTTCGTATATTTTTGCATTCCGTGTGGGAAACATTAACGTCAAAGAGCGTCGTTGTACGTGGCTGCACAGTTGGCCGCGGAATGAATTCGCCCCCTCGAAGACCACTTCTTTCTGCAGTGAACTACACAAACTGCTGGAAAAGCTCTTATGCAACAGGATCCTTCACCTTTTCGGTTCGCTATGTTCAACGATATTGAAAACTACATACTACATAGTACATACCTATTTGCTCGGCTGTTTATATCTCGATCTGTTGAACAGATTGTGCATGCATTTCGAGTTATAAGCGTGTCACGCACGAGAGCGAAATCGAAGACTTATTAAAATAACAACTGTTTACTGTACACCTTGAAGGCAATTGTCGCATGATCATTTGCCACTGCGCAAAACTGAAGCGTGGAACTCTGTTGATAAACTTGGTATAAAGCAATGTTATTAAGCGTATTTTATTTTTTTTTAAATGTTGCTTATGCTGCATTGCGCCGAGCGTACCCTTACAATACTGTTTAGTGGGGGAGAAATGGTCACAGCAAAAAAAAAAAAAAAAAAGATCGGCTTATCCTCCGACGTATTGAGGGAATCGATTTTATGCGAGCCCTAGATCTGTATACATACTGCGTTGCAGGAGCATGCGCGTTAAAAATTTTCGGGATGTGCTATTTCTGATTAAAATAACATAAAGCATTGCGCCGAGGAAGCTTTAACAAGAGTGCATTACGAAAAAATAAAAGTTTAAATTAAAAGCAGTGCAGAAACCGAACCCTAGCTGTTTACGCGCTGGCAACGCCAAAAAAAAAAAAAACAACTTTGTTGGAACCAAGGAGGCTATAGAACCTCCTTGGTTGGAACACAGCAAAATATTTGCAAATGCACTGTAACGTTGGCAATATTAAGGAGACAAAAAATAGGAAATGAAACAACTGAGTAGTGACGTCAATCATTTTTGATGGCCTATTTTCTACGTATCTGTTAGGAAATGACAACGTATTCGCAAAATAAGATGCACCTTACCTACCGCACGCTGATTAGCCCGTGCGTTCGGCTGCTGGCGTTCCGAACCGAGACAAATACTTCCCGCACAACTTCCACTTACCGTACACACACCACTTCTATTACAGATAACACCCAGCTGAACAGCAAGCATGGTGCGCAAGTAAGATATGCGTCAGCGATCAGTCGAAGGCAATGTTGAATTTTCTCGATGTTCGATAATGTTCTCGAATGCGCTATGAAGTGAACCTGAACACCGACTGCAAAGCTAGCGCAAACAGTCAACATTCACCAAGTGTCGAAGTAAAGGGCATCTCGTACGGTCATTACGCTAATGCAACTACACAGGTCCGGACCTTGCGAACACACCCGGCCGTGAAACGAAAAGAGACCGATGAAGCCACGAAGAGAGTTCGCGAGCACATGGCAACATTCGCCGCACGTTTCATTAGCTACACCGCTTACCGCGCAGTCGATTCATGACTCTCGATGACTCGAAATCACTTCTGATATCCTTTTGACGAAAGACACACACAAAAAAAATGCCTCCACCTCCCCGAAGGGAATCGTGAGGAAATGCGAATGCATTTCTTGCGCCGAGAGTACACGGCGCAGTAATTTTAATGGCGTAAATTAATGACGAGACGAGGATTTGTACCGTAACCATTTATTTACACATTCATCAGCACCTGTTTGTGTTGTCATTGTACCCGACGGCCATAATCTCAGCCTTGTGGTCGCCGTTGGCGTTTCACAGCGGCTTCTCGAGCACACATTTCTTCATGAGAGGCGCCCAGCCAGCGGACGGGAGAGTGGGGCGCAGGGAGGAGAGAGAGCGAACGGCGAGAGAAGGAGCGGCGTGCGGCGCGCGCCCGCGCAAACCGCGGTGAGGGGGCGGAGCGCGCGCTGTCACGTGGGGTGTGACGTCGCTGCGCCGTTGCTACAGACGCTCCTCTCCGCTCCTCGCGCCGTTGCTATGGGACGGCGGATTCAGGGTCGCTTATAAAGTGCATTCGCACTTAAAGGGGCCCTGCAACACTTTTCGAGCATGCTCAAAAAGCGCTGCCGATCGGTAGTCGAGGCTCTCGAGAACACGCGAGCCAAATATTATAGCGATGCGCACGGCCTGGAATTTACAATAAATTCTCAAAGTCAGCTGAAAATCGCTCCCTCTTCTCTCGACAAATGATGTATTAGTCCGCAAAATATGACGCGATTGTCGGCAGTTCCACCATTGGCTGATGTTATAATCACGATAACACCTTCATTATTACTTTCGTTGTTAATTTTGAGTTCAATAAGTAGATAATATGTACGTTTATATTATGTTATCGCGTTAAAAACACCGAACAAACATTAATATTAGCACTTCCGGTCTCACCGACAGCTTGTCTGCTCGTAGTTGCGTGGTTCCGTTTTCTTCGCCATGCGCAGTGCCGAAAACGTGAATATTTCTGTGGTTTTGACTGTCGCCGGTTGCCGTTGAGAGTGGCAGCCGTTCGAGTGTTGCCTCGTCAGCTGAGAACTGCATCGTCGGCACGTTCTCACGACCGACCGAGGCACGGGCGCAGCGTGTCTCCGATAACAATGCTGGCCTCCGGTAATGGCGGCGCTTCGGGGTCGTCTGCCAGTGCCGTCTTACGAGGCGGTGTATCGGAGTATGGGCCGAAACCGATCTCAGCTGTCATTCGTTCCAAGCGAGCGCGCACGTTTGCTTCCATGGTTGGCAGAGTGATGAAAACACTACGGCGTTCGAGGTGCACACCCAACATTACCAAACCGACGCGCAGTTTTCAAGCACGCGCGATACACAGCGCGATCGACTCCGCTCGACGAGAACGACGCAAGCCGACCGGAAGTGGCGGCACAGACCACGTGGTTGCGCCGAGACGCCAGACAGAAAAAAATGCCGCCGGCGCTGACGTCGCCTCTTCGCACCTCCGCCCTCCCTCCCTCCACTCTCGCCGCGCGCAGCTTTCCGCGCGCTCGCTGCGTTGAGTTGAGAGAGAAAGCTGCGGAACGTGATCTCTATAATTTGGTAACACC
This sequence comes from Rhipicephalus sanguineus, assembly GCF_013339695.2. NCBI lineage: Eukaryota > Metazoa > Arthropoda > Arachnida > Ixodida > Ixodidae > Rhipicephalus > Rhipicephalus sanguineus. The sequence goes on along the minus strand of NC_051178.1, from coordinate 172,004,539 downwards.
ACTTAGACTTGACGGATTCGAAAAATTTTTGCGGCATATGACTCGTGAAGAGTCATACGTCAATAATGAGACTATTCCAATATAATTAGGAAAGGTGTTGCAGGGCCCCTTTAATATTGCAGTTACGCCGAGCGTAACACGGCATCGAGGCGAAAAGATCGGTCACTTCTCAACACACGCTACCAACGCGCCGTATGGTCCGGAAGGGAAATGGCCGCCGCCGCCAAATGTTGCCCGCGTGCAGCCTACCTTTGCGGTACTCTGAAATTTTCCAGTGACTCTAGCGGGCGCACTTAAAGGCGCCGGCCAGCTCTCTCGCTTCTTCTTATATTTGCGCAGCGAGAACCTTGCCCTTCCGCTGTCTGCTCGCGCGGGCGCTCGAACAAACTACCGCAGTGTTCATGTTTCTCAGCAGATCGAGCTACGTGGTAGCTCTCACCGCGCGTCGCGTGCGTGTAGCTAAAAGCGTTTCAGATGTCGTGCACGTAACGTACGTGTACTTTTCACGTTTGCGCATGAGACTGTCTAGTAGCTGCCGGGTAGTGATGGACGCACGGTAGTCGCAGCGCGTCCATCACGGGCCGCTTTTCTTGCTATCGCATTCATTGCTTCGCCCTTGCGGCGAAACTGTGACTTTTTTTTTTTCTTACAGTGTACTATGGGAGAATCATGGCAGACGCCTGTTGTGAACGCTTTAGAATACAGCAAGGAGGTTGCTGGAGTGGCGATTATTGCGCAAGAGTGAAGCCGTGTCCACCAAAAGATGGCGGCTGCGGCCACCATCTTAGTAGGGGCACGATAAATCGTCGGCGCTTGGCGAAGGAAAGCGAGCGTTTTCCTCGCACGACGACTTCAATATGGCAACTTTTACGGGTCAGGTACTGCACCAAGTGTGTTTTTGTGTTACTAGTTTTCGTTAGTAAGCCTCAAAGGCTTGGCAAATTTGATTGGAGATCAATCGCCAATACTCCACTCGACGGGTTACTTTTGTCGGCAACAGCTATCTTTTATTTTATATTTACGTAGTATTTACTATAGCAGGTCAAAGCCATTTGATCTCTAAGTGGGCACCACCAGAAAAGAGCATGTTTCTGAGCTCTTTGGTGGGCAAAAGCTGGCTTCACTTTTGCTGGCAAGGCGTTGCGAGGGCTTCCACTCCAGAATTTTTTAGATGCGAAGTATCTTTAGGTCGAGCTCAATCCGGCGGTGGTGGTGGTGGTGGTGTGCGGCGTGACCACCCTTACTGCGCATGCGCATACCCTCTCCACACACCTCCTCTCCCCTTCCCCTCTCCACTTTCCCTCTCCCCTTCCCCTCTCACTTTCCCTCTCCACTTTCCCTCCCACTTTCCCTCTCCACATTCCCTCTCCAGTTTCCCTCTCCCCTCCCCCTCTCCCCGCCCCCTTTCCACTCTTCCTCTGAAACGCGGGCTAGACATGCCGAAATTCTCTCCTGCGCAACGCCGCGATGAGCTCGAGCGCATGCGCGTCCCCTCCCCTTCTCTCTCCTCTCCTACGCTGCCCCCCTCTCGCCCGCCTGTCGACCGCGTTCCCCGCTCGCCCTGTGAGAATTAACGGCCAGGCTAGATGGAAGATACGACGCGCGTAGCGTCCCTCTTCGCGTTCCACGACGCGAGGTCGGTAGCATGCCCAACGAACGCCAACGGAACAGTTTTTCTGAGCAAAACAGTTTTTCTTGGTGGAGCTGGATTTCGAACCGAGCGCTCCACGCTCCAAAGTTCACTAATAATAATAACAATATCTGGGATTTTACGTAACAAAACCACGGCATGATTATGAGTGCACGTCGTAGTGGAGGGCTCCGGAAATTTCGACCGTCTGGCGTTTAACGCGCACTGGCATCGCATATTACACAGGCCGCTATAGCTTTTCGCCTACATCGAAATGCGACCGCCGCAGTCGGGGTCGAACCCGCGACTTTCGGCTCAGCAGCCGAGCACCGTAACCACTGAACCACCCAGGCGTTGGCTCCCAAATCGAGTGTCTTAGCTACTGGGGTAAACATCCATTTTGTTTCAAATGCGAAGCATTTCTTAGCGAACCTCAGGCACTTTGGCCGTTTCTATCTATCTATCTATCTATCTATCTATCTATCTATCTATCTATCTATCTATCTATCTATCTATCTATCTATCTATCTATCTATCTATCTATCTATCTATCCGCCTACGCCTGGGCGCTCTCCTGGTCGTCTCCATAACTTGTAATATATCAAAATTGGCATAGCAGGGCACCAGTGTATGACGAACACGATTCATTGGTCATGACATGAATAACGCAAAATACCTGTCGCGTACGTCATGAAACCCTTTCTCTCAGTCACGTGTGGGTTAATGTTATGCGGGTATGTGCCATAGGTAAGTTAATGTTAACATAAAGAGTTAATGTTATGCGGGTATGTGCCATAGGTAATACAGAGTCTCAACCAACACAGTAACCACGAACACACACATTGACACGCAAGGAAAGTGATAATAATAATAATAATTGTTGGGGCTTTATGTCTGCAAATCACGATATGACATGAGAGACGCCGTAGTGAAGGTCTCCGGAAATTTTGACCATTGGGTATTCTTTAAAGTGTACCGAAATCGCACAGAACATGGGCATCTAGCATTTTGCCTCTATCAAAATGCGACCGCCGCGGCCGGGATCGAACCCGCGACCTTCGGTTCAGCAGCCGAGCCCCTTAACCGCTACACCACCACGGCGGACGCAAGGAAAGTGAGGAAACTGAAGACAGAACACCCCTGGAAGACGCTCAATCACCATCCACTCCCCCACGCGGTCCGCAACGTGGACCACTTGGATTACGCAAAAACGTGCGTCAATGCTTCCTACAATAAATCTACTGAGAGAACCAGGCCTCTCATCATTACCGGTGACTTCAACACTAATTTATCAAGACCCCAAAACGCTTGGTCCTTATACTGCGTGAAAGGCGGATTGGATGTGGAGAGGTCATCAAAAGACCTTGCTGCCACGTCCACGACAGGAATCATCATAGATCATTTCATCGTAAGAGGCATCCAGGATTTCCACCAGCTGCACTATACCTCGCACTTCACTACACTAGCCTCCTCATAGCCGCGATCACGAACGGATCCGATTAACAAGTCCGGTTCAGCTGCTGCGCACTAATCACGGTGATGATGACCTTGTTGAAGAACTGTCAAGAACCCCTTCTACCCATACACACGGGTTCGTGAAACGTGCGTGCGTTCTCCGTCATAACGGACAAGTATAAGCATAAAAACTGTAACGAAAATGTAATAACTGCAACTGTGACTGTAACGTGCGTGCAGTGCGCCTGCGCGTGCCACTCGGCTGTGTGTATATCCAGGGTAACTTTCCTGAATGAAGCTTAGTTGCGAGTAACACCTGTCCTGTGCATCTGTGTTCCTTCTTTGTCCGGTTTGGACTCGCGCTATGCAGTATTGAAGAATATAAGCACTACATAAAAGCTAACCGCGTCTGGTGTTTGTAACACCCATGTTGCTGTTGCCAGCGTTACACAACTGTAAACAACTGGTTATATAATAGATATGCGACTCTTCAACATATCAGTGCGCGTATACCACTTCCATATTTCTCTAGCGTCATTCAATAACGTTTCGCTCAACGTGAAAAATTACGCCGCAGTCACCATCCCGCGCATGCTTCGCATAACATCGATTTCCACGGTACGTGGGATCTGCCAAATTTTTTTCCCCTTAATGTACGGAATTATTGCCAATTGTTGCCACTAACTCTTGTCAACTATTTCGAATACACTCTTGCAAAATGTAGATATATCTGGCTCATACGAATGCGTTGTACCAGCGTTACAGAACAGATGTAAAAGGAGGACATTTTCCAGGAAGGCCTCGTTGAAATATTTCGGGGCGGTGGCGGTTTAAACGCACTCTATAGGAAAGCATGTAATGCCAACATGGAAGATTCTACAGGCACATGTGGAAACTGCCGACTTTGCGAAAATTTAATTCAAGACAGCGTTTCCGTGATCACGGGATGCGCCTCTCGTTGGGCCGTTCCGGACGCTGACAGAACACTGAAAAAAAAAAAAAGATGAAAAACGCCGTGCTCATGACGTCAGAAAACAACGTTCCACGAAATGCTCGCAACCATACAGTTTCCTGCAATAAAAATCGGCGCTTACGCATCCCTAACACGACTCCCGAAAGAAACTCTGCGTAGACTTTTTTTAAGATTTCTCCCTTTTATCACGTGCAGATTAAAAGAAAAATTACATTGTTTGAAAGGCTGTTTATTAGAAACTGCAGGTGGTGTCCGCGCGCTCACTGTCCAGTGGCTGTATGTTCCGTAATAAAAGCCCTTGATGGACGAATTGTGACAGACCCTATAACTGTACCAAAGCTACACTCTAAGAGAAAAAAAGAGAAGAAAACAGACATTTTACACTTTTTGGTGAGTCCTGACCTGCGACACACATGACTCCGTTTAAAGGTCCGCGTTAACTCTCTAGGTGACCATTACACTCTCTTTGGGGAGTCGTGGTAGGCGCGACCTTTGTTTAGCATAATATTCTACAGTTTTCGTAAATGCAGAGTAATTGCATTGTAGTTTATAGTGCCTTCAGCCGTGTCACATTTTATCACGGCAAATAATTCAATCATCCGCTTAAAAAAGCACACGCCCAAGTCAGGTATCGGCTTAAAGCATTGGGAGGGAGAACTACCCATCCGCCATGAATGGCTAACGGAACGGCCGTCACGTCGAACACTGTCAAACCTGGCAGTGCCTTTCAGTCAAACGATTCTGCATCTCGGTGAAACCACGTTGGGTAAGGAGGAGAGACTTTGTTTTACATAAACTTAACGTTCGTCGTTTTCTGTCTTGCCCCTACCGAGTGGAAGCTGCATAAACATATCGTGTGCGCGAACGTGTACACCGTAACCGAAGGGGATAGAAGAGAAAAAAAAATAGACAAAACGTTATCTTAACTTCAAACGAAGCTTCCTTTTTTTTCGTCTTAAAAACACCACACGTGTTTAATTGTACTTGATCGTTCTTTCACTGCCCTGATACAACGGCATTTGTGAAGACATACAGCGTTTCGACCGTGAGACAAATGCTTCCGCGTCGAACATGTATACCTTACCGGACGTCACCAGCCGCTCTTCAAAAGGCGCCCCCATGCCCGTCAATTGCGACGTGACCTGTCGTATTCTCTGTCCACGTGAACGAATCTATCGGGAACGTCCATTCCAACTGCCGCGGGTCGTCTGGATGGCCGACAGATTTCTAATCGATATGGTCATTGCGCGGCCCTGATACTCGTCAGTTCGGTTCTCTTGTATAAACCTGTTAGGCTTATACAGTGAAAACGTTGTAGAATAACTACGCTGACGCAACACGGTTGCTGTGTGAAGCTTAGCGATGCAATTGCGAAGTCATTTGCAACGGCTATACCCGCACTCCAGCAAATGATGATAGCGGATGATGATATACAAGCGACACCGTGACTTTACAGATATGTGGTCACTCTGCCTGCCGTCAAGAAGGGTGGTAAAATCACAGAGCAAAAAAAAAAAAAATCGACGGACGAACACACAGAGGCAAATGATCGTTATTTTACGATCATTTGCCCGATTTACCGCCATTGTCAAGAAGGGGCACGGCAATTGCATGCATCGAAGAAATCGTGGCAGTCAGCGGTCCGTTCGCATTTCCAGAATCTGACGAAGCTACGACGATTACCCCAATACCTCAACCATCCTGGCAGAGCAGCTAAGCATAGCATAGCGGCTAAGGTGTGGCTCTATTAAGCTCGATGATGCGGGTGCGATTCCCGGCCACGACGGCTATGTATAGATGGGGGCGAAGTGAAAAAACGTCTAATAATCGAGGGTTTTACGTGCCAAATCAACGATATGATTATGAGGCACGTCGTAGTGAAGGGCTTCGGAAATTTTGAGCATCTGGTGTTCTTTAACGTGCACTGACATCCGTAGAGTACATGGGTTTCTATCATTTCACCTCCATCGAAATGCGACCGTCGCGTCTAGGGTCGGTATCGCGACTATCGGGTCAGCAGCCGAGCACCGTAGCCACCGTGGATAGTGCAAAAACGTGCGAGTACGTAGATTTCGGTGCTCGTTGAAGGACCCCATATAACTAAAATCAATCCGGAATTCCCCACTATGACTGGTCTCGTAATCAGATCGTAGTTTTCGTACGTAAAGCTCCATTTTTTTTCTTTCGTTACAGTTTGTCTAGTGCATGGGTTCTCAAACTGGGTTCTGCGGAACATCGGGGTTCCGTGAAGGACATCTTAGGGTTCCGCGAACGGCTAGAGCGAATGCGACCCGCTCCCGTTTTGCCCCCATTAGCAATTAACTAATTTATTTAGATAAGCGAATTTGCATTGCATTTTGCATTTAACGAAGCCATCGCACGCTGCATCCGCACATCGGGTCTCTGCGGGTATCGAGGGACCCACGTGGTAGCAGCACTAAGAGGCGTTGGCACTAACGACTCGTCGTTTAGTGCGCGCCACGAAACTTGCACGATTTGCGGACCCGTGGTGACAGAACGCGCGGAGCGCTGGCAATTTGAGCGTTCAAACCAGTTCAAACGACATTAACGGGCTCCTCGGCGCTTTATTCGTGGCTCATGGCGCGTCGGCGTTCAGTGGCACAGTTTTCATGCACGGTGATTTGCCACTGCTCTATGTCGGTTTATCGGTTGACTGCCGTTTTGCTGCGCGACTGACATGCCTCCTTTTTAGGGGCGAAGCTCCTTAGGGTGTGGGTCTGTCCCTCCTCTGTAGTATGTAGTAGTTGTAGTAGTAGTAGTAGTAGTAGTAGTAGTAGGTAGCAACCTCTAGTTCTTGGAGTGTTCAATAGATGGCGCTGTCGTAGCCACCTCTAGTTCTCAAAAAGATCCCTAGATGGCGCGGAGGCGCTAGCTGCGTTGCAGATGCGTGCTCTAGTGCCCCCCCCCCTCACTCTCTCGCCTCGCGAGGCCGACGCAAGCAGCGTCTGCTAGCGAGTTTCTGTGTTTAGAAAAATCTATTATCACAGACGGTTAACATCAATAACAATTCAACGTAACATTACGTTTACGAGAATGACAAAACAAACTTCAGTTACATGGAAACAAAACATGAAATGACGAGGAGGCAACACGTACAATCGACGAGAATGACAAAACAAACTTCAGTTGCATGGAAACAAAACATGAAATGACGAGGAGGCAACACGTACAATCGATGTTTCACACACACACACACACACACACACACACACACACACACACACACACACACACACACACACACACACACACACACACACACACACACACACACACACACACACACACACACACACACACACACACACACACACACACACAAATTTGTCACAAAAAGATGGATAGACATATTTACATTACATGACAAACAAAAGGCACAAATAAAACGTGAAAAATTCGGCAGATCCCACGCACTGTGGGAATCGATGTAATGCGAAGCAGCCAGCAAAGAGCTGCATACATCGCCTTGTTTGTCTTTGAGCCAAACGAAATCATTCATGCCATGGCATCTACTCCACCATATATCGCATGTTTGCATGTACGCATGCATGCACAATCTAGTATACACCATGCCAATGAAACGCGAGCGAAATGGCCGCGAGTGCACCATGAGTATAACATGTAAATCATGCCATACATGACATGCATATCATGGTTTTTCATGTTACCACCTGTCACTAATGTTCATCATACAGTCACATCGCGCAATACCAGTTTTGGTGTATATCAAGCTAGCAAAACGGCCGCGAATGCACCATGAGCGTGGCATGCAAATCATGACATAAATGACATGCATGTCATGGTTTTCATGTTACCACCTGTTATTCATGCTCTTCATACAGTCACATCGCGCAATACCAATTTTGGTGCATATCAATCTAGCGAAACGGCCACGAGTGCGCCATGAGCATGGCATGTAAATCATGGCGTACATGTCATGCATGTCATGATTTTCATGTTAACACCTTTCATTTACGTTCGTCATACAGTCGCTTCGCGCAATACCAATTTTGGTGTATATCAAGCTAGCGAAACGGCCTCGAATGCACCATGAGCGCGGCATATAAATCATGACATACATGACATCAGGTCACGGTTTTCATGTTACCACCTGCTATTCACGTTCTTCATACAGTCGGGTCGCGCAATACCAATTTTGGTATATATCAAGCTAGGAAAACGGCCGCGAATGTATCATGAGTGTGGCTTGCAAATCATGTCGTACATGACCTGCATGTCATGATTTCCATGTTACCACCTCTCATTTACGTTCGTCATGCAGTCGCGTCGCGCAATACCAATTTTGGTGTATATTAAGCAAGCGAAACGGCCACGAGTGCGCCATGAGCATGGCATGTAAATCATGTCGTACATGTCATGCATGTCATGATTTTCATGTTACCACGCCTCATTTACGTTCGTCATACAGTCGCTGCGCGCAATACCAATTTTGGTGTACATCAAGCTAGCGAAGCGGCCGCGAATGCATCATGAGCGTGGGATGTTAATCATGACCTACATGACATGCATGTCATGGTTTTCATCTTACCAACTGGTATTGATGTTCTTCCTACAGTCACTTCGCACAATACCAATTTTGGTGTATATCAATCTACTGAAACGGCCGCTAGCGCACCATGAGCGTGGCATGTAAATCAGGTCGTACATGACTTGCACGTCATGATTTTCATGTTACCACCGTTCACTTACGTTCGTCATACGCTCGTGTCGCACAAAACCAATTTTGGTGTATATCATGCAAGCGAAAGGGCCGCGAATGCACCATGAGCGTGGCATGTAAATCATGACATACATGTCATGGATGTCATGGTTTTCATGCGACTACCTGTTATTCATGTTCTTCATACAGTCACATCGCACAATATCAGTTTTGGTGTATATCAATCTAGCGATACGACCGCGAATGAGCCATGAGCGTGGCATGTAAGTCATGTCGTACATGACATGCATGTCATGATTTTCATGTTACCACGTTTCAGTTATGTTCGTCATACAGAAATGTCTCGTCATACCAGTTTTCGTATATATCCCTTCATTTAAACGGCCGCGAGCGCCCAGAGACCATTTCATGTAAATCATGTTGCACATGACATGCGCGTCATGATTTGCATGTTAGGATCTGTCATTATGTTCGTCATAAATTCTTGTCACGCCGTACCAATTTTGGTGTATATGAAATTAACGGAACAGCAGCAAGAGTCTTAAGGCCGTGGAATGTAAATCATGCTGTTCATGACATGCGTGTCATGATTTTCATGATATGACCTGTCATTTATGTTCGTAATAAGGCCATGTTATGACACACCAATTTTGGTATACATCCGATTAACGAAACGGCCAGGAGAGCACAAAGTCGTTGGCGGCTAGATAGATAGATATGCTCAAAGTCGCGGAAGTTCGCTAAGAAATGCTTCGCATTTAATATGTACACTTTGCGTGTTTACATGGCATTTCTGCCGGCACCAAACGAGAGACATCAGCCTATCAAAACCAGGCAGGCCGAAAGACAAGCTTCACGCGTCTGTCACAGACCAACACAAAAGGGCAAGACCACTGCCGGAGGAATTCCTCCTCGCCGAGAAATAAGAGCTCTTCCGACAGAACAGACAGAAGCTCCGAGTACAGTCGTACAGTCGCTTAGGGTCAGGTAGAGAGCGCGACGGCGACGGCCTGCTGCAACCGCCTCGCAGCGGTTAGGCCAAAGACAGAAAGCACCGGCGACAACGAGAAGGCAGGCGAAGCGGCCTCGAGAACAACGCCCAAAAGAAACAAAGCGATTTTCTCCGAGCCCGCGAGATCCAGGATGCAGGGCCCTCCAGAAAATACGAGCAATAACACATTGCTTCAGAACATGCTGATTTGTTTCCTGGAGGGAGCAGTTCGGGCATGTTGCTGTTCACTATCTACAGAGCACATATTTTGGGTGACATATCAGTTTCCAGGGAAACAATAGACTGCTCGCGCTGCGCAACCGTTCACTGACCACCCCGTATATACAGGCACTGGATTTTGACCTCCAAGGTAGTGCCTGTGTGAGATATTTCTCTTGTACGTGATTAAACAATAAAAATTCACAGTGTACATGCAAAATTAAAGTGAGCTGCAAGTCGCCATGACTCTCATCGACCCTTTAGTATAAACGCGCCCGATCTCACGTCGTTAATACTGTACTGGGCAGAATTCACGGAAGATTCACATATGGCGCGTGTTATTGGTGGAAGGCAATCGTTCGATTTAGTGCGGCGACGTACGCTAGGGGGACCGTTGTAATGAAGGGACCACGTAAACCAACAGCACAATAAAAGTTTGATATTTAATATATACACGGTGTTTTTCACGTGTTTACTTGATCATATACTGGGCGTATTACTCGGAGTATTCACGGTTTACCGATGATTCCCTCCGGAGCTTCGCCCCACTCATAATCATTCACATCGTGGATATGCTGTGGATTTTTTGTTTTGCAAAAAATAAAACAAGCCTCTGTGAATCCGGCGCTTTCTTTGCGTGAACACATTGCTTACGGCGCGCGGTGCCTGAAGCATGCAATGTATGTTCGGCGGGCGATTTACGCGACTCGCGGAGCGGCGCGGAAGGAGGGAGGGCGGTGGGTCGCAAGTATGTGTATTATCGGGAGTTCTACATCAACAGCGCTGGAATTCGATATTAAAGAAAAGAGAACACGCCAACGCGGGCACTTCTAATACTGTGACTGCGCCCGCCGAGAGGCGTTATCACTTCCTCCCCTTCCCAATCCCTTCGCTTTCGATAGTCTTCATGCTCAAGAAAAAGTTAGGGGTTCCGCGGCACTCTGGAAAAGCCGTTGGGGTTCCGCAAGGCCAGAAAGTTTGAGAACCCCTGGTCTAGTGGTTAGGGTGCTCTACTGCTGACACGAAAGTCGCGAGTTCGATCCCGGCCGCGGCGGTCGCATTTCGATGGAAGCGATATGCTTGCGGCCCGTGTACTTAATTTAGGTGCGCGTTAAGAACCCCTTCATAATCACATCGTGGTTTTGGGACGCAAAGCCCAACAATTATTATTACTGTGCAGCAAAATAGAAGTGCGCAGCTAGCTACGTCGACCTTTCTCGGACGGCAAGGTTAAACAAGTGGGGCCAAGCTGAAAAAACTTGCATTGCAGATACAATTGTTCAAAACGACGAAATTCTAAGACATTTCAACGCAGCCGCCAGTTTTTGTTTTTTTTACTGTTATTGTCTGCTTTGAAACACGAATCTTGTTAAGTTGTTTTATGAAGAGCCGTTAGCACATGAAGGTGCATAATCATGATATCCTCATGTGTAGCAACCTAACTGGCAACCTAAAACCGGCAACCTAAAAGGCAACCTAAAAGGCAACCTAACTGATGAGAGAAATAGATGAAAAGGAAACGCAGGGAGGTTAACCTGGCTCGAGTGACCGGTCTGCTACCCTGCACAGGGGTGGGGAAATATGGGTAAGAAAGAGGACAGAGAGAGATAAAACGAAAACCAAAAAAAAAAAAAATACACGCACACATGCACACACACACACAAGACGTTCCAGTCAGAGCCGTTCTGAGAGACCGATTGAACGCAGAAAGCGCATGCAGTAGCGCTTGCACAGCCTTCTTCTGCGACGTTAGGTCCGGTCGATGGCGCAGGACTGCTTCTTCCGAAAGAGTTCGGTCGTCCAACTTATCGAGCGCGTTGCAAAGCTTTCTGTCTCTGTGAACAGCACTGTGGGCAGTCGCACAGAATATTTTGAATAGTTTTATCACTGCCACAGTGGTCACATGCTGCGGTGTCGGCCATTCCTATGCGGAACGCGTACGCGTGCGTAAATGCCACACCCAACCATAACCTGCACAGAAGGGTAGCGTCACCTCGGCGAAGGCCTGGAGGAATTTGAAGGCTGAGAGTTGGGCCCAGGGAATATGGTCGTGCGTGCTTGAAGTGACTCCCATTTGCAGCTTTGGGCTACGAACTGGAAGCTGACAATTTTTTCTTTACTTTCATGAACCTTCCTCTACCTTGTGGTATACGCAGTACTTATCTGTCATAATTAGGTGTTAATTTCAAGGGCTCGTTTTCTTTGTTATACACAATATTAATGAGAACTAACAGACAATAATGCCAAGGAAAGTATAGGGGATGTTTTAGTAATAAATGTAAGCTAATTGTGAAGAAAGAAAAGTGGACGAAAAGATAGCTTGCCGCGGGCAGGGACCGAACCTGCGACCTTCGAATAACGCGTCCGATGCTCTACCAACTGAGCTACCGCGGCGGCCATCCCCCCGTCCACTTTATAGGGTATATGTGTGCATTTAAACGTGGGAGCGTCAGTCAGCGCCGCCAGTAGCCATGACGGCGAGTGTGGAACACTCTTTTTGCCTTGTTGGCGTCACGTAGCACGTGAACTTATTACGAGCTGGCAGCTGACCAATAATCCCTCGCATACTACCTGAAAGCATCAAGTCTGCCAGAACGAGACCCTCGCTATGAATGAAGGAAAGTGTTAATTTCAAGGGCTCGTTTTCTTTGTTATACACAATATTAATGAGAACTAACAGACAATAATGCCAAGGAAAGTATAGGGGATGTTTTAGTAATAAATGTAAGCTAATTGTGAAGAAAGAAAAGTGGACGAAAAGATAGCTTGCCGCGGCAGGGACCGAACCTGCGACCTTCGAATAACGCGTCCGATGCTCTACCAACTCTACGGCAAGCTATCTTTTCGTTCACGATTACGTCTGCCAAAATTTGCAACGCTACGCGCCGCGTAAATGGGTCAAATTTCAAGCTGAACGCTGCTTTCCCTTCTTCTCGCGTCCGCGCGCCCAGAGGATAAGGGGATGACGTACATGAGAGAATGGCCCTACGTAGATGGTAGTGCTGTGACGTCGCTCCTCTACGTAGACGACTGTGCTCTGACGTCGCCAACAGTAGCACGTGACACTGCGATAATTATTTGACACGACGTGTAGTTTGTGTAATTTGTTGCTTGAATGGATGAATAAAACTTGAGAGCAATAATAAAACACACAAACGAAATGTGTGCGTTTTCTTTTTTTATTTTTTACTGCGAATCGCAGCGAGATTCGAGACTAATCTACCTCCGTTTCGCACGCATTCGTGTTCTCGCGCTTTGCGCATCGTGCAGACGCCACCCTTTGTAAAGAAACTAATTTTCTACCGCGTTCCAGCGCTCATTAGGCTCATTTATCCTCCCGCGTCTAACTAGATGTTCATGCGGCACACCGCTAGTCTCGCGTCCGTACAAATGTTGCAGCTTTCGTGCTCAGTAATAGGTTAAAAGCCATGTGATCGGCGAGGGCGCATTCGGCATAACTTGCAGAGATGAAGCGCAAAGAACGCCGCCACAACACCGCTCGCGTCTCGGGGGCTCGGGCTGGTTCGGGCACGTCATGCGCTCGTGACATTTTGTGCGCATGACGTGTTCATGCGTATACATTATGTGATCCTTCTGCTCGCGTGCCGAAGAGGGCAGGGAAGGGATTTGGCTTGCGAAGGCTACACCGGGCGAGCGGCAAGGGCTTGCAGCTCGCCTCCTCGCATCTTGGTTTCGCGCCGCTACAAATTATTGTTTTTCTCAGCTTCTAACCGACCGATTACAAAAATTCTTGTGGCAAAATGCTCTTTATTGGGCTCGCAACACCTTGCAATGTCTAACTAAAATTCGTTAGGTCACCTGGTGAGGGGCCCTTTAAAGGGACACTAAAGAGCAAAACGATTTTTCTCATATGAGTACTCTTTCACGATACCAAAAACACCACGCTTGCTGCGAGAAGACGCTTAGTAAGCGAGAAAATACGCAAAAACAAAATGTGAGTGGCGACCTTGGTGGCGACGCTACCTTGAAGTTTCCGCACCATTCGCTGTGACGTCACATGTTTTGACGGCGCCTACTAGGGACTACGTAGTTCCTCATCGGTAAAAATGAAGTACATTGCCCTCCCGAGGGGGCCATAGACTTAACATACCAAGCTTGGGGTAATTTTGTTGAGCCAATGGCGCCAAAATGCGATAAGTACACTTTGAAATCCGTGACGTCATGCGGGGAGATTTCGGCGCGAAATTTAAAAAACGAAACTTTCAACTTGATTTTCTCCTCTATTAATAAACCTATGATGGCGAAATTAACGACATTAGAGTTCTCAGAGCCCAATATATCGATCTAAACCGATTCACTGTTTCTCTTTAGTGTTCCTTTAAACCTTTAAATCTAAGTACACGGGCCTCAAGCATTTTCGCCTCCATCAAAAATGCGGTCGCCGACTAAAACAAAATACTGAGATAAGTATAGGCCAAATATACCATTAGTAGACCATCATGTACAGCTGCTACAAAAGGCGTCAGACTTCCAGTTCCTTATCTCCATCTCTCCGGTCTTCATTCAAGAATAGGTAGCGAAGAAACAAGAATTGCGAACGACACTGAGCCGGCGACATGAAACAAGGCAAGAGTGCCACCAAGAAGCTTCAGGACCACTAATCGCATTGCACTCGGAGTGTTCAGCGTTGACACAGTTACAAAATACTGTTACAGTTAAGCGGAAGCAGGAGCCCAGGACTGGTGGAAGTGAATCTTGTCACGAGATCTTTCATTTTCTCCTCGACTGCCATACAGTGGCCTGGCCTGCGGACAATCGCCATGTAATTGTCCCCATGCACGAAACCCGCAAGCCGGCGAAGAAAGAGTGCTACGGGGAGTGGTGATAAAATCATTTCGAAAGGTAGATGTTTATGTGCACGACGTGCAGGATTTCCGACAGCTGCCAAGGGCGCTTTGTTTGAAGGGGAGGGGGGGGGGGGTATTACGAAAGCTTGCTGTACTGAGGCGTCGCCGTTCATTGGCGTAGGCAGCGTCCCCTCTCCCCTAATTTTCTTACACCCATTGTATGTCAGTGCATTGCACACACACAAACGTGCGCGCAAATACAAATGAAAATATGAGATCCTCTCCTCCCCTCTTCTTCCCTGAAGTAAAATGCTGGCTCGCCGATCTTGGTATGGCCAGAAATGTGCCCTAATGTATATAGTGAGAGGGAGCAGCAGCGTTTCCCAATCATGGTCTAAACTGACACTCTGCCTCCGTCTCAGTAACAAACCTGTCAACTCCGTACACTGCAGTGTCCTGTGCTGTGGTTCTTGCCGTTTTGCATAAGTGCTTCAGCTGTCTAAACGCCCCAGCACGTGATCTGCATCGACGTCGTCGCCTTCGGACAGTCCATCATTTGTCGTCGAACATGCGATGTCACTTACTCAACACCTTTGGCGACGGCGCACGCTGCAAAACCTCTTCGTTTGCTTATTCGCAAGAGGAATCTCCAGCCACCTCCGTAAGCGCCGAATGCGTATTCTGAATGCATCTGATATGATAGGAGGTACCAAACGGCATCTCGCCCGTCGCCGCCCGGTTTAAGCATGCAGAAAGCCGGGAAGCATACTAAAGGCTTCCCTGCAAGGCAGTGCAACGGTGCAAGAAAGGGTACAATGCGTGCAAAGCGATTTGTGGGCACGTCGTTCAATAAGCAGGTGTCTCAGCAGCACGCATCGACGCGTGCTACCGCGTTGACTATATAGTATATATGCGAGAGCAGGAGGGAAGGGAGGGAGGGAGGGGAGCGGTGCTGTGCAGGGAAGAGGGATTAGGAGGCAAGCAGGCACGACAGTGGTGGCGGCGACGCGCGCGGCATGGTCAAGTGGCCGAGCTCCGCACACCGGGGCACTCAACTCGGGACGGGCTTCCATCGGAGTGCAGGCCACTCATTATGCAGCCAACGGCGCGCATCGACCGCTCGAATATCGTCGCCCGCCCGCCCGCCGAGCGCCCACCAGTCCGCGCCGCTGGCAGCGCTGCCGATAATGCTTCCCCGTATACGCATACTGCGTTTCTCGCTTAATTTTGCCTCTCCCGGTTTCATTTCACCCTTCGATCGAGCATTCCGGTTGTTTCCGGTTTCGCGGAAAGGCAACGTGTAACCTTAACGTTTTCTACGTATTTCTACCTCGTTATCTGGCTTTTGCTTTCTCTTTTGAGGTTTCGTAGAAGTCAGACGGAGATCTGGTGAGAGAGGAATACGCGGAGGTTAACCAAGGTCACGCCAGACTGACTATACCTTACACGCGGAAAAAGATAAAAAGGCAAAGAAAATATGGCCATATTAAAAACCTGCACCCTTTCCTCTCTACAATCGCGTTGCCTGTCACACGCACCAGGCGGATGAATCCACTCATGTGTATAGTTAAAACCGGATATAAAGAAATAGATTGCGCGTTAGAGATTTGTGAGATATCTCGTGTAATCTAATATAGCTGAAACCGGATCTAACGGATTTTTATGGCGAGTTCATTTGACACCGGAAGAACGCAGCAACAACTCTGAAAATATTCAATGGCAATCATATTCGCGCAACTGCGTATGTAAGTAATGGAGCATTCTAAAAAAACATTAATTTCAATTTATGCATCTTATCTCAACGCTAGGGGCGAGCACACGCGTCAACCACGCTGAGCCCCATCACGAATTATTAATGCCGTCCGTCAGCGTTAAAAAAATCGTAGAGGTCATGCAAGATGATTTTAAAAGTCAGCGATAGCTTTTTTGCGCAGCCTGCTGCCTATCGCCATGCCAGTAGTGAATTGCGGAATATTATGTGGTAACACCAGGAGATGTAGAAAGTACCAACCCCGCTGTCACTCATAATGTCGAATGATGTCACGACATAACACATCTGGTTGTAATTACTGCAATCCAATTAAAGCGCCGCAGCAACCTCCGCGATTCGTGGTGTCGTGGCTTGCAACTTTGTTGCCGTGGCTAATCGATCAAGAGGCCGTGCTCGACGCGGACGTGTCTGCTACGAATGCAGCACTGTCGCTTTTGATATATTTAGAGCTATATATATATACGTGTACCCTTCCACTGAGTTACCTGGTACATTCATCAGAGGGTGAAAGGGGGGGGGGGGTGATGGCCTTGCTCAAGAATGGGCACATATCCATAACTGGATATGTCACATACGCAGTCCTGACACAATCCCAATGATACGTGCCCAGTGACTTAAGTTGTCCGCAAGCCCAGATAGTAGCCAGCAGCGAGTTGTCAATACAGGTCTGTGTTGCCTCCTTGAGGAGTCAGCCCGCACTTAGGTTTCCAAGCTAGTAGGATACACACAGTACTACAAGCTGGTAGAAAACTCAGGCCATTGGGTATGTGTCAGTTTATTCAGAGCAGGGGCGTAGCCAGAAATTTTTTTCGGGGGGGGGGGGGGTTCAACCATACTTTATGTATGTTCGTGCGTACGTTTGTATGTGTGCGTGTATATATACGCAAGCAAAACTGAAAAATTTCGGGGGGGGGGGGTTGCACCCCCCCCCCCCCTTGGCTACTCCCCTGATTCAGAGGATTTACTTAATATGTACAGATGGGCTAGTTGGTGAGCCATGATATTTCATGACACAGCGATTGTGTTTCTGTCATTTTATGTGTGCGTGAATTTGTCCTTTTGTGCGCTGCTTCATCAAATATCAGAAGGATTGTTCAACCACCCAAGGTTTCCGAAATAGCTAAAGATAGCAACGAAAAGTATACTCGGGTGCTTTTAGTGTCGATTACAGGCACTCGCTGTTCGATATGCTCAATGTTAAGTTCCTTTTAAGAAATTTAAAATTTATTACGTATTAAAATTGCGGAAAAGGTTCGCATATTCAATATAGAGCACAGTTTTGTCTACGGTGCTTTGTTATCGTGTGACCTGCCAGCAGACAGAACCACTTGTATACTTTTTATATGGCCTAAAATGCTCCGCAGAGGAGCGTGGGAGTTGTTAGCTATAGTGCCGGTTGTTGTTGCGTAAACGGTTAGCCATTGAGCCAACGTATCGACGCGTCAGCTATCTGGAATGAATAGGTACGGCGAACACGTAAAGCTGAGCGTTCGGGCGTGCATTGTGAAAGAAAACACAGAAAGGTTCTCCGAGTGTGGCAAAACGATACGCGTTCTCCCATGTACTATAATATATTGACCCATGGGTGACGTTGCCCAACCTCTTGCGTCACCTTCTTTTGTACCCAGCAGCCAAGGTTTATCTCCTAGAGGTATTGAGTCAGCGCACAGCCACAATGCTTTCCATCGACGTGTGGGCGTCCCGGGCTCTAGGCTCACATCTAGAATTACGAAGATAATGCTACGGGCGCCGTCATGGGTGCGGACGTATGTATATCGACGGAGACTTATGAAGAGTGCAGTGACAGCGGCTCATTAATTGGCAGATGACGGAGAAACCATGCATTCCGATAACCCAAGGCGGCGATTTTCACTATGGTTCTCGGAACTTTCTTTCGCTTCTATACAGAGAGTGTGTGAGTGACACCGGGGATGGGGTCGGAATGGAAATTAGGCCGTCCCGAAACATTGTAGCATTATCCTATTGCGATGGAATATCTGATGAGCAACAAGAAGAAAAAAAGAGAGAGAGAGAGAGAAGGGGGGATGCAGAATCACCGATCAACGCAGGCTGTATGCGGTGCTTTGCCAAAGAGATCATTTGCTTACACAGCACAATGCATAAAAACATACAGGAGCACTTCCCCTATCGGGAGAATAGGGGCAAGGGACGCTTGGCGGGTGTGCCTGACCTGCTTTCTTTCTTTCTTTCTGACCTGCTTTCTTTCTTTCTTTCTTTCTTTCTTTCTTTCTTTCTTTCTTTCTTTCTTTCTTTCTTTCTTTCTTTCTTTCTTTCTTTCTTTCTTTCTTTCTTTCTCTTCTTTCTTTCTTTCTTTCTTTCTTTCTTTCCTTGCGTAGGCATGATGAAAACTGCGGCTACGCTGTTGGCATCTTGCAGTAGCGACGCGGCTCCCCCCCCCCCCCCCCCCCCCATCGGTATGACGGCATCCCTCCATGCGCCTTCGTGCGACGGAGACGGCCGGCGCGTTACATCTTTGCTTGAACCGCGACTGGTACCAGCCCTCGCACGCTTTCACTCGCACATAGAACATACGACGCGCGAGGCGATGATACCGATTTTGACTTTATGCGGAACATGACGGCGACGGCAAAAGTGCGCCAGGAGTATCCGCATAATTGCTATCGCGATAAACAATAAAAAAGCGCAAACATCATGCGATCTAGCCCTAGTCGCGCGCGGGGAAGACCGTGATATTATGTCACGGTGGAAGAGGATAGAGTAGCTCGCAATGGAGCTCGCCGTTACAGCCGTCGGGAGAAAGCGGCTATGGATGAAGCTACGGCAGCGGCCCAAAGAGGGCAGCATGCGACCCTTATGCGACGCAGTCGTTCTAGGAATGCCGAATTTGTGGAGAGAGAGACCGCTGCCGCAACAGCAGATAAGCAGAAAGTTCAATAGAAAGTTCGACAGAAGATCAACAGAAGGTCAAACAAAGCATTTCCCTTCAATAGCTCAGAACTAGAGGAACAGCGAACTCTGGTGCAGCGGGCTCGGGCGGCGGCTTCGACTAATGACGTCCCGGACTAGGGATGTCGACCAGCCCGGTGGGGATAAGGGGTATCTAGCATTACCTGCTTCGAAGAAGGTTCCTCCTCCTCACGTTCCCAGAAAGTTCTGAGCACCTCCAGTAATTAAAAAAGAAAAAAAAGACCTCCTAAGAACGGACAGACATTCGGGAGAATCACTCGCCACGTTCCTCGACCGAGAAACCATAACCCTCGGGAAAGGAGACACATTCTTTATTAAAGGAAACGTGCTCTTCATGGCGCATATTTCTGACAGTAAGAAGATTCAAGTACCCTACTTCGTTTTACTGCGTCAGTGTGCCGAAAAGGAAGTCACCAAACAGTACATCTGTCGAGGTAATTTATTGCTACATAAACGCGCAGCTTTTTTTGCAAGGTGTAGTTACGTGATATCAGTCACGCGTATCGATCACCAGGTCGCATCACTAGTGCACAGCTCTCCTGTAGACGGCTACGCTGTCCTTTAAATATTTGTCCCTCGATAGTAGAGTACGTACTTCCAGTCAGTAAATCTATACTGGGTATCTATTCTCGAACTGTCCATTTCAGCCCCCGTTGAATGGTGGCTGAATAGTGATTGGTGGTGATTGGTGGCTATACGAGCAGCGCGCTTCCTGCTTCCGGTTCTTCTTCCGCAACGTCATCTTGACGAGACGGAGCTTCTACAACTCTCGACACAAAATAGAGGAACGGAATGCGCTTCAGTGCGGCGAACGCAGCCTTCTGAGATCCGCTCTCGGCCTCGCGAATCTCGGAGGCCGTGCATTAGCTCTGAATTTGTGATCGCTTTAGTCCTCGAATTGCGTTCAACATGGCCTCCCGTTTAAGGCACCTGCGCGATTACGTCATGGCTTGCCTCTTTTTACAGCAACGAACGCACTCTGATGACGTCAGACCGAGGCGGATACGTCCATTAAACGGTATTCACACGAGGGAGAAATCCGCGAGGGATAAAGGCGGAGCTTAGTGACGTTAGCTGCCGACGTGCAATCTGCCGACGTAGACGTCGCCGCATGTTAAGTCTTAAGACGCAGAGTTACCCCTTATGATAGTATAACCACCGCGTCACCAGAACTGGACGATGTGGTCGAGCCATCCGTATAGATGTGCACGTGGTTGCTGTAGTTTTCGGACAGTAGGAGTAGGCTCAATTGTTTCAGTGCATGCGTCGGCAGGTCTGACTTCCTCCGCACCCCTGGAATCGGTAGGTGAACTAGTGGGCTGCTCAAGCACCACGGAGGGAGCACTGGCTTAGACGCAGGTGCTACCCCGCAGTATATGATGAGCGCAGACAGTGGCACTATATGTCGTGCGGGGCCTTTCAGCAGCAAGGCTCGCCAGGTGGTGGGAAGGGGTCCTGGCGTAACGCCTGAGGTACGTACGCATTGTCTCGGTGATAATGTGTGTCGTGATTCAGTAATCTTGAGCGAGGACAATGGTTTCAGCCGTTGACGCGCTGCGGGCTAACCCAAGACATATCTTAAGAGCTTGGGCTTAAATGCTCTGAATCGTGCGCAGTTTAGTCTTGCCGGCGTTGGATATTGCATGGTAAGCTGTACCGCAGGAATCCAATAAAAAACACCCTGTACGGTTGCAGCATAGAGGGTGTGGGCACTCCCCATTTATTTCCTGCAAGGAATCTGAACATGTTACATATGTGCTATCAGCTGCTTCTTGACGTAGTTCACGTTCGGAGTCCAAGACAGGTTTCTGCCAATTATGACTCCCAAGAATCTGTAGCTTCTGCTGAATGATATAAGCTCTCCATTAATTGATATGCCGTAAGCAGACATTGGCTTCCGGGTGAATGCTACCACTGCACATTTTTCTGCAAGACACCTCGAGACCTCGTTTACGAAGGTAGCATGACGTCATTGTGGCTGCCTTCTGAAGGTGGTCGCTGAAGCTGTAGCATGAAGCAGAGAGATGAAAGAAAGATGAGGAAATGAACCCGTACTCCCATCCTGTTGGCTACTCTACGCATTTAGAAAGATAAGTGGAAATCAATAAGAAAGAAAGCGCGCGTGTGCGTGCGTGCGTGTGGGCTTGCGTGTGTGTAGCGCACTCGTGTGAGCGCTTCGTATAAAGTGCAACAGGTACATATATCTATCCCTGATCATTAATGGTCTTACGCATTTTAGGATTACATAAAGGTACTTTATAGGCCAGCACTTGGCCTATAAACGCCTTCGCATGTTCTCATTTGGGCGTAATAACATTAGCTATTCTAGCGATTGATCGTGCTGTCCTGAAGCGGTCTGCATACCCGAGCCAAAGAATTCTTACAACGTTGCTCGTTCATTAAAACTTCAGTCTCGTGAATCGATAGGTTCAAGAGTATAGTCGCGGATTTTATGTGATAACAGGCAATGCAGTGCTTTTTCAGTCTTCAAACCACCTAACGAAAGCCAATTATAGTTGAAACCAGGCCCGTAGCCAGGGGGAGGGGGGGGGGGGGGAATTTTGGTGAAGTAGGTGTTTTTACCAAAAATAAATAATAAAAATAGGCGTTTTTCTCAAATAGTCAAGGTTTTCAGCAAGTGCCCCCCCCCCCCCCCTCCCTCCGAAAAACATTCCTGGCTACGGGCCTGGTTTAAACTATGACTTAACTCCGTTATGGATTGTTGCCGCTGAGGTATTCAGTAATTATTCAGCAACAGTATTATTACGTCTCCCACAAAGAAAAAAAAACGTATTCGGCGAAGGTATCGTCATCGAAGCAGACGTGCACGTTTCCGTACGGCTGCTCGTTCTGTCTTTTATCCGTTGA
Source organism: Rhipicephalus sanguineus (assembly GCF_013339695.2). Taxonomy (NCBI): domain Eukaryota; kingdom Metazoa; phylum Arthropoda; class Arachnida; order Ixodida; family Ixodidae; genus Rhipicephalus; species Rhipicephalus sanguineus. The sequence goes on along the minus strand of NC_051178.1, from coordinate 171,982,173 downwards.
CGAGGACTGTTAACAGGAAGTCGGGAGGCAGCTGCCATTCGATTTTCGTTCATTCATGCCCCTCCTCACGCTGGTGTCGCACGCTGCCGTGCCTAAAGCCAATCATGTCGCTGTATTCTTTGCCGTCCACAGAGCGTGCAATCTGCCAGGCTATATATAAACGCGCGGCTCTTGGGGCGCGTCGATTTCTGTTTCGATCCGGTCCCAGATACGTGTTTTAAAGCTAGACATAGACCCCTGACATGTAAAAGATGGCAATCGATACATCTGTGCTCTGAGAGCCGTAACGCATAGCGTAATCGAAAAAAAAAAGAATAATAAAGGTGAAACCCGCGCGGAGACAGACACTTTCACGACTGAAGGAGGGCACGAAATCGGAAGACGAGCTACGTTGAGAAAGAATACGTAAAACGAGACGCAGTCGCTCCAGTTCTCGTTTTCCTGGCACTAGGCGTTCCTATTCTGGACTTCGTCACAGCACGCTCGTAGTAAAAACAAAAACGAGCGTTGGTGTACGCGTTGTGGAGTTCGCGGCACGTGCGATATACCTCCTTCAGAATGAGCAGTGAATTGGAAACACAGTGAAGAACTAACAAAGATAAAAAAAATCCGGCAGATCCCACGCACTGTGGGACTGTGGGAATCGATGTAATGCGAAGCAGCCAGCAAAGAGCTGCATACACCGCTTTGTTTATTTTTGAGCCAAATTAAATCATTCATGCTATGGCATCCAGTTCACCATATATCGCATACCAGGCCAATGAAACGTATATTCTGGTATATACACTGCATGACCGGTCATTTATGTTCATCACGCACTCCTGTCATGCCATACCAATTTTGGTATATATCCAGTTATCTAAACGGCTGCAAGCACACCATAACAGTGTCATGTAAATCATACAGTACATGACATGCATAGCATAATTCGCATGTTAGGACCTGTCATTTATGTTCGTCATACAGTCACATCGCACAATACCAATTTTGGTGTATATCAAACAAGCGAAATGGCCGCGAGTCCACCATGAGCATCGCATGTAAATCATGCCATACATGACATGCATGTCATGGTTTTCATGTTACCACCTGTCATTTATGTTCGTCATACATTCGCGTCGCGCAATGCCAATTTTGGTGTATATCAAGCTAGCGAAACCGCCGCGAGCGGACAATGAGCGTGGCATGTAAATCATGCCGTAAATGATATGCATATCACAATTTTCAAGTTACCACCTGTCATATATGTTTGTCATACAGTCACGGTGCGCAATACCAATTTTGGTGTATATCAAGCGAGCGAAACGGCCGCGAGCGCATCATGAGCGTGGCATGTAAATCATGTCGCACATGACTTGCCTGTCACGATTTTCATGTTACCACCTCTCATTTACATTCGTCATACAGGCGCGTCGCGCAATACCAGTTTTGGCGTATTTCAAGCTAGTGAAACGTCCGCGAATGCACCATGAGCGTGGCATGTAAATCATGACATGCATGTCACGGTTTTCATTATTACCACCTGTTATTCATGTTCTTGATACAGTGACATTGCACAATACCAATTTTGGTGCATATCAATCTAGCGAAACGCCCGCGAGCGCACCATGAGCGTGCCATGTAAATCATGTCGTACATGACACGCATGTAATGATTTTCATGTTACCACCTCTAATTTACGTCCGTCATACATCGCGCCATGCAATACCAATTTTGGTGTATATCAAGCCCGCGAAACGGCCGCGAATGCACCATGAGCGTGGCATGTAAATCATGACATACATGACATACATGTCGTGGTTTTCATGGTACCACCTGTTATTCATGTTCTTCATACAGTCACATCGCGCAATACCAATTATGGTGTATATCAACCTAGCGAAACGGCCGCGAGTGCGTCATGAGCGTGGCATGTAAATAATGACGTGCATGACACGCGTGTCATGATTTTCATGTTACCACGTGTCAGTTATGTTCGTCATGTCGAAATGTCTCGTCATACCAGTTTTCGTATATATCCATCGATTTAAACGGCCGCGAGGGCCCCGAGACCATGTCATGTAAATCATGCCGCACATGACATGCGTGTCATGATTTGCACGTTAGGACCTGTCATTATGTTCGCCATGAATTCTTGTCACGTCATACCAGTTTTGGTATATATGAAATTAATGGAATGGCCGCAAGAGCCCCAAGGCCGTGGAATGTAAATCATGCTGTTCATGACATGCATGTGATGATTTTCATGTTATGACCTGTCATTTATGTTCGTAATACGGTCATGTTATTCCATACCAATTTTGGTATACATCCGATTAACGAAACGGCCAGGAGAGCACGAAGTCGTAGGCGGCTAGATAGATAAATAGATGCGCTCAAACTCGCAGAAGTTCGCTAAGAAATGCTTCGCATTAAAAAAAAATAAATCCAGGAGCTTTTACCCAGTCCGGAAAAGCGGGGACAAGCGAAACTTGACGTATGCGTGCCTGACGCACTACCTTTCTTTCTTTCCTATTTTCTATCGCGTTGCGCAATACTCTCTCCTAACTGTTTCTTCTTTCATGCCGGGAATTGGACTTTCGCCCATGTAAGTACTTAGCAGCGCGACACTTCAGTTGATACAGGCAACAACGACGGCTGCGTGTTCGTGTCCAGGCAACAATGAAATGTGGAAACGTGTAATGACAAGTCACCTCGATAAAAGAACGGATTTCCGTATCAGAAACGGCTGGTCTCCGACAAGTCCGCGACCGAGGGAGCGTCGATTATTGGAAAACGCGCATACAAGGACGCACGTGAACGAATCACCTTCGAGGGCCGCGTTTCTGTACGCTCCCCGGCGCAGGGGTTTTTCGCGTAAGACGCAGCGGCCGTCACCGCTATCGAAATTTGTTGCTCATAACAAGCTTTGCTTCAGAAAATATTGGAATACAACATGATCTTTATAGCGCGCCACATCGGAAGTGCACAAGTTCCAACACATAATCTTTAAGAACTAGCTTTCAACGGCAGGGAACGTAGCCTTGCACTTTTAGGCGTGCGTCACACAGAGGTCGCTGCAGAAAAGCATATTTATTACTTGGCAGTGCCGGTAAGTGCGATCCATCAGTGGTAACAGCGTTAACAGTGACAGTAAAAGCAGCAGCAGTACTCTGACAGAGATAGGCAGACTTCTCAAAGACTGCAAAGGCAATATGACCCCCGCCCCCCTCCACACAGGAACGACAAAGATGAATGAAGATATCGTAGAACAAGTGGTGGAAGTGACCACAATTCCACACAAGAGGCGAAACGTTAATAATGACACCACAGTATTAGACAGACACAAGAAAAACTCGTGGTTTTGTAGGCCGTTAAAGGTTAACCAGACGAGCGTTCGGGTAGTAAACCGGACGCTCGTCTGGATAACCCCCCTTCCTTTCATCTTCTCGCTTTGTCTTTCTATATCTTTCTCTTGCCTATATACTAACCAAACAAGCACGACATCGCGCGTGCACAGGAAAACGTGAACAACCGTAAAGTTCACTCGATGACCGCAAGCACTCGCTGTTAAAACGGTGGCACCGAAATTAAGAAAGCACGGAGCAACCACTTCGTGCTGGCGCTCGCTACGCCATTTAAACTATGCCGCGTTTCCAAAAGTCACAATGCGCGACCAAGAAGAGATCGGTTCGCTCTTACACACGGCGCATGGACCGAGTCTCCGCCCAGCCACGTTACAGTGGGTAGAACTCGAAGTCGTGTACAGCCACACACGGGATAGCGTAGATGCCCACTCTCGTCTCGTATATAGAACGCACTGACGACTTTTAACTTTGTGCGCACGGGAACGCGGTGCTAGCTCATTTAACCATCAACCATCTCGGCTCACACACCCGCAAGCTTGCTCTCGCACCACAACGTACCACAACGGGTGACTCATTCTTATCGCGCTTTATACAGAACATCACGACGACGGCGGCGGAGGAATGTTACCTAGACCGTCCATATAATTGATGCCTTAATAAACACACTAACGAATGTCCTATCGTTTTTTGTGGCAGAGGTGGAAACATTTCATTAACAGTGGTGATACATTTGTAACAAAGTTTAACCGCAAGCATACCGAGGCGACCATAATACCCGAGGGCTTAGTCGCAACAGTGCTTCTAGCGACGGAGCTCGAACGCACCTTCGATTTCAGTACATCGCGAGCATTCGATAACAAAAATAAATAAATAAATAAATAAATAAATAAATAAATAAATAAATAAATAAATAAATAAAATGCTCACAGGGTCTCTTTTGCATTCGCCTAAGATTACTCGAAGGCGAAAGCCATCATTTTCTTTTTCTTCTTAGTCGATTGTATTGACCCCCCAGCCTCCGAAAGCTTTCTGGACTTATCGCGGTTTTGCACTGCCTCAGGGATCAGAGGCATTGCAAGGTTTCTCCACCTCACGTTCCTCGGGATGGGCCCACCACTGCCCAAGCGACGACTTCATAAATATTTGTGATCTTCGACATTATGTTAACGTCACAGGTTGACGTCATCACACGAAGATTCTTTGACGCCGGCGGTCACTTTTCGTGTTTGATGAGGTGTCTAAGGCTTTCGCCTTAATAATTAGCATCCCCGGCCGCGACGGCTGCATTTTCGATGGAGGTGAACATGTTCGAGGCCCGTGTACTTATATTTAGGAGCACGTTAAAGAACCCCGAGTGGTCGAAATTTCCGGAGCCCTCCACTACGGCGTCTCTCATAATCATATGGCGTTTTTGGGACGTTAAACCCCAAATAAAAAAATAATAATATTTAACATCCACGATGCATATAAGAATACCACTGCTATACATAGACGCAGCAAGTATTTTTAACACGTACTCTCTCTATCAGCTGTACAACCAGCGGCTATTTCCGTTACGACGGCCCGAAACAAGTTATTCCGTCGACGGCGTGCATACGTCGCATGCCCGGTTGACAGCCTCGCTTTTCAAGCGCGGCGGGGGCGTTGGCCGCTGGACGTGCTGGACGGGACAGGAGAAAGGAACCCTTCGTACGTAACCACGAGGAAAAACAGCACAAATTAATGCCGTGCGCACGACTCCCGTGCCCGCGCGATGGACGTGACGACAGCGCCCCGAGAGCGGCCACGACACTTTGCCGTCGGCCGCATACGGGGACGGGAAAGCCCGTGCTTCCACGGGGAGCCTTTCGGAAAGGAACGGGGGGAGAGAGGGATGCCAGAGGGGCGGAATTAAGCGGGTTGGCGTACCGCTTCGCGTAGGCCGTTAGCGAAGTGTTTGCATGTGAACACGGACATCCATACCGGAAGAGTTGTGTGGGGTCGCTTAATGACAGGCGTGTGCAGATTGAAACTGGCGGCAGTAAACGAAACGCCGCAACAGCACTCCGAAACGGGGAAAGCTGTAGTTAGAAATAAATAAATAAATAAATAAATAAATAAATAAATAAATAAATAAATAAATAAATAAATAAATAAATAAATAAATAAATAAATAAATAAATAAATAAATAGTCTAGTTTCCTCTTTTCTAGGGAGCCTAGTGCCGCTGTGCCGGGATCGCTTAGTCATGCAACTTCATAACGCCCCAGTAGACTGGGCTGCCGTCGTAGGGATTCTAACTTTCTCTCTGCCAACTATTCTTACTCTCCACTATGACACACAAGGCCTAACCAGTCTTTTTAAAGTCCCACTTGCCACCATGGTCCGGTTCTTGAAACTTTACGGACACGTCTTGCATGTGGTAACGCAGGTCTTACATTTCCAAAAAGGGCACTCACTTCAAAGGGAAGAAGTCCTTTCTTGAGACACAAGGCGACGAACCTTGCTCAGCAGGTGGTGAACGCGATTGCACTCACGATCTTCAAAGTGTCAGGCTTGACGAACGAAGCACGAAAGCGAGGACCCAGAAGAAAGTTCGCCTAACAAGACACGCTACGGGGATAGTTGGTGATGTATATATATTTTTTCTTTACTTGAAGAAAGTTGACCAGCGCTAGTTTTTCTAAGAAGGGCACAGAAAGACATGACAGGACGGCGCCATACTCCAACTATTTTTACTGAAACTTACACACACGTTACATTAAACAAAAATGACGACTCTTAGCGCATGCGCATAGCAGTAGATTAACGAGATTAACGAGAGGAGACTTATTATTATCGCCTGTTATTTAACAATCTGAATTCGGTGGCACGCAGGGATACTGAAGTGGTTGTTGCGCACATATCGCTTCTCCGCTTGATAAAAAAAATTTAGGTTACAAAAACTCTTGAGCTAATCTGCCATTGCTTCTCGTTAGAATACTGATTGCCTGAAGTTGTGGCTCGTAGTTTTTATCGTTTCACGATTGGTAATTTTTGTCGAGTGCAACGTGCATGTAGGCTTTAATAAACTCAGTCGGAACAACGCCTGTCCTGCCATGTCTTTCTATATACTTGTTACAAAAATTAGCGCTGGTTTACTCTCCCAAAGAAATAAAAAATGGCGAAGCTTGCACTAAGTCACGCAACGCTTGAAACAGCGAAACTGGACGATCCTGAAGTCTAATCTGGTTGCTTCTATGTTGTTGCTAGGCTGCTTTAGCTACGTGATGTTAGGTTGTTTCTAGGTTGCTTCTATGTTGTTGCTAGGCTTTAGATAGGTGGTGCTAGGTTAGTTATAGGTTGCTTCTATGTTGTTGCTAGGCTTTAGCTAGGTGATGCTAGGTTGTTTATAGGTTGTTTCTCAGCGCAGAGAGGTTCGAGTTAAACCACAGACGGTCCCAGAAAAGACACGGATGTCCAAACTCCAGAGACAAAAACTCGCGCTGAAACCGAGCGTTCGCACCTCTCATAGATTTATGGGCACGTCGTCGTTAGCGTAGGGCTCCATCACTTTGGGGTCCTCTCACAGCCGCCGTTGCCTTTCCCGTTCCCTAGTATTCTCCCGTTGTACGTACTAGGGGTCTTCGGCTCGCCGCCGTCGTTTCGCAGCCATTTCTTGGGCTAACTGTTGCCTTCTTCATATTTAGGAGAGAAGCTATAAAATAGACCGGCACTCCTCCGCACTGTGGAAACTCTTTTAGGGGCGAAGCTCCTTATGCCGTGGGTCTGTCCATCCTCCGTTTGTTTGTAGCGTTGTAGTAGCCACCTCTAGCTCGTGAGAAGCGCGCGTTCTGGTATGCAGTAGAAGAAGAAGACGACGTTGACGAGTGAGACTCTCGTGCGTGTTCGCCTGTGTGGCATTCTTTCTTCTTTACTGCGCGCGTTCTGGTATGCAGTAGAAGAAGAAGACGACGTTGACGAGCACGCTTTCTCTTTAGCTCGGAATCGCCAGATGGAAGGCAAGGCTGCGGAACGGAGGGCACGGAAGGCGGCGGCAGCGCGCGCTCGCAGACAGAATCCTGAGGTGAGAGCCCGCGAGGCCGAAGCTGCACGTCGACGCCGCGAAGCAGATTCCGCCGTTCGAGCCCGCGAAGCCGAAGCTGCTCGACAAGCTGCAGGGCTGCGGCGAGAAGACCCCGCCGTTCGAGCCCGCGAGGCCGAAGCTGCTCGACAAGCTGAAGGGCTGCGGCGAGAAGACCCCGCCGTTCGAGCCCGCGAGGCCGAAGCTGCTCGACATGCTGCAGGGCTGCGGCGAGAAGACCCCGCCGTTCGAGCCCGCGAGGCCGAAGCTGCTCGACAAGCTGCAGGGCTGCGGCGCGAAGACCCCGCCGTTCGAGCCCGCGAGGCCGAAGCTGCTCGACAAGCTGCAGGGCTGCGCCGAGAAGACCCCGCCGTTCGAGCCCGCGAGGCCGAAGCTGCTCGACAAGCTGCACGGCTGCGGCGAGAAGACCCCGCCGTTCGAGCCCGCGAGGCCGAAGCTGCTCGACAAGCTGCAGGGCTGCGGCGAGAAGACCCCGCCGTTCGAGCCCGCGAGGCCGAAGCTGCTCGACAAGCTGCAGGGCTGCGGCGAGAAGACCCCGCCGTTCGAGCCCGCGAGGCCGAAGCTGCTCGACAAGCTGCACGGCTGCGGCGCGAAGACCCCGCCGTTCGAGCCCGCGAGGCCGAAGCTGCACGGCTGCGGCGCGAATCGGATCTTCAAAATGTGAAGGACCGTGAGGCGGCGAGAAAGCGCGCGTACCGGCAGGCAGAGCCCGAGGCTGTGCGAGCATGTGAAGTGGCTGCAAAACGCATCAGGCGGGCTCTGCCCGAAGGCGCCAACGCGCGCTTCCAGCGGGACTTCCTTGATAACAGTTTCAGCCATAGTTGCGGTGTGTGCAACAGATTGTGGTTCTCAAACAATCTAATCTTCCATCAAGAAGGACCACGCTCGCGCCAATGCCACCGCCGTGCTGCAGCGCGAGTTCGCTTCGCCCCACTCATCATCATTCACCACGTGGATATGCTGTGATTTTTTCTCTTAAAGGGCCCCTCACCAGGTTTGACAATTTTGAGCTAACGAGCGCAATGCATACACTGGGCGTTCACGATCACGTCTGCAAAAATTTGCAACGCTACGCGCCGCGGAAATGGGTCAAATTTCAAGGTGAACGCTGCTTGCCCTTCCCCTCGCGGGCGCGCGCTTTAGAGAATGAGGGGATGACGTACATGAGAAAATGGCCCTACGTAGATGGTAGTGCTGTGACGTCGCTCCTCTGCGTAGACGACTGTGCTCTGACGTCGCCAACAGTAGCACGTGACACTGCGATAATTATTTGACACGACATGTGTAGTTTGTGTAATTTGTTGCTTGAATAGATTAATAAAACTTGAGAGAAATAATGAGACACACAAAGGAAATGTGTGCGTCTTTTTCATTTTTTTTTCGAGAAGTGCAGCGAGATGCGGGGCTAATGTGCCTCCCTTTCCCATGCGTTCGTGTCCCCGCGGTTAGCGCATCGAGCAGACGCCAGCCCTGGAAACGAAAGTAATGTTCTGACGCGTTCGAGCACTCATTGTGCTCACTTATTCTACCGCGTCCAAGTAAACGTTAATTCGGCACTGGCTCATGATACCGCCACTCTCGTGCCCGTACAAATGTCTCAACTTCCATGCCCGTCCCGCTGAAACAGGCAGTACACCACAGAGAACGCCTACAAAACGCCCACGGCCGCTACATAAAAAAAAAATTGGGGGACGCTTAAGCTTCGCCTTTAAGAGTCGAACGCGATAGCGATATTCTGTTCCTAGTGCGCAGTTACAACACTACGAGTGTTTAACAGAATGCGCACACTAAGGTGTGTGCCTTATGTAATGGGTAGCATGCTTTAAACCAGGAGCTATTATGCGCGAGAAACTTTTTCGAAGTTGCTATGCACCCACTACGTGGTCTTAAGGGAATACGCGCAGTAATGTGTGTGCCTTTTGTAATGGGTGGCTGTCTTTAAACCACCAAGTCGTTATGATATTGACATGGTGTGACGCCCGATGACAATGTACGCTTGTACCACGCAATATTACTCCGATATTACATCTCGCACTTTGACACCTGTATACAGGACGCGTATTTTTGGGAAGCAGGAAAGTTACTTTCAGTGCAGCTCCAAGCAGTGGCGTGGCTGTGTGGTAGAGCACCTGCTTGCCGCGCAGACGGCCTGGGTTCGATTCTCACTCGGACCCAACATTTTTATTATTTATTTTATTTGCAGCTTTTCCGATTTTTCGGTCACGGACAAGATGATGATTTTTCGCTCACAACCAACGGCCCCGACGCCGACGGCGGAATTTCAGCGATACGAGCTCTCTAACGCTATCGCGTTAAAAGGTGGCGGCCGTGCAACGCCGCTCGCGTGCTTGGGCTGGCTCGGGCACGTCATGCGCACGTGACCATGCATGCGCATGACGTGTTCATGCGCATGGGTCAAGTGGAGAGGGCAGGGAAGGGATTTGGCTTGCTAAGGCTACACGGAGCGAGTGGCAAGGGTTTGAAACTCGCCTCCTCGCATCATGGTTTCGCGCCGCTACAAATTAATGTTTTTCTCAGCTCGTAATGAACCGATTTGAAAAATTCTTGCGGCATACTGCTCTTCATTCGGCACACAACAACTTCCAGCGTACAACTAAAATTTGCTATGTGGCCTGGTGAGGGGCCCTTTAAGCATCGCTTTAGGTTGCAGTGGCCGGTGATTAAAGAGGAAATGTTTAGGCCTTGAACGGCTTGGTTCTGGCGCACCAGAAATTCGATGTTAAAAGAAATAAGCTCTGTGCACAACTGGTTAAAGTGGTCATCTTCATTTTCACCACCTTTATCGTAGATTGTGAAATGACAACCATCATTCTAGCGCACTACGGGCGCTTTGTCGGAGGTAGTAGCAAATGGTCTTCCCACCGGCGCCGGCGCTGAGACGGCTAAGAGACAATAAAATGCTGCGCACTCCCAACGCTCGCACCCCTCTTCTTGCGCAGCGCGCGCCGCACTCACTCGCTCAGTCGTTCCCGTCATCAAGAGCAGCAGGCGTTCTACCCACCAGCTCTCCACACTGCCGCCTTCATGAAAGCCAGCAGCGGGATCAGGCGCATAGTCGTTTGCGCAGTTTGCGTCCCATTTCTAAGGATCTTCGCTCATAGGTTGTATTCGTACACGGAACAACTGCTAGTTTTTAGTGGAACAGTGGTGAGTAGTGGGATTTCCCGAATTTCTGTGGCATATACCCGTTCACGATGATAGTTTTTTGTGCTCATCCGTTTTACCTCGAGCTTCAACAGGTCCGCTTTTAAAACATGCATCTACAACTAGCCCATCGACTGCTGACCCGAAGGTCGTGGGATCAAATCCCGGCTGCGGCGGCCGCATTTTCGATGGAGGCGAAAATGCTTGAGGCCGCTGTACTTAGATTTAGCTGCATATTAAAGAACCCCAGCTGGTCGAAGATTTCCGGGACCCTCCACTACGGCATCCCTCATAATCATATCGTGATTTTGGGACGTTAAACCCCAACAATTATTATTATTACAACTAGCCCCGTAACGTGTTTCGTTACTCGACACGCATACTGTAATTCTGGCGTCCCTCGAGTAGATCCATTTGGCTCCGTCATTACATTTCAAACGTCTCACTTTGCAAACCTCCCTCATTGAACTCTATACCGCCGCTATCGCGATACTATTTTCAATGGCTTCTTACACTTACACTTACAAAGACACGTTGATCCACCTCGTAACGCTTGGCTCAAAGTTCTGTGCCCAGTACTTGCAAGCCTTCAGTAGGCACCATGACACGACTCTCTAAAGCGGAACGTATATGCCTGAGATCCTGTGTCCTGTACCATGGAACGCAGCTGTGTTCTTTAAGCTCGCGTGCATTGTTTCTTTTTTGTATGCTCCCTTCTTTCTATCTCCCTTCTTTCTCTCCCTTAATCCCCATCCCCCAGCGTAGGATAGCAAACCGGACGCGCGTCTGGTTAATCTTCCTGCCTTTCCTTCCTCTTTCTTCTCCTTCTCCTTCATAAAGCGTAGCACAGGAGCACTCGCTGACTGCTTCGCATGAAACCGATTTCCACAACGCATGGAATCTGCTGAATTTTTTTTACTAAGAACCTACGCTACCTAAATTAACAGCAGTCTGTAACTATGCTATATTCTTTGCGGTTATTGTTCATGAGTAATTATTTGTCTACAAAATTTTTTGTTGACTTGCTTGTCTACTATTGCTTTATGTAATTTTTACGTTGCGGAATAATTACATAACAATGATTGTCCCTACATGTTTAATCTATCAGACAAATTAATTCCCTCACTCGTGGGTAACATTCAACTATCTAATTTTCGTTTTCACATTTACTGCCAACATGCTGACAAGTATTTTTCCGCTGTTTTTAATTAGTGTTAACATCTACGCTTCCTTTATTTTTTACACGCTTTAACAGCATGGCTCCTCTGAGGGTTCTCACTTTAAGACCCCCTTTTGCCTTACATACAACTTCCAAATGTAAAAGACACAGTTTCGCCGCAAGGGCGAAGCAATGAATGCGATAGCAACATATTAGAATGTTATACGAAGTAAGGCTAGCAACATACTGCTGTAGAATCCAACCTGGCGTAACTAAACAAAACGCCGGCATATAGGGAAACACGGCCGCTGTGGCGAGCGAAGCAACCTTCGCGCTGGCGAAACCTCATCGAAAACCGACCGGCGAGAACATATCACGCACAAAGGTATGAACAGTCTGCTGATCCCTGTAAATATAAGCGCGCGCGACCGCGCCCGGTTGAGCAAAGTGCGTAGCCAGGCATTCGCCCTCCGTCCGCTTACCCCATGGACCTTTCGCGGGACGAAAGACGGCTGGAGCGCCCCCTTTCCGCTGAATAAGAGATCGTCAGTGGCGATCGTACCCTTTCACTCGCACATTGAACACACGACGCGGGGGGCGATGTTATCTATATGTATACTTTATACGGAACATCACGGCGGGGCCGACAGTGACGAATAAAACACGCCGAGAGTGTCCGTGTAATTGCTATCGCAATAAAAATGTAACACCGCTAGAGTAAAGCGTCCATTGAACTGGATACCATCATTTCGTGCGTAGACGATACGCGTCACGAAAGTGGCTCGAACAGGGTGGGGAGAATGTCGAGATTCCATCTAGCAGCAAACATGTACAAAGCACTGCTAGTGAGTTGTAATTTTCGTGATCTACTTTCAATATTTCGTTACTTTGCTGAACCTGAATACCAAACCCTAGCTTCATCAAGACATTCAATGTAACAGAAAGTCTGTAAGAACTAAACTTATGCGTGATGTCGAAATAAAATCAGGATTAAGTTTATAGCATTTCTACTTGTGCGCGCCGTCATTACGCAGTGATGACTGCGCTATCCGAAAGGTAACACTCACTGCGTAGCGTTTAATTCGTGAAAGTGAATAAAAAGAACGTCGACGCACGCACTGCCACAGAGGTGCCGTGCAGCACAAAACGAGCCAAAAGGAAGTTATCGCGTCAACGGTGACGTGCAGAATGGGCATGCAGAAGGGTGATCGGGAAAGTCATAACCATCTCGTTAGCATTCACGCAAGACTGACCATATCGTCTCATTTTCAATGCGCGCATGCGAATTGCGTTCACACGTTTTCTCATTTCAACGCCAAGTTCACGATACCGAGTGACGTCTAAATTATTCAAGTTGCTCGAGGACGCGCAATTTTCATCAAACCGAAAGCGACAGGGCTAAATCGGATATGTTAGTCGTATCCTATATCACGAGAGAGTTGAAGTTCCTCTGATCCAGCAGCCGCATTTATGTAAAAGAAGGTACTGCTTCAGCGCAACTTAGACACTATCACGCGTTCCTTTGATTGATTTGTGCCGGTTACCATATTCCTGCACCGGATGATAAGTATTAGTCATTTGCCGTTGAGTGCTGTCGCCAGTTCTGTAGCAGGACAGTCCAGAAATGTCACGTGTGACTGCTCGTACGACATGGACGTTGTTGTATCTTCTAGACTGCACACGGTGATCGGCGTCACGATTAGACGTTATGGCGCTGTATACAGAGCGGACGGACATGGGTCCGCCAGATAAAATCCGACAATTGATGACCACGTTCGCTGCTGTTGTTGTGATCTGAACTTGGCGCGTGTTTTTTTAACAGCGGGGCTGATTAAGCTTGGCAAAACTCCGGGATAGTCCGCGCAAAACTGGACGGCTATGTGCGAAGCAGCGCCTAGAATAGCATAGACATGTATAGTATAGTATAGTATAGTATAGTATAGTATAGTATAGTATAGTATAGTATAGTATAGTATAGGGTTGGGAAGTGGAAGTTAGGATGATGAGGAGTGATGTGTGGGTGAGGAGGAGGGGAGAGGGTAAAGCATAGCATAGCCGCGCATAGTATAGCATGCATGCTATACTATGCGTGGCTATGCTATGGGGGTGGGAATGGGAAATGTTTTTCGGGGTACAAGTTTGCCAAATAAAGGGTTTCATTCTAAGTAACGCTTTTGGCAGTAAGTTCTTCGCCATCAGTGTAAAAGTACCGCATATCGAAGCTGACGGCGTTTATTCTGTAAACAAATCACTTACGTTTACGCGTCGAACATATACTTTTACTCAACGTGATCTTTTTTTGCGAAATTCGAAAGAACGACACGTCAACCTGATTTCGCGAGCAAGTATACTGAAAATAAGGTGCTTACGGATTGAGATGCGACAATTTAAGGCTAAGTACTGCGCGTTCTTTCGATTCCGCCGTTTTCGGTTCATGTCATACCGGCTTAATTTTGACTCGAAAACTTGCATCAGAGCCAACATTACTTTTAGCGGCAAGATTCGTAGCGACATGACAAGGTTATATCGAGAAAAAAAAGCATACCAGTCGTTATAAAAAAAATATTTTGATGTATGAAGCATCAAATTGGTAGGCCACATTGAACAAGAATTAATCAATCCAATTTAATTAATCCCCCTGCACTGTTTTAACGTCATCAATGTCACTTAAGTGCGCAAAGACAGTATACAGCATCTACATAAGCATGGAATTTACATAACACCGCATAATACCTACGTCAACCACTGGTTAGCCAGAGGGTGGGCATTGGCGGGTTAAACCCCCCCCCCCCACCCCCCGCCCTTTTCCATTTTTACATTAGGTATGCACGCATGAACATCACATATGCGGGACGGAACCTCACCGAAATAAATTACTGGCTGCGCCACTAACGCGAACGTAACATCATACAACATCAACACATCCATGACATTCCAATTAGCATCTACATCACAAAACTTCGAACCCACATATTCTCCCAGCGCGTGTGGTCCACATAACTCTTCCAAACAGGGGCGTAGTCAGAAATTTTTTCCGGGTGTGGGGAGGGGAGGGAGGGGTGTTCAGCCACCCTTTGTGTATGTTCGTGCGTGCGTTTGTATGAATGTGTGTATATATGCGCATGCAAAATTGAAAAATTTCAGGCGGGGGGAATTGAACCCCCACCCCCTCTTTGGTTACGCTAGTGTTTCCAACACGCCTCGCCAGTTGTCTGTCTGCGTTCGAGTCAGTCTCGAATAAGCAGCCGGAACAAGTCGAACTATGTAAAGCTAAACCTCGGCAACGAGCTCCGTCTCTAGGAGCACACTGACTTTGTCACATCCATAATTATTTGATAAGTGAAAGAGCACAGTATAGTAAGCCGTGTCCTGTGTATTTCTTTAGTGGCGCACATTCGTCTAGTTTCATCATCGCCGGCGTTACATCCACGCAGAACGCCAGTCCCGAATGTTGTTGTTGTTATTATTATTATTATTATTATTATTATTATTATTATTATTATTATTATTATTATTATTATTATTATTATTATTATTACTATTATTATTGCCACTACCATACTACTACTACTGCTACTACTGCTACTTCCATAAAAACAATCACGAAGAGGAAATAGAAAAATAAGCTCGGAATTGCCATCAGTGTGTTTCATGCAGCTGCCGCTGCGACTCTGAGCGTCGTACATGAAACAGGCAAAGCGACGTTGATCCAAAAATAATTGAGAAACACGCAGAACGCCTCGCGGCTCTCGGAACTGGGTGAACAAAACCAAAATTGGATATGGGAAAGAAAAACAGTTTTTTATTCAGGCATTCACCGAGCAGAAGGCTTTCGCAGACCTCCGCCCTAAATGATTATTTGCTGCTGAACGACCTCCACGGCACCTTTTATTGGCTTGGGAGTCGTCACGTTCTCTAACCGCCCAGGAGTAAAACCAAACTTTCACGCCATGTTTGAATGTGAGGTCGTAATGTTCCAGTCACGTTACAGAGGCAGAAACGTTGTCGAGTCTAACTAATAAAACTTACAAGTAGTCACCCCGACTTCTGAACGAAATTCAACAGAAAAGAAGGTTGTTTAGCCTACATATTCTTGAATGTCTCGCGATACGTTCCGTAAATTACCAAGCTTCTCTTGGGATTGACTGGTACGAGTGTTACGTAAGCGGCCAGAACTTTAATTTATGGTAACATAAAAAAAATCGTTCTCATCACGTAACCATTCTCTCATTAGCTGTCGTCATTAGTCACCTCGCATTCGCCGTTGCTAAGTGGGAAAAATTGCCAGTCATTAGATATATCTGCAAAGGCCTCGACGTTGAGCGACGGTTCTGGGGCTTCGTCACTGTTAGACGAGACGGTAGCATTCCGAAAATTGCGCATTGAAGTGTCTATGACAACATTTCAAAGAATACTTAGCACGATCAATCACTGAGCATCCACCCAAGCTCTTCGCGTCAACCACTGAACCGGTGATGTTTGTTGTGTTATTAAGGCGCTTTATGCGATCTGTTACCGCGACGTGGAGTGGCGAGCCGAACATTTTGGAGCCGTGTTTGCTACCGATCGCTTCGCTTGTACCAGCGCTTTAGCAAAGCGAGCATCCATGATCCGCCGCCCTTCGCAGCTCTGCATACAGTTCGCTCGATTTAGGTGCACGTTAAGGAACCCCATGTGTTCGAAATATCCGGAGCCCTACACTCATGTCGTGGTTTTAAGAAGTTAAAACCCAAAAATTATTATTATACTGTACAGTTCGCACCCAGCGGTTTAGAAACGGTACGAGTGAGCGTTCACTGCTAATGCTGCAGCCTTGTGTACAGCCAGGGTTTTAAGGCGAAAGCCTTATATGCCTCATCAGACGGGTAAAGTGACTATCGGCGTAGTTGTCAATACAAATGGTACCAAAAATCATCATGATTTTCTTCGGTGTTGATCACGATGACGATGATTACCACACCGGATGGCTTTCGCCTTCAAGTCGTCTTAGGTGAATGCATAAGGGACCTTGTGAGTTGTTTTTAACAGAGAGTAAACTCTAGCATTTGAGCGCAGTAATTAATATGACGAGTTATCAAGTCGAGCGTTCTTACCTGGTACACGTGTGAAATGAAGAGGGAGGTTATGTGGTTATTAAATGCACAAGCATTTCTATGCCTATTTAACGAGAAAACTGTTCGTCCGTTTGTCCCTCTGTTCCGTAAGATGATCATCCCTAAAAAAGAAATAAACGTAAAAACAAAATGATTTTTTTTTGGCCTGTGCTCGGTTTGAACCCGGATCCTCACGCTCCGAAGGCAAATGTGTCAACCACTGGGCCCCGCACCCACGCTCGCTGAATGAGCGAACTAAATGAACAAGTCCGTATCCGTTGTGCGAAACAAATGTAAAAGAGAACGCTTTTTATAAAGGATGCTTTGAATTTCGAAGCAGTGGAATAAAAGGTCGCTGTGGGACAAGATATAATGTCGACATGGACGATTGAACATATCAGGAATATTCCGACTACACGTCTTGTGTTTGAGAAAGCGCTGTTTTATATTTTTGCCATGGAACCTCACCAACTCGCCCAATATGCGTGTCTTGTCTAGGTTAAAAAATTGCTGGAGTGGCTGCTACTGCGCAAGAGTGAAGCCGCGCCCACCAAAAGATGGCGGCTGCGCCCGCCATCTTAGTAGGGGCACAATAAACCATAGGCGTTTGGCGAAAAAAAGCGAGCGTTCTCCTGCGCCCCGAACGATAGTATGGACTCCCGCACACGTGGGTCTCGAGGGTAATGAAGCGGCAAACGCCGCGGCCTGCGGGCTTACTTACCGGGCCACGCCCTCACCTCACTCCGATGCGGACTCCGATTTCAATCCAGTTTTCACGTTCAGAGAAATTATAAACTACTACCAATTAGAGCATGCAACTTTTCAAAAACCCTGCAAAGGGCTCACGAGGGAGGAGGAACGATTACTCCTCCGTCTGTACACCAAAACAATACTGTGCCCGGCCTGTTTCTAGGTGGCATTGGCCCGGCAGTCCAAAAACATTTCGACCCTGCGTGTTCAGGGAAGTGCCCATACTGTGGGGAAGGGTCCTCGGACATCTTCCATATGGTGTGGGCGTGTCAATTAACACCAGACCTCCCCCCCCTACCCCATCCCACCCGAGAGGACTGGGAGGCGGCCCTGCTCGACTGCTCGGACCTGGCCAGCCAGAAGGCCCTGGTCACGCGCGCCCGGGTGGCGGCTACTGCCAATGGACTCCTGTAAGGAGGAGCCCACCCAGCCATGGCCCCCATTCGGGGAGCCTCCACCTCTTGAAACCCACCCGAAATAAAGTCTTACTACTACTACTACTACTACTCAAAATCATGGCAAATTTTATTGGAGATCAATCGCCAATACTCCTCTCGACAGGTTACTTTTGTCGGCAACAACGATCTTTTATTTTATAATCAACGCACTATTTACACTAACAAATCAAAGCCATCTGATCTTTAAGTAGGCACTATCCAGAAGGGAGCATGTTTCCGAGCTCTTTGGTGGGCAAAAGCTAGCTTCACTTTCGCTGGCAAGGTGTTGCGAGAGCTTCCACTCCAGAATTTTTTTTTAAACCTCCTTGGGCAGACGTGATCGCGAACGCCCAGTGTATGCATTGCGCTCGTCATCTCAAAATAGTCAAACCTGGTGAGGGGCCCTTTAAAGACGCTGACGAACTCTGGAAATATGTGTTCTCATTTGGATGTTCGTTAGGAAGAGCTTACCACTCCCATAGTAGAGAACACATTGTACTCTAAGTCGCCGAACCTTTTTCTCTGAACACGAAGATGAAACACGCCATGCAGCTGCTGCCCGAAAACAACATTGTATGGAAGGCTGCAACGTACAATGTAGGATTTTTTAATCCTCCTTGCGTACAATAAAGCTATATCCTTACGCATCGCTCAAGGAACTCTCAAACGAAATTCTGCGTGGATTTTTTTTTCTATTTTTTTTCTTCCGTAAGTTGGTCACGTCTTCGAATTGACCCCCCTACGGAAATGTAGGCAGCATACATTTCATCGGTAAAGCGACAAGTTTTCATGCAACTGATTTTTCGAGGACATTTGCATGAAGGACAACGGTCAAGTATCACATATTTCAAAAATATTTGTCGGCGCTACGCCTGCCAACTTTGAGAATTGTATATTCAGGATAATATCGATAGCGCAACCAGAGAAAATACAGAGCACGACAAGATCGCTTACGTGAACAGCGCGTACTACATTCGGCTCCAACTGACATGCAGTTCTTCTCCACATTCAATCTGCCGCGTTTGCAGGAAATGCAGGGGCAGCTTACTGTTCTCTCATAGTAAAACAGTAGACCACAGCGCATTCTATGCCGACCGTAACTTACACCATCTCCCACTAAAGGGAACCATGGGGGGATGCAAAGCAGCGCTGGGTGTTCACTTGTGTTTCCATTGTTGTTTCATTTGTATGTTTCCGTGTATGTTTCATTTGTGTGTGGAGTTGTGTATATGTTGTGTACCCCCCCCCCCCCCCCCCCAGCTCGATGTTTCCGTTGCGCTTCGCGTTGCCTCGCAGCTTCGAGATTCGCTTGCCGGTGTTGCCGTTTACGTTCAGCTTCGCGAGCGTCCGTAGCGCCATTGCGAAGGAGAGTGCAATGGGAGCGAGCGAACTCCGCATTATATACGAGCGCACAGCTGTGGCGGAGAGAGAGAAACGGGAGAGGAGAAACGAAGCCGAGGCAGCGCTCACGCCACCTCCTCGCGCTCACGCGAGGAGAGGGAGGAGTTGGCGCATGCGCAGTGGGGAGCGGACGCGTGAGGGAAGGACAGACACAGCCCCGAACAAAAGCTGCTTCGCATCTAAAAAAAGATGATGGCCTTAACTTTAGGTCTGGCGGCCCCATGTCGTGAATTTTAAACAGGGAGGATGTCATTCCAAGCGACTACGTACTTCGTACTGCCGAGAACCAGCCCGGAAGTGCGCTTGTATCTATTTCACCGGTAGGTACACGGCGGCAGCAATTCTCTGCCTCTCACAGCAGCGGCGGATGCTCGACTATTTTACCAAAGCTGTGGTGGGTTAGAGTGCGCCGGTCAAGAACAACTGATAATAAAATATGAAGTTAAAGTAAATAAATTACCTGTTTGTGTTTGTTAATCATATTTATCTTCATTTCCAAATATTTCTTCGGGGTCATTGAGAATCCTTCTTCCGACTATATATATATATATATATATATATATATATATATATATATATATATATATATATATATATATATATATATATATATATATATATATATATATATATGTCGTATGCCGCGGTCCAAAGCCAGCACCCTCCCCACCCCCCCACCCCATCGCAGGCAAGTGTCTTAATTAACCATAAGTACTCAATGCTGAAGAATGCGAATATATGTGAACCATAGATGAATGCGCTGCACCCGCGATGAAAAACAAATATAAAAGGTGACTTTCTCTGAAGGCTTCGTAGAATTCTGTGGTAGCGAAATAAAAGCGCTATGTATAGGACAACATGCCATGGATGATCGTACACTAAGATTTAGACTTCGCAAAAATTTAGTGGAAAACTCGCGTTTCGGTGGACGCGGGATGCGCCTTCCACGGGACCGTTCCAGACGCTGAAGAACGCTAGGAAGAAGTTGAAAGACGCCGTGTCGATGCCGGTCGAAAACCACGTTCTGCGGAAGGCTGCAACTGTACAGTGGAACTCTATGCTTACGCATCGTTTAGACAACTCCCAAACGAGGTTCTGCGTGGGTTTTTGTTTAATTTCAGCAATGCAGAGTTCGTATATTACTCCGTGTTTACAGAGCAGTGCATGCCAACTCTCTATTACATTGGGGAAAACATCTCGAGACGATATAACGTTACATAGAGCAGCGCGGTTCGTATGAGTTTTTATTTTGAAGCAAGTACAGGCGCACCACAGGCCTGCATTGGAAGTACTACTCACATGCAATGTATGCGTCGTATGCATGGTGTCATTTTCTTAAACCTTTGCCGCCCTACTTTTCTGCCACCCTCTTTTCTCTCAGTTAAAAAAAAAAAAGCGTCAGGTGGTTCCTAGAAGGAATGAGCTTCTGCCAATGTAGGAGGTTATGAGGACATTGCTCCGGACTGTTTCGACAAGGCAGTCAGACTGCCTTGTCGAAACAGTGTGCCTGCAACCCAACAGCAATTAAAAGACTGACAAACTGGCCTCGCCCGGTTAGTCCCGTCCCGAGAAGATATACACTGAATACAAATTGCTGAGCTACAGACACGCCGTTTTACGCAACGATGGTCTCACACTTAGATCACAGCGTTTCGCTAATGCGCCAAAACACCCAACATGAAGCTCGGGAGGGGCCGCGCGTGATACCATAGCGGCAGATTTCAACAGTCCTTTTACGTGTTCGGCCGATCATCTAATAAGGCGCAGTAACGTGCCTTTAGCGGCCATTACACTGACTGGACTGACGCCGAGCCTGAGCAGCCCGACATGCATACAAAAAAGAAATACACACTTTTCTCAGCCCATACCTTGTAACACTTCGACTGTAACTGCCTTATGGCGGAGTGTACTTTATTCCGTACATCTCCACCCCGCTAGCGCAACTTTAGCTGGCCGCCGACCGCTTCGATCCTTCTCGTTTGGCGACTTGCGCCACCTCTGCTTTACGTACTAGCGGCCGCTTTCGGAACAGCGAAGGCTGACGAAACTGCTTTGTCTGCAAGCACCGTCATGGAGCTATATAAGCTCAGATTCGATTGTTGCGCATGAGGGATTAGTCTGTAATGCGCGGTAGAGGTGGGCGTGACGTATGCGCAGGACGATTAGCGAGATTGACTACAAGCCGCTGGTACGCTGTAGATGTCCTCCCTGGTGCAGAATTTAAGATGAAGGATGTACGGGAATGGCCCTGATCTAATTTCGACGTCGTCAATACAGGCCGAGTATCACGCTGCGTGCGTAGGTGCGCAACCATTCAGTGGTTAAGGATGAACCAGTGGCGCAGCCGGAAAAGTGGCTTTGGGGGCTCAAACTCCCCCGAAATCTTTCTATACAAACGCACACACGAACATATTAAAAAAAGGTTCCCCCCCCCCCCCCCCCGAACCGAAAAAGTTTCTGGCTACCCCCGGGTTTATTATTCCCCCAAAGGCCATTCAATGTGCAAGTTGAGATTAAAACGAACGACGTATGAGCGCCTGAGACGTGCCGCGAACAACCACCGCCTACCACTACCAACGAGCCAACGAAACAAATTCGTAGTTAAAACCAGCTGGCTCGCACTCACGCGCTTTTAAGTCAACGGAACAAAGATTCGTTGCTTCGTGAAGCGCAGCGACGCGATCTGAAACTGTTTACAGTATTTTTGAATAAACAAAAATATGACGTGCTTTTGCATCGACACGTAGTAAAGAATATTAATTTTTGTGAAACAAGAGCGAAGGAATACAAAGACTAAAATCAGGGAAGCGACGGGACAAGCGTTCGCTCATAAGTTACCACGCGAATTTACGCTCTAGCTCACTCAACTCTCTGGTTTGTTTAAGTTGTACTTGCCAAGACTTTTTCTCGGAAGTCCGGTCGGTTCAGACGTCTGAACGAATATAGCATTGAAAAGAAGCGGAGAGAGGGAGGGGGGGGGGGGGGGCTTCACACGTTCGAGTGCACTGCCCCATCGAAATTCGCTACTCCAAACTAGCGCAGGAGCAACCAGGCGCAGCGTCAACGTTGTGCAGAAAGCAGGAAGAAACGTTGAGGGACACTTTTCCGCTACAGGCAAGAAGACCAGCACCAACATGTCACGCAAGGTGAACACAGGCCACGAAGCTGAAATGAGTGCGAAATAAGGGCTTCTCACGAACGACAAACGAAGTCGAAGTGATTAGATATAAACCGAAGATCACAAGGCTCAGCCTGCTGACTGAGGATAATAATAATAATTTTTAGGCTTTAACGTCCCAAAACCACGATATGATTATGAGAGACGCCGCGGTGGAGGACTCCGGAAATTTCGAGCACCTGGGGTATACTTTAAGGTGCGCCTAAGTCTAAGCGCACGGGCCTATATCATTTTGCCTCCATCGAAATGCGGCTGCCGAGGTCGCGATTCGATCCGGCGACCTTTGGGTCAGCAGTCGAGCACCATAACTATACTAGACCACCGCGGCTGCTACCGACAGCGGAAGCAAATGTCTGAGGCAAGAAGCCTGATAAATCTTCGTTTCGATTAGAAGTGCTAACCAAAAGAAAACATATGAAAGATTCTTTAAGCCTTTGTTATCGATAAATATGATGCAATATGTGCAAAGGAGCCTTCCACGTCTTTTAAGTGCGTAGAATTTTATAGGGGCCCGGCTTGTTTTCCACCCATAGGTCTCATGTGGCGTGATCCCGCTCACAATCAGGTGGTCAATACGGGCCTAAAACAAGGCTAGCAATGCTCAAAATTGAGTTAAAATAAAAGAACAAGGTCTAAAGTGATACAGTGAACAGAAATAACCAAAAAACAATTGCAACAATTAACTTAAAATCGGTAAAAACGCTTCGGAAACGCACGGCTGACACCCGCGCCACGCAAGAGAGGGCTCTGGTGTCACGAACTCCTGCGAGAGATCGTTCATAGACAAACAAGAGCGCAACGGGAATTGCTGGGTGCCCGTGCTACGCACTTCTTCAGATTTGACAGTGGTGGAGCTGTATTTAACGCAAGATTTAGAACTACGCCGATCGCTACACAAGGACGACATTAGCGCTGGATGTGATTTGCAGCGTCTTTCAGTGAAGCTAGCGACCGGCAGCAGAACTTTTTCTAGGTAAGTGAGTCGTCACGTCTTCAATGCGACTTCTAAATACGAACTCGGTTGCTACAAGAACAGATTTCGCTTAACTCTCCTATTTTTTTTATTATTCGCTGTTCCCGACCGGCCTATGCGAGCGCCGTTCGGTCCCATCAAAAAACGCGAAAAGGAATAGTGATGGATGACAATAATAATAGTTGCTGGGTTTTACGTGCCAACCGCGACATGACTACGAGGCACTCCGTAGTGGCAGACTACGGAATAATTTCGTTCCCCTGAGATTCTTAAACGTGCACCTAAATCTAAGCACACGGGTGCTATTTTGGATTTCAGCCTTATCGAAATGCGGCCGCTCTGGCTTGGAATCGAACCTGCACCCTCGAGCTGGAATAGCAATGGAATATAATCGTGACATTATACCACCTCCCGTTCTCTTGCACTTGGTGACGTTCGCATATAAGTAAACATGTTCACTTCGAATAAACAAAACTTGGAGGACGCTTGAGCATCGCTTTCAAGAGTAGAACGCGAAAGCGTAATCGGGCCCGGGTGCGCACCGCCTTCTCAAATGCTAGCCTCGCTTCAATTCTCGGTGCATGCCTACACCGCGCCACAAGGAAACTAACGTCTGCGCTCGAAACGTTGGCCGTTTCAAGCTATCCTACAATGCCTACTGCAAGTACAGTTGCGCTGTGCCCACTACGTCAAAGTTCCTCCTTTCGTAAATCCGCGAAGGGCCCACTACGGGTCCGTAAGCCAACACGCGAAGCTACGCAGCTGCTCACTTTGTGGATGCTTTTGCTGCTGATGCTGATTAAATATGTCTGAGCGCTTTGTAATGGGTGGGCCTTTAAAACACCCACTCGTTGCGCAATTCATATGTTTTGACGTCTGGCGCGATTCTACGCTTCTGCCACGCAATATTACACGCGTTAAGGAGACTCCTTTCACTACATGGCATTCATAGAGTGTTTTTTTTTTCCGAAGCAGTTTCAAGCAGTGATGTCGCTGTGTGGTAGAACACCTGCTTGCCACGCAGACGGCCTGGGTTCGATTCTCACTCGAACAGAAGATTTTTATTATTTATTTTATTCGCACCTCTCTCGATTTTTCGCTCACGGACAACGCAGATATTTCGCTCACAACCAACGAAGCCGACACCAACGCCGACACCGACACAGCAATTTATGCGAAAGGAGCTCTTTAACGCTATCGCATTAATAGTTACTAGTCAGCGCTCTTGTGCGTAATATCATCTCGTTCAAATTATAAAGCATTGTTTCTCTAGTACGCACTAAATGGGCCGAATCAGCAGTCTGTTCGGCCGAGTAGACAGGGTGACTATAGATTTTCTCAGATAGTCTCGCGAAACCTTCGAGCATGATTTGTGAATTTCGGTGGTTAGTTCACGCAAGCACTAAAATCTTCACTGACAAGAAGATCAGCGCATCTCTTGTAGAGTTGTGAAAAAACATGAATGTACCATAATCATTATGTGTGCATGCGCAGTTCTTCACCATTGTTTCCTTGAGATGCCCATTGCACATACACCGCATCTGTCCTTGCGACATGGCTCGTGAAACCACATCACAAACAATAAATTGTACGATGTTCAAAGGATGATAACACAAGGCGATAACACGAGGTAACAATATGAAGTGTTTTTTCTTCGATAAAGAATATACGTCTTGAAAAGGTGCTCAAGCAAACAAGGTAGCACAAAAAGAAGTAATATAAACAGTTCGTCTCGCAGTCTCTGAAATGTAACAGAAATATGTACAAAACCAACATGCACAATAGGTGACGTTAAGCGGTAATACGTCGGTGCAATATAGTTTTAGTTTAAAATAATTATTAATGCTTGTAGAGCAGACCCATGCAGCTGTACGCGTGACTGCACGGTTAGAGCATTCGAGCAACTTTTCTGCTCTCGTCGGATCATCAGCAAGGAGATTCATTGCTGACCTCTGCGTAGTTTTTTTTTTTCTGATGAAGATTTGTCATTTTGGGAGTAAGCGGTGAAGGACAGCCCTTAAAAATATAATAAGAGATCGTCATAGTCAAAAGGTAAGGAACAAATATACAGTTTGTTAGTTACATGTATAGGAAAGCGTTCAAAACGTCTATTCGCTTTCAGAACTTAATCGAAGCTTACCTGCGTTATTTTATGCCCAGCCTTATTGTGCGCGTGGTCACGACAGGTTCTGTTTGGAAAAGTTTGGATCTCTTAAAATGGCGTGCACAGCTATTAAACCGCCCCTCCTGACCGAGCGTGTCATCGCTGTCACGCGATGGGTTCCTTTTTTTCAATGCGTCACTGTCGATAGTTATAGCATTGTGCTAGCCTCTAACCTTTACAGAAGTTATATCCTTGAGTAGGACATTTAATGTTATCTTCAGCCTAAGTAATGTGTGTAATTGTGGCCAGTTTAAAGTAAATGAAAACTTTTCCCGTACGTGGGCTAACGAAAAGGACTATCGTTATGAAAGAATAACTTTCCTGATTGCGTGGAACGTGTATTAGTTGGAGACATCGAATTACGTTATGAAACCTTGACCTCTGCGTCGCATTCGAAACGGTGTTAGCCTAGCGTCAATTGCACGAGGTCCTCTAGAGACGGAAGTCGGCTCTGCTTCTACGACACGTTAAGGTGTATACCTGTAGTTCTTCATAAACAAATACCACATATCACATGTAGTTCTTCATAAACAAATTACGTAATGCATTTTTTTGCTCTTTAGCAAGCTTTAGGGGTACGGTAAACACCATACTACGGCAAGAATGGCCCCTTATTGCATGTTGAGAATGCACGTGTTATTGCTTTAAGCCTTTGATCGTTTTGCGACGCATGCGAGGTGAGTGTGTGATGAACGAACCTTCTTCCGAAGCTCTTTTCAACCGTCACGCTGCTCGTAACTATGCGCCGACGCGCAAAAGATGCACGCGGCGCAGATGATTGCTGCACAAACGAAACAAATACTGCCATCCAATTGTTTGTAGTGCAGAAGGTTCGTACGGTTTTCCAGTAGGTGAAAAATTTGTCCTGATCGCAGACCAGAAAGTACTTTCCGTGTCAAGGATCAGGACTATTTTTTTTTGTCTTATGGAAAGCTTTCTTCATGAAAAATCCGTATGAAAGCTTTCTTTGTGAGAGATTCTTGCAGTTCCGCGCCACAAATGAGTGAACGAAAGACCATTCCTGTCATTCTATAATGTTCCTCTACTTTTAGCAAAACTGATTTTCCTTACAGTGCAGGCGTAGAAGTCCTCACCTGTTAGAAACCCGAAGAAAACGGTGCAAGGACGGAGCAACCCCAGCCAACGAGAGACGACGCAGAACTTCCTCCTCCGCCTCGACACCCGTTTTGTGCAGATCAACGACGCAATCCGTCTCTCAACAGACGCCTTCCCGGAGTGTGAACGCTCTCCCGCCTACGCCATCAAAGTCGCACAGCTGGTCGGCAGCCCGTTCGCCACACGAAGACAGTTCACCCGTACATCACCCGTTTACACGCGATCACAACCGCAGGGCCGATGAAACGGAGTTCCGCAACCCGCACTGCTTCCGTGCACTGCCGGGAAACGTGGCACGAAGGCGACAGGCAAGCGACCGTCGCGCAGAGCGAGATGATCGACCAAAGAAAGCGTCGCAGCGCGCGATGGAATGCCCCAGTGCCGGACAACGGAGGGTCCCTTTTCCGGCAGGTATTGAAGGGGCCGGACGAGAGGGCGGGTGAGGAGCGGTGTGGAAAGGAGGCAGGAGGGGTGGGTGGTTGTTCTACGCGCGCCGACGCCTGGCTGCTTTCGGCGAGTCGCACAACCACAGTGCGCGTTGCCAGGGGAGACGAGTCACGGAACGGGCCAAAGCCGCTTCGAGCTTCGGAATCAATCGGGGGAAAAACTCCGCAGAAAGGGCTGCTGACCAGAGGTGGGTTGCAAGATCGAGGAAATAACAACAACAATATGATCAATAAAAAGGAGAAAGCTGGGAAGTGGCGAGAAGGCGCGTGATGACACGGAATGCCACCAGTGAGTGCCGGAAAACAACAGATCGTTTTGAATTTATGCTTAAACCCTCTGTAACAGAGCAGTAGATGCGTAGACGTCATTAACGGAAATTTGGAAGCGCATCAATATTTGCATGCCCTTGACATTGCATTTTCAAATGTGTAAAAAAAGTTTTTAAAGGGTTAGAAAAAGAATACTCCGCAAGCCAGCCTTTACGCGCAGGCCTCAGGATGTAGAGCAGAGCTTTGTCCAGATGATGAATTGACCGCCTAACTTGTGCAAACGGCTGCGGACCAACCAAACCAATATTTTGTTGACAACCAAAGAGCGTTTTTTCAGCTCCCTAAGATTTTTGAATATTTGTGCTTAATTTACAGGATTTTTGAGAGACGCCTATTTCGCTTTATTGTCATAACTTCCGCGGGCACTCTTACGCTTAATTGAACATCTATAGATGTGCTCGCTTTAATTATTAAACACGTGATGTAGTAAGCAAAATTTCGCCATCAGATGGGTCACATGCACGCACGCACGCACGCACGCACGCACGCGCACACACACACACACACACACACACACACACACACACACACACACACACACACACACACACACACACACACACACACACACACACACACACACACACACACACACACACACACACACACACACACACACACACACACACACACACACACACACACACACACACACACACACACACACACACACAAGCACTGCAAACGGGGCGCACGCCTACCTAAATACCGAGTGAACTAGCCACAATAGTCCGTGCGCAACAACAAAATGCCTGATGACTGCGCGACTACCTCATTTCTTTTTTATACAAAAGACCGTATTCGAACGACCTTCCCCCTAGATATTTCTCTCACGCCATTTCCTTCCGGGCAAATGAGAGCGCGGTGGCTTTCCTTTTCTCGGATTGATCACACCGCGCTCCCTGGAACTCGGGACTGCCCCAACGTTCGCTTAAGTTGCGCTCATTGTTTACGGGCTACCGGCGTTTTTCCAGGGAAGAACTACTTGCGAAAGTACAGTACTCGCCGCTTCGCTCGCTTGTTGCGTGACGTGTCTGCAGAAATCGGCGCACCAGGCGACTGCGCGAGAATAAAAAGAGGGAATCTGGGAAACAAAGTTCTCTGCTGCGATTTGTTTATTTCGTTCATTCTCAGCAGCAGGCACCCGTTGCGACAGGCACAGGTAAGCACACCAAGACGTGCGCAGACTAGGCCAGGCGACCCACTGCGGTGGCTTAGCAAGCTGAGGTGTTGTGTTGCTAAGCTCGAGGTCGCGGGTTCGATTACCAGCCACGGTGGCCGCATTTCGGTATGCGTGAAATCAAATCAAATCATTTAATTTTTCCAGAAATAAACAGGTTCTGGAGAGGTTCACTGGCTAAAAGCTGTTTATGGACAGCTTGACGAGGCCAGTGAACCCTATACAAGGCAGTTGGGACAATGATATGGATGTGTAATAACGATAAAGTGACCATAAGCTAACATTACAGTACGAAATACGGAGTAAGAAAAACATATATCTACATTACTACGAAAACATCCTGATACCAAACATAGCACAGAAGATAGTTACATGGACGTGATCAAAAAAAAAAAAAAACACAAAGGAAAAAACCACAAAACAAAGGAAAAATGAGAAGGACACCCGCGTACTTAGATTCAGATGCACTTTAAAGAGTCGAAATTAACCCGTAATACCTTTTTTCGGCGTGCCTCATAATCATATCGCGGTTTTGGCCCGTAAAACCCCAGATATTATTGCTATGCCAAGCGAGCTTATTGGATGACAGCAGCCGCGTATGTGCGCCACCGCGTCGCTCTTGCAACCAGCGTCTGTCCTAACGCAGCATGCGACAAGCGAATATAGATCTCTCCCAATTTGAGCAAATAAGAAATATCACAGAAAGCTTCCCGCACATGCACAACTTGACGTTGACGTGTTGGATGCCGTGCAATGTAGCGGGCACGAAATGACCCTCGGGTTGAACAATGCGCACAAACCTTTTATAGCGGAGTTGAGCTGTTATGCTTTTCGTTATGCCGTTACGCGTTCGCAGAAACTATCATAATCATGAATGACCTCTACCTTTCCAGCGCGTGCAACGCAATAACTCGGCCGGCGTTCACTGTCTTCTTCATCTTCTGCTGCGCTCCCTGAACATGCGCACGCTCCCGCTGCGCCGATTTGTCCGGTTGGGCTGCAAGAACTCAGATGGGCGAGAGAATGAGTATAGGGAGAGAGACAGAAAGAGAAAGCTTCTTGGCGAAAAATATTTCTTGAGGAGGCGGGATTCGAACCCTCGTACCCGCGGTCCGAGGGCGAGCATAGTAACCACTCGGCTATACAGGCACGCAGGCAGAGCGAAACATAGCCTTGTGTATATTATAGTATAGGAAGGGGTGGGAAAGGGAACTGAGGTTGTGGAGGAGGAGGGGAGATGGTAAAGCATCGCATAGAAAGCAAGAGAAAAAAAAGGAAAATCTCAGAAAGAGAAAGAAAGACAGAAAGTGAGAAAATCAAATAGGGAAAGATATAGACAGAAAGAGATAGAAAGAAAGAGGAAGCGAGGAACAGAGAGAGAGAAAGAAAGGAAACAAAGGTATATCTTTCTTTCCTTTCTTTCTCACGCTTTCCATAGAAAGCGTGAGGAAGAGAAAAAATATGTATAGAGAGAAAGTGAAATAGACAGAGACAAAAAAGACAGAAGAATAGAGATAAGAGAGAAAAGGAAAGAAAGATATGCGGGAAGAACGAGAAAAAAAATTCACAGGGTGCATCATGCATTTACCTGAGACGACTCGAAGGCGAAAGGCATATATTTTTTTTTTGCGATAGCAATTATATGGAGACTTTCGGCTGGTTTTTGCCGTCGGTGTCGCCGTAATGCTCCGTATATGTATATATAAAAGCCACAAAGAAAAATACTTTCCGAGGCGCGAATTCCAACGGACGACCCCACGCTCTGCAGCGCGCGGCGTTAAACGGCTAAGCCGCGGAGCGTACGTTCCTCAGCGTACTTACGGCGAGCTATTTATATACATCATTTACCTCTGGCGATACGAAGATCTCGGCGGCATTTCAGCGTGTTATCTGCATTACCAGCGAGAAGGCGCGAAGGGCGCGTGCTTTTAAAGGTCGTGGCCCCGCTCATTGCTAAGGCCTGTAGTTTGCCCTATACATGGCGTAGTCGCCCGCGTGCGCGCGCTCTTATTTCGTGTTGGGGGCAGTTTCTTCATCTTGTGCTTTGACCGGAAAGCTTGCGTTGAAGTTACAGAGTGCATGAATGTCACTTCGCTCGCTGTAGCGGCCGCGTTTGAGAAAGGAGCGCGCTGCTCAAACACAAAGAAGTAACAACTGTGACAGCTGTTAGTTCGAGCTCGTCCTGTATATACCTGTGCGTTCGTTTCGTGCCCCCTTCTTTGTGTTTGAAGCGCGCTTTAAGTGTCGAGCTGTCAACGTTGTTAGTTCGCGCTCGTCCTGTGTGTGTTCTTTTCGTGCATCATTTATGCTTGAGCAGCGCACTGCACGTTTCGGGCTGCTTGCCGTTCTTCGCGTGACATTGCAATTTGTTGCTATCGCATTCATTGCTTTGACCTTGCGGCGAAACTGTGGCTTTTTCTTCTCAGTCGATGTGTTAACCCTGCCCAGTCACCTTTCTGCACCTAACGTGGTTTTGCACTGCCTCCGTGATCGGCCCACCTTTGACCAAGCATGGATGTCATGTGATGACTTCACAATGTGACGTCACGTTATGCGACTTCACAGTGACGTCATGATGGCGTCGCAAATTTTGCCGATGTGTGACGTCGTCATTACGTCACATGTCTATGTCATCACGTGATGATGATTTTTTGCATCGCTCGCGTTGGCACCGCCGACGGGGGACGCCGGTCACTTTTCGTTTTTGAAGAGTCATCTGAGACTTTCGCCTTAATAAAAAGAAACAAAGAAGGCCACACAGTTCCGCACTGCCTTTAGGCTTGGCACCACTGGTGCGAAGATGCCTTAATTTTTTTCTTAGTCAACGAAAAAAAATACAATACACTAGCTTCAGTCAGAAGTGTGCGTGAGGCTGCAGGACCGACAGAAAAAAAAGGCATTTGCAGCTGCGTGCGAGAAATAATAAGCCTAACACGTATACCCCAAAACCTGATTTCATTCCGTGATCGTTAATGCGTGGTATAAGTTCCATTCCACGTTATTTTTCTTTATTAATTCAAGAAAAACATTTTCGTTAATGCGCTGAATGGCGTCTCCCTTTCTTCAGTTTTCATAACGCGCGTGTTGATAAGTTTGCGAGGACTTAGTTTGCATTACATGCCGCGTCTACTTTTACTTTGTCATGTCTCAGAGGTACTAAGCGCCAGATATTCCCACATATCTCCTGGAATGAACTTCGCTGTGAATGTGTGCTGCTTCAACTTTCTGCGCTATCCAATAGGATGCTCGCTTTAAATATACGTTGAGCAGTTCAAAGCGATACGCACTTCCCCCACAATTTTCCGACGTAGCCGAGGTTTGTATTTGCCGGGGAAGACCACGACGGAAGGCATTAGCGTGCCTTCGGCGTTGAACTTGAACAGGAGCTGCACTGACGCCGTTCTTAAAATCATGTAATGTATAACTCTCCCGCTGACACAACAAACTTCGCGTCCGTCGTTGTAAAAACATTTAGTGCCAATGTGTGAATGCAGGCAACGAGCCCTGTCGCGACCGGGTATTTGGATCCATCCCACCTCTGCAACCAGTTGTTGCGACCGGTATTTAGATCCGTCCCTCCTCGGCAACCAGGTTGTTGCTACGATAGGGCAGCGTCGTACCCGGACTCCGTTTGGTAGCGTAGTCGAGTCTCCGGGTTGAGGAACTGATGCTAGCAAGATGGGAAAACAATAACAAGTTTACTGGCACTTTTTGTACACTCAATTTACATCGTGACGAGGTCAGAGTTCAGCGACGAGCGAATTGGATGAGCCTGTTACCGAGGGCTGAGAGCCCCATTTCTCACTTAGCACCGTCGTTTTAACCCCTCAGGCTGGCTCCTCCTTCTTGATGACCACCAATCACACACACGACCTTACCCACCATGCCACAGTCCATTTCACTGTCGCTGAGGGGTCGTTGCACTCTTGAAACAGCAAGGGTCCGGCGGTCGACGGCACGCTTGTGGGAGAAGCTTAGGAGAAGCATGACAACAGGTTCCTCGGGCTTGCTCCTCGGACTCTTCTTCGAAGGCAGAAAAGGGTCTGCGGCGACTCCTGTCAAAACATACAGGTCAGGTCGTCTTGGCAGCACACCAATCGAAGTTCAGGTAGCTCATTGTGGAAACGCCTCCAACTTGGCCGTCCCTCTATTAGGTCGAGATTCTGCCCATTGTCGATCGCTTGCCGTCCCGGGGATTCCGTTTCTAGGAAGGATGCAGGTGTTCTAGCAGTGTGAGAACGCATCGCCCGTCCTTTCTCATGGTCGGCGCGTCGCCACCGACCGCCAGTCATAACAGCCCCCTGCGTGGCATGTGGGTGCTCCCTCAATGTGTGGAGACACTCTTATACAAAGCGAAGGAAAGCTCCCGAAGCGCAATGCTCTTCATCGCGCAGGTCCGGCGCTAATCAAAAACAGAAGTGCTGGTCATGATTATCTGCCGATAAGACACCGCCACAGCCGGAGACGGGGTTGAGAGAAGGTGGGGCACGTATGGAGGAGAACATCTGCTGGTTTGCCGTAAAGTTTGCGTGAGGAGGAGAATTGATCAGGGTATTGGGCGTTTAGTAGTATGGGGTATGGAGCAGTTTGAGTTTGTATATAGGCGTCGCCAACGTGCGGCCTGCGCTGTGGCTAGGCTTGGGGCTGGGGCTTTGTATACCCTTCGTTGGCCTCGATAGTATACGAGAAACTTTGTGTCGGCATTCCTTTAAGCGTGCGGAGTTAGTGAATCGATTGTCAATGTCTGGCGCTGCAACCACTTTCCTCAAGAAGGCAATCCTATAGCCTTCCTTCACAAATTTTATTCGATGACAACCGTAACAAGACCCTGCGAAAGCGCTACAGTGAGCTTATTCCTCGTGTTCGCTTTCCAGTCTCTCATTGTTGGATGCACTCGGGCAAGCACACCCAGCAGCAAAAGCTTGCGGGACGCGAAATGTTCGAGAAATCTATATTCTCGCTTTGTCTGGGAACATAATCTCCAAATAAATGTTCCAGCGTGTGGTTGGTATAGCAACCTATGCAATCACCGGCTAGATTACGCACTAATACAGCAGACATTCGCTTTTGTCGAGCCAACGTCCCGTAAACTCTTGCTGTTGGGTGTGCACGATTACTTCCGCAAAGCAAGAAATTTGCAGGTATAAAATGGAATCAGCTCTCGCAGGAAAGGGCGGGTTGGAGGTCACTGGGAAAGCAATTCGTCCTGCAATGGACTAAAACAGGCTCATAATGATGACGATGATGATAATGCAAATCCTCACCATGTTCAGCGCGAAACAGGAACACGAAAACACAAGGAAGTGCACGACACAAGCGCTGTGTCGTGCAAATGTTCAGGCGTTTCCCGCGGATTTTGTTTTCATCGATCAAGCTGTTTATGAAGATTGAAGAGAGTTACCCCGGCGCTTGCGGGAAACCGTCGTCATCTTCCTGTAGACCAAGAGGCGATGGCGCTAAGACTGGGCTTATAAACACTTACAACAACGCCGGCGCCATGACGCAGGTCTTCAGGGGATGGCTGTACTGACCGGCCTGAAGAAGGCAAAACGACAAGCCTAAGTTTGTTCAGGTGGCGTATTCAAGACGGGTATTCAGAGGTACAAAACAACAATTAATTTTTTTCCCGTCTGATACGTCTAGGCACGAGGTGAAATTACCTAAATACAGAGAAAACTTGAGCGCCATGTTGCAACCATTTCAAACAAGTAGCGAGCCGAAACCGGCGGCAGCAACTGGGTGGCGCTTCACTGCGTGTGTGTGGACATCCCACCGGCGGCCGTAAATTACAGCTTTGAACGTTTCGATAATCGCCGTCCACATTATAGATCGCATGTTTCTCTGTTCCAAATTATATATCGCACCGTATTTTGATCACCGTCACAAAGTTGGGCCCTATGTAGCACAAAGTATTTTTCACAGTCTTTTTCCTTCGCACATCTATATATATTGGAGCCACATTGCCGCTGATATTGTATGTAATACTGAAAACCACAATTTTCGCGTAACCTTGGCTGATATTGAACAACTAGAATTTTCTGTCACACAGCTGCTAACGTTGTATAAAAAGAAAATTCTGTGTTTCTACTCATGTATTTCTATTCATATTATGCACCGTACATTTCCGATGTAACGCACTTTCTATTGTACGACTCCCTTCTTTAATTCTACGGGCCCTAAGGGTATAACAAATGAAATGAAGTAAACAAAATGAAGATGCAGAAGGATAAAAACGCTCAGTGCAACGAAGCGCTGCTTTCAGCTATTTCAACGCACAAAAAAAAAATTTAACGTCTTTTAAAGGAGTACTGACACGATTTTGAGGCACCCAAAAGGGCCAACAAGTCGAAAATATTTAAATTTCGTGTCAGTACACACTTTAAGTAGCCCCTTTAGAGCTTCCTTGAAGGTTCGAAACTCTCGAACGTCTCGTCTGTAGGCCAGTAAAGAAAGAAAGAAAAAAAGCTTATTAATTCGCCTCAGCTACGATCAAATACATGTGGCTACTCTCTCGATCCATCCTCCGTTTTCCCGCTTTGTTCGGGACACAAAGGAATACACCAGTTAGGAACCCATAAGAAACTGCGCCAGTGCCTTTACCACAGCGATACGCTTCCAGCAAATGGTGAAACAGTGAGCTTTTTGCACGAGAAATAACAGAGAAAAAAAAGTACTCGGCATATAACAGTCTATAGACCTTATGCAAAATCTGCTGCCATCTAGCGGCGGCCATGCGCATTTCCGCCATGTTGAAGGCTAAGCGCGCTCCGCATGTGCACACCCGGAGCGTACGTATCGACGTGTGGGGGCTGATAGGAACGGCAATGCCGACATATTTTCGTGTGCCGTGCTGCTCAGATTGAGGAAATTAGGGTGCTGAAAAAAGTTTTACAGTAAACTAACCTTCACGTTATTAGATTTCCTCGCGGGCGACGAGAAGCGGCAGTTCGTTCCGTTGCTCCGGCTTCTGCTTACGACTGACGCCGTGTTTACGTTGGCCGTTCTTAATAGATGCGGTATTTGGCAGCATCGGAACTCATCAGAAAACACTCTTTCGTGTCATGCCGGAGCCAGACCGTTTTCGCGCCGTGTGCTTGCAGGCACAGACAAATCGCGGCTGTACGAGCCTCAATGCTGCATCGCGGCTACTCGCACATGCCTGAGCGGCTGTGGACACCATTTATTTGTTTATTACACTGCGATAACAATTACATGTTGGACAGGTAGGTTGAGCGCGTCATCATTTCTCAGCGAACGGACCGATTATGCTGGAGCGTCTGCTTTGTAGTTGGTTTTCGGTTATGGAGTTTGACAAGGTAGCGTTTGGTGGGATGCTTTGCGCGCGTATTGCTTCGCTATACGCGTATTTTTCAAGCATTTCATGTGCTATCACTGCGAAATTCAGACGGGTGGCCCGGGTGGCCTGACACCGCCCCCCCCCCCCTTACTTGTCTTCCTTAACTTATATCCCAACAAGAGCACATATCAGGCTCTCCCAGAAGCTGATCCCCCTTTAGAATAATTCTGTATCCACCCCTGTGTGATGAGAAATGTTAACAGATGCTTGTGTGTGGCACTTTTTTTGGTGTGAAATTGAAAAAAAAAACGCTGTTCCGGCAAATGTGTTACACTCGACCGTTGGTTACGCGCTGAGGTGGTTTCGCAAGCGTTCAGTCGGCTACGCAAAACTGCCTTGCAGAAACGGGTTGAAAGTGTACAGCGCCAGCGTGCCCCGAAAGCGACTATGTGAACGCGAATGTTCTTGGCGTATCGTGTTATTTACGAGAACATGCCGGAATGATATCAGCTAACCGGCACCTATTTCTTGGAGCAGCTAACACTTTTCACTTTGACTTTTCACGTGCATCAGAAGTGTTTTTTTTTTACATTTTAATCATGCGGTAATTCTATACATAACATACGTCGGTGACTGCGGCAGTGAAATATTTTTTGCTTCAAACATAAAAGTAGAGGACAACGTTTTAATTAAAATTAAATGCACAATACATCTGGTTGATGTAGGCTGGTCCTTATAAAATACGCTTTAAAATGGGTCAACTGCACTTTCTTACCGTAAGCGCTGTGCCTAGCCGTGTCGCGCGCTGAATCCTCCTTCCAACCATCCTACTTTGCACGCACGGTATTCAGATAGCTAAAAACTTTTTATTCGTTACAGTGAAAACAGACAGACAAAATTATAACCTAGAACCTCAACTTAACGACGGCAGGCCTACATGTGACTCGGTGACAAACTTGTACCTTCTCGTTGTGAGGCAGTTCTTTACAACTAATAACTGGGAAATGCCGGTAACGTGTACATGCCGTTACACACTCGTCTGACATTTTGATGCCCCGTTTGCCCGCTATCAAAGCAGATGCAAGCAAGAAGTTATAGCAGCAACAGTAATACGATTCGTAAACAAGCCTTCAACATGGCGCCGAATCGGTAGCTTCGTCAAACCTCCGACAGATGGCAGCAATTTTGCATAAGGTCTATAGGGCTCGAACTTCGGTAGAAGCCACTGGTTTCCTTGTTGCTCTCTCTCTCTCCCTCTTTTTACGTCGTTTGTAACAAATCTCGCAAAGCGCTTCCAGAATATTCTTTGCCAGATATCGATCCAACGCCGTCTCGCGTTTTTCTCGCAAGTCCCGGAGAGCCCTTTCGTGGCGTTCCGTCGGTAACACCCCCGCTATAACGCCGTCTCCTTGACCTTCTATTCTGAATACATACATACCCCGAACGCGTTGCATATTTTACTTTTTTCCCGTTCTAGCAGATGAATAGCTTCTCCTACGCTCTGCACGTTATTCTCCTGTCTCGACACTTCTTTTTTTCCTTCTTCCTTCATTTAATTCTTTCATTCTTCCTTCCTTTTCTTTCTTTTTCTTTCCTTCTTCCTTGCTTCCTTTTATTTCTTCCTTTCCTTTTTTTTTCTTTCAATAAACGTCTTGTGCGCTCGTGCGCAACACCAAAAAACTTCCATGCCAGAGTTGCTCGCGACCGACTGGTTGACGTAGTATAGGAAACATTAATGTTGTTTTTCGATAGCGCTTTATTTATTTTTATTTTCCTGTCGCTATCTCTATTCTTTCGTCTGGTGATCGCGGCTAACGATTGGTGAAGTGGTAGCGCGGTATTGCTATTATCGCCTGATCAATATATCGCTTCATCAAGCTCCGCCACACAAAGCCTGTTCTTCGGCTATATCGTCTTTCTTCTTTTTCGACCGACGCTTGCTCGCTTCGTGATGGAAACATGCCACCGTAATGGCCGACAGCGTATAAACACCGCCGCTGCCTGATGGAAAAGAAACGGTGCGTTCTCATAAATTACGCATGCGGAGAATCGCAAACGAAGTAACCTTTCGGGACCAACCATCGTAAGAGTTTTTATTTCTCAAAAATCGACTAGTACACACATACGGCAATCACGCAAGACAATAAGAACTTCACGTTTTCCGATTGTCTTGGCCACCTTAAGGGAGATATGTCCATTAAGGAATTACAATCGCAGACCTTATGCACTTACCATGTCAAGTTCCTCGAATAAGGACTTGCTCGCCACGTGGCATTGGA
Source organism: Rhipicephalus sanguineus (assembly GCF_013339695.2). NCBI lineage: Eukaryota > Metazoa > Arthropoda > Arachnida > Ixodida > Ixodidae > Rhipicephalus > Rhipicephalus sanguineus. The sequence goes on along the minus strand of NC_051178.1, from coordinate 171,943,795 downwards.
CACAAAAAGAAATACTCAACGAAGACAGAATATAGAACAAACTTTAATGAAGCAAAAATAAGAAGACGAAGCTAATGAAACAAAAATAACAAAAATAAATAAAGCAAGAAGAGCGCCAAAGCTAGACACCACGACCCCGCGGCAAGCGATGTTGCCCATCAGGCGGTCTATAAATGAGTGTACAGCATAGGAAAATGCAGAACGAAACTCCATAGTAATGGAGATAGACGCCGCCCAGCGTATACTGCAGACAACCACATTACACACGCGGCAATCGCAACGATGCGAAGCAGGGTGATTACGAGAACATCTTGGTGTACGCGTCTGTACATCCACGGAAGTTCTTTTGCATGCATGAAATCGGTGAGAAAGCTATCTTCTTGCAATTGAGGAGGCGGCGAGAAAGCGCATTAGGCGGGAGGTTCGTAGATGGTGCGACGCTTAGATGGCCATAGCTGCTCACTGAAAACACATTAGTAAACAGTATAAGAGGATGGAAGTAGATAACCATCGTTATTGAAGTAGTCCAGAACCGTTCGATATCAGCGCGCGAATCAGTAAAAAAGAGCTAGCGGACGCCCTTTATAGGGTTCCACTAGGAGTGCCCTGTACCCTGCAAGTATACGTTTTTGTTAGTGTAGTAGTAGTTGTTGTTGTTGCGTGCCCATTACGAGCATTCAGTGAAACAGATGTGCACTGCAACTATGATTTCGAGGGTCATTCATTCATCTTTATTTTCATCTGTCTCGCACTAGTCGTTTTCTTCAATGCCGGAGTTAGGCGAGGGAGGGGGGGAATTAACTTTACTGATACCAAATGGGAGTGAGAATTTGGGGAGTTCGGCATCCTGGGAATTTGACCGGAGCACTGTCAGTGGAAGGTGCCATGGCACACACCTGCAATTTTTCTTCAGTTTTCCAATTTGGTTCGACATAGCGCCCGAACGCCAGGAAGTTTTCTGAAATCAGTTTTAGCTGATAAAGCGTTCGCTTTGTCCTACTGCTGACATGTTTAGTAACAACGTAATGTCTTACCAAGTAGCTACGACCGTATAACAAAGAAAAAAAAAGGCGGGGGGGGGGGCAGGAAACTTATATAGCAGTAACATTGTTACTAGCAGTAACATTAAGTAACGAGAACTAAAGCTGAATGGCATTATGCAAGTATAAGGAAACCTGAGTAAGAAGAGCCGCAACTACTGCCAGCATAACGAATTTTTATTTATTTATTTATTTTCAAGCACAATAGCAGCCCTGAACGAAAGAATGGGAGTGGATCAAGGGCTTATTTCATTGTTAGACATAACCTAATGCAATCAACAGACAGTGAAACGAAGGAAGATAAAGGGGAAATTATTTATAGTCTTTTTAATCTTAGTAATTATGATACAAGTGCGAAGAAATTAAAGTGGACGAAAAGACAGCTTGCCGCCGGTAGGGACCGAACCTACAACTTTCGGATGACGCGTCCGATGCTCTATCAGCAACAGCCCTAAAAGTCCAGGGCTAGACGCCACCGGAATCATGTTGCCGCCTACCTGCGTCATCTCATCGCAACAGTACGACAAACATTTTGCATATTTTTAGCATATTGAAAAAAACCCTTGCTACTTTATTTGTGGACATAGCAAAGCGCAACTGCACTGAGTGTGTGTAAGGCATCGTTACACCGACTCCGAGTGTCAACGGAACGTCGTTCGCCTACAAGTGCCTTGATCAAGTGTCACGAGCTGCATGTTATGTTAACGCTAGCTCTCATATGACCAATTGTAGGTTGTTTTACAAGAGCCCATTTCGGAAATTCACTTCCTATACAAGCAATGGTTTTTGTTCACAAAGGTTCTGCACCAAAGCTCAATTGGAGGCGTATCAGGATAGCTGTTAGTGACGTCTATAGTGGGACACAACTTTAGAAGTCCACGGCATTTTCTCATCAAAGCCGGGTGCACACAAGCCTGCACCAATGGGCGCGCACTTCGGACTGACGTCATGAGCCGGACGGCCGGTGACCCCGCCTTCGGAGAGCATTGCTGAGTGCACGAATACTTCTTCAGTCACGGAGGCGATCTGCTACCGCGCTCCGGTCGTCTGGGCGGGGCCTCTGCAGACTTCTTAAGTTGTATACTAATAGCGAAGTCTAACAATGCAGCATAAACTTTTCCAACTCTGATCGCCTTTCCTGTCACTTCAAAACCAGAGAAGTTTGTAATAGGACGCCACTGGACAAACTGCTCTCAGTTGTTTTGTACAGCGGTTTGGTTTCGTTTTCAGGGACATCTAACTTCTTCCGAATGTCAAACGTCTCTATCCTCGATGTTATTTTAATTACATAAACCTTCTGGCCTTCACTTCATCGATTAAGTCTGGCTGACACTTTGTTTATTGTATAAAATGAGACTAAATTTTCTTTATTTAACTAAAAAAGCAGTTGCACCTGTTGCAAAGGGAAACTTAGCACCGTAGGTTGGCGGTAAAAAGAATCAAAGAAGGCAAGATCTGCTCATGGATAAAACCGTGCGAAATTCACGGCAACAGACGAAGCCTCTTTATGCGCGCTGTGCACTTCTTTCAAAAGCTCCCAGTGGCACCTACGGCTGGCACGGAGTGCCTTGTGGTTCTAAACGGGAAGGACATCAAATACAGCTGGGAGCAAACAGGCACGGGTAAGCACGGCCGGACTCGACTCTCTCCTCCGACTCTCGGAGGAGAGAGTCGAGTCCGGCCATGGGGTAAGTCACGTTTACTTTGTGGCTCGTAACGAGCGGGATTTTGCTGTTACACTTGAATTTACCTCACTTAATGCGCCATCTTTGTTTTTTTTTTTTTTTTTACAGTCACATCTTTTGTACATTAGCTCTTGGATTTTCGCGCCTTCAAGCTGATCCCGCCCTCATTTTTCAGCGTCTTCATCAGTTGATGTCAGGTCATTAGATCAGTATGCTCGTCTTTGGTGTACGAAAGCGAACGGCGCAAAAATACATCATAAATTTGCTTTTGCGAATGAGATATGCTACCGGTGCTCAGCCCGTATAAACATGGTCTACTCTTAAATTAAAGAGTTGTGAGCCGGATAATAAATAACGTGGCGCCAAAAATGTTCGACAAGTTGAACTGTATATATCGATTACGAAAAGATTAAAATTACTAAATCACGATAATGATAACGCGCACCGATTGTCCGAACGTTGCGAGTAGATAGGACAATCGCAGTAAACGTTTTTTTTTTTAAAGAGCTGCTCGTCATTCAGCCACAGCGAAAATTTCGGTCATTGAACTTTCACACCCAACTCCATTACGCTGGAACTTACGACATAGACAACGCTAGTCGATCCCCATATCACTCTGCTTGCTTGCGTTGCCCTCCTAGACGTGATGGATGTCTGGGCAACTTATTCCGAATGAAGGTGTGTCTGCACGCCGTGGGCACATCCACACACACGCCCAAGGGCTTCAGTGATGGATTGGCAACCGGGTCGCCGTTTCAGATTTGAATAGAACACAACGTGCGCCGAGACCTTCAAGGCTGATCAGTGTTTTGAGGACCTAAAGTTCGCAATAACGAGCGTGCTGCTTCGGGTTTCTTTTGTTGTGTCGGTTAGCTGTGCCGATTTCAGGTTGCTGAATCGAAAACGAATGGATTCATTCACCTGGGCATTGCACAGATGATTTCTGTAGATGGCATAGGCAAAAGCAAAAACGCGGTGTGTATGAGTGCGCGCGTGCGTGCGTTTGTGTATGAATGCGTGCGCGCGCATGTGTGTGTGTGTGTATGAGCGCGTGCGTGCATGTGTATGAGTGCGTGCGTGCGTGTGCGTGTGTGTGAATTTTATGCAGTTAACATTGTAGTTGCTAGAGAGGAAAGTTCGGTCAAATTGGCGTATATTGAAAACTTGATATATTTAGATGCAAAAATAAAAAAAGACGTAGTACTAGACCAAGTTCTGTGTGTTTCTTGGTATCGTCCGACGTCTCACCTGCGCAATAATTACACCAGTCTTGCTTTCTTTTCAGTTTTGAAATAAACCAAGTGAAATAACGAGCATTTTTGTTCCGCTTGTATACTTTAATGCCGCTGTTATTATGTCTCCATTCCTGACCAATCGCCCACAGTGTGCCATTGTCAGTAACTTCCACAAAAATAATGCTATAGAGCAAAAATGACGAACACAGAACAAGGGAGTGGACAACGGACTGGCGCTCTGTGTTCGTCGTTTTTGCGCTGTATACCCTTTAGTGTTCATGTATAGCCAATTAGCCCACTGTGATTTTTGGACGCGCTTGAAAAACAAGGACACAGTGAGGAACACACAAAACCGCAAACGAAAGCGCGCTTTCGTTTGTGGTTTTGTGTGTTGCTCACACTGTAATTGTTTTTTCAAGCGCGTCCAAAAATCACAGTATGCCATTCGAACTAGCCCAAGAAACAGCACTCCCAATTAGCCCAACAGTCTGTTTTTCTAAGGTCCAAAACAACAGCAGCAGCAGCAGCATTGAACAATAACATTAAGTACTGAGGCCAGCTGAGGTCAAGGCATCTATAAGGTCACTCGCCCAGGTTTCGCCGATGCATAGCGGCCACCGCACGAACCGTTGCGCATGCAAAGGCTGCCGCGGCGGTCTTTCCCGGAGGTTGCGCGCCAGGCCTCAACCATGCACGCACGCTGCCAGGACGAAGGGCTGCAATTTATGACGCTCCGTTGTAGACCATGCCGAGGCGCTCTAATCGATTGCCAGTGACTCTTCCCGCGCAAACCGACCCCCCCCCCTCCCCCACTGCCCGCCCCCTCTGTAGTTCAAAGACATCGCTTACGCGTTGCGTACCGGCCACTATGTGTACGTCATTTCATGAATATGCATATTTAAACAGGCTGCTTAATGCGCAACTAGTCTAACGGAAAGAAGCACTCAAGCATGAATGTTTGTGTCGTACACCCATCGGCAAGGCTATTAAGCAACGCATGATTCAGTGTTTCCGTCGTTCCGATAATCCTGCACTTCAATTTCTTTTGAGGCTTTATATTGTCACCACAGATGCAAATATTTATCTAGGATATCTCTCGCCTACATAGGCGTGCGCAGGGTTCCCCATCAGGGGGGGGGGGGGTCAAAGGTTCATCGCAGCGCCCACCCACCCTACTAAGTCAATGTATGGGACAGATTTTGCGCCCCCCCCCCCTCTTAGGTGCCTAGAAGCGTCAATGTACGGGGCAAATTTTTGCGCCCCCCCCCCCCCCTGCCCACCCTTTGTGCTCACGCCTATGCTCGCCTATACTTCCGTGTCACGAAAACTACGGTATCTAAAGGCCGGGGTCAGGCATTTTTTTAGAGTGATGTTTGCAAGTACTTATGCTCTCTCAGAGAGAGAGAGAGAGGGAGAAACATCTATACGTACTCTTCTACGAAAACAAGGAAAGTACGCTCACGAACATACTCTGGCTGTTCGAACATGTTCGACAATGTTCGACCATGATACTTCTTGCGCTGGTTTCGAAAAGTTTGGTATATTAGTAGGAACGCATAACGACGCTGCAACAAGCAGAAAGAAAGGGCACGAACCACAATTCACGTATTAGTGCCAATCATACGTGTTTCAGAAAACGCTTTTCCAAACACCACATGTACCAGGTCAAATTAACAAAGTATGTTACTGTCTCCTGCGTTGCGGCCTTTGCAGTCCAAGCGACGCGACAAACAAACAAACAAACGAACACACACCTGCGCCTCACGTGGTTTTGCAGTGCCTCCGGGATCGTTTCACCTTGACCAAGCGACGGTGTCATGTGATGATGTCCCCACCTGACGCGACGTTGCGTGACGTCGTGATGACGTCTTCACATAGAGCTGCTTTTTGCAGCACTTCGTGTCGACGCCGACGCCGCCGACGGTCACTTTTCTCGTTTTATGAAGCATCTAAGGCATTTGGCTGCGCCATTTTCGGCAAGGAAAGGCTGCAAGACGCGCCAAGTGAACATAGAAATGCTGGCATCCTCGCGCCGAGTCGATAAGCACTGCCCGAGTCCTGCGCTGCCAAAAATAGACGGGAACAATCGAAATCGTTGTTTCCTTTTTCAGTATTACTACTATCTGTTTCACCGTGCTGACTGTATCAGAGAGGCGATTTCTTTTTCACTCTTCTAGTTCAGCACAGGGCTGGATGCTTTTGTATTTTAACCTAATGCATATAGTTCGTTGATTCTCGTTTATTAATACTAACAATGTTAACAATTGTTCATACAGCTGCTCGACCGCCTCTGCAACGCCTTTGTAAAGGCTTTGTGATGCCCCTCTGTAACGCTACTATTCTGCTGCTCTCTTACTATAGGGGACTCCTTACACTGGTATGTTAGCGACGCTGCTTGAACTGCGCTTCTCAGTCACGGCCTAACGGTATACTGACAGTACTGTCAGTATACCGTAAGGCCGTGACTGAGAAGCGCAGTTCAAGCAGCGTCGCTCTCGATCGAAGCAGTAGGCACTGGTGTAGCCAGGTGTGTGTGTGTGGGGGGGGGGGGGGGGGGGGGGGGAGGGGAATACCCCCCCCCCCCCGAATTTCTCAAATTTTACACGCGCATATACATACCCACCGATACAGACAGAGGCAGGAACATACATAAAGCTTAACTGAACCCCCCTTTAAAAAGAAAATTGTACCATTTCCCGCTAAAGCGGACCATGAGGCGATGCGAAGCCGGAGCACTTGCACGATCGCGTTCCGTTGGCGTTCGTTGGGCATGCTACCGACCTCGCGTCGTGCAACGCGAAGAAGAACGCTACGCGCGTCTTAATTGTCTTCTCTCTAGCCTGGCCGTTAATTCTCACAGGGCGAGCGGGGAACGCGGTTGACAGCCGCGCGAGAGGGCGGCAGCGTAGGAGAGGAGAGAGAGGGGGAGGGGACGCCCATGCCTGCCCATGCCCTGGTGCTCATCGCGGCGTTGCGCAGGAGAGAATTTCGGCATGTCTAGCCTGCGTTTCAGAGTAAGATTGGAGAGGGGAAGGGGACAGGGTAAACGGGAGAGGGGAAGTGGAGAGGGGGTGGAGAGAGTAAAAGTGGAGAGGGAAAGTGGAGAGGGGGAGGAGAGTGGGTGAGTGGAGAGGGGGAAAGGGGAGATGGGAAGTGGAGAGGTGTGTGGAGAGGGTATGCGCATGCGCAGTAAGGGTGGTCACGCCGCACACCACCACCACCGGATTGAACTCCGCTATAAGATGCTTCACATCTAAAAAATCACAGCATATCCACGTGGTGAATGATGATGAGTGGGGCGAAGCGAACTCGCGCTGCAGCACGGCGATGGCATTGGCGCGAGCGTGGTCCTTCTTGATGGAAGATATTGTGACTAGATTGTTTGAGAACCACAATCTGTTGCACACACCGCAACTATGGCCGAAACTGTTATCAAGCAAGTCCCGCTGGAAGCGCGCGTCGGCGCCTTCGGCCAGAGCCCGCACGTGCTCGCACAGCCTCGGGCTCTGCCTGCCGGTACGCGCGCTTTCTCGCCGCTTCACGGTCCTTCACATTTTGAAGATCCGATTCGCGCCGCAGCCGTGCAGCTTCGGCCTCGCGGGCTCGAACGGCGGGGTCTTCGCGCCGCAGCCCTGCAGCTTGTCGAGCAGCTTCGGCCTCGCCGGCTCGAAAGGCGGGGTCTTCGCGCCGCAGCCGTGCAGCTTGTCGAGCAGCTTCGGCCTCACGGGCTCGAACGGCGGGGTCTTCTCGCAGCAGCCCCGCAGCTTGTCGAGCAGCTTCGGCCTCGCCGGCTCGAACGGCGGGGTCTTCTCGCCGCAGCCGTGCAGCTTGTCGAGCAGCTTCGGCTTCGCGGGCTGGAACGGCGGAATCTGCTTCGCGGCGTCGACGTGCAGCTTCGGCCTCGCGGGCTCTCACCTCAGGATTCTGTCTGCGAGCGCGCGCTGCCGCCGCCTTCCGTGCCCTCAGTTCCGCAGCCTTGTCTTCCATCTGGCGACTCCGAGCTAAAGAGAAAGCGTGCCAAGAGGGAGCCTCCTGGCGCTTTACTTCTGAAATGTTGTCTTCGGGTGTCGTTGAAAACACGAGACGTAGTAAAGAAGAAAGAACGCCGCACAGGCGAACACGCACGAGAGTGTCACTCGTCAACGTCGTCTTCTTCTTCTACTGCATACCAGAACGCGCGCAGTAAAGAAGAAAGAATGCCACACAGGCGAACATGCACGAGAGTCTCACTCGTCAACGTCGTCGTCTTCTTCTACTGCATACCGTAACGCGCGCTTCTCACGAGCTAGAGGTGGCTACTACAACGCTACAAACAAACGGAGGATGGACAGACCCACGGCATAAGGAGCTTCGCCCCTAAAAATAAATGAGTGGCTACGCCACTGGTAGCTAGTGCATGGATGGTAACAGCTGCACAGCATAAATAGTGGACAGGAGTACACAGATGACCGTTTTAGACGACGATGATGACAAAACACAAAACTTTCTTCGAACAAGCGAACGGTCATCGCCCGGAGTGGTTTGTCTCCTTTTACACCGGGACGCCGTGAGCCCTTAAAACTGCGAGATAATTTTCGTTTAATAACATTGGAGGTATGTGTGTGGCAGCCAGTTAACCACATTAAATGTAAATGTCATTAGGGATAAGTGACATAACTCGTTCGTTACCGCGCCTATAGAACGTGGGTCACCGGTGACACGAACGCGCCGAGCGAGAACTTAAAAATACGGGCGCCCCCTATCAACTAGTTGCACTATCTAGCACATTCTCTAAGCACTAATGTTTCGGTTCCTGCCTAGTTTGTTTGTTTGTTTTTTTCCCGATGTCGGCGATTTTTAACAGCGACTCAAAGATAGCGGTTCGCTTGGTTCGTTTGCGAAAATGGCAGACGACCCGCTATCGAGATCCTCTCGGAAATGTTGTTCCTTCTACGATTCTGTTGCGTCCGCAAGCGATCTTTCTGCTGTTTCTAGCAGAACTGACTCTGAGGATGATGTGAAATCATGGAAATATAGTTCGGATAATAAAAAACCTCAAACCAACTCGGATCGTATTCAGGTGTTGATCAGTACGTTACGCTTTCTGGCACATCAATTTCAATTTTTTACTCCGATTGAAATGACGTGAGGATGTTGGCACTATTATATCCTTTATTTGTAGTATCTCAACAGTATATGGTAAAGATTCGGAGACATCATCTTCAGCCAGCCAGTACAGAGTAATGTTCAGCCCAAGAAGGGTATCCGGCCGTGTCCTGAGAGAAGTGTTGCGCAGTGAAGCGATATGTGTCACAAGGAAAATCGACGTTTCGGGCATCTCTTTCACAGCGAAAGTAATAAACAGGATTTGTGTTAACAAAAATGAGTATGCGGGTTGCAAATCCTGTAGAAGCAGTCTTACGCCGAGGATGATGGTTTTGGGGAAATAGTTCCGGCCGCAGAGCTCATGGTGAATTTCATTTGCCTGCCGCTCTACATGGGTATTGCCGAGCTTCCACGACTACACGTCCCCAAAGCAAGTACGTTAAGAACAAGTCCTACCAATTGACGAAAAGGAGAAAATACAAAAAGTGCTATGAGATCAAGAAACTTGACGACCGGAAAAAATGCCACTTGTAATGCCTGTTTTGCCTAGTGGCATACAAACCTTATAAAACAGATTTATTTACATCTTAGAGCTTCCAGACATAATTCCACTATTTAGGTAGTGTCAGACATTGAAATGTGAAGATTTTTTTTAAGCTTAGAAGTTAATATTTTTATTGTGTGCGGTGAAGCCATACTTTAGGATGTTTTGGTGCCGTGTTCAGCGCTACCTTTTGGTATCTGAATTTCTTTGTGTGCCGCTATTTACCATAATTAGCTAAAATACCTATGGATGAAAGCAAATTTATTCCTCTTCTTAATTATATTTATTGTATTATTTTGTTTGGAAAATTTGTGGAGGGAAGAAATATAAGCGTGCAACCTGACGGAACAATGCAGTTTTCACTGGGCAGACAAAAAAAAAAAGGTTACTCATACGCTTTTTGAGCTAGATCATTCAAACTTTTCTCTAATTTATAAAACTGTTGAGCAAACATTTCGTATATTTCAGATTACTGTTTCGTTTTTTTCTTTCATGTTGAGAGCAGAACATCAAAAATGTTCTATATATGTAATGTTCAATAAATCTTGTTTTTCATAAATATTCTTGCATATTATAACCTAATATTAATTTTTTGAAGTAATACCATTAAAAGGTACAATCACTTACCTTTATACTGATATACAATATTACACTCTATCTACCATATTACTCATAATAAAAAATAATTACTAAAGCATACAAAATGTGGTCAATTTTCCCACGGTTTAAAGTTTCTCGTGTGACAGGGGTATTAGCTACCCTCCGAGCCTTGTCCCCAAGAACTTTACTTACGAAGATATTGTAGTAATCATCGAACGACGGGACTCCGCTCTATAATGCTTTAGCAAAACAGTCGCGCTCAGGCGCAGAGCATGAACAATTATACCGCGAGTCCGCGTCATCGCATATGCGACTGCACGAATTTCGCAAACTGTACAATCGTCGCGTGCTGCGTCGTCTGGCGGACGAGAAACGAGTTGAATTCAGGCTACGCTGTTTTTCGCGTATACCAGAAGCTGTAGCACGCACGATCGATTTATAATTACAGACAGCACGCGGCTCGATACGCCCATAAAAAAAAAAAAAGGCTGGACATGTTCATCAAGACGAACCGCGGCAGCCGGTGTCGTGTTTGCGTTTGCACTCCTTCCAAACACGCTTAGCCGAGACGGTACACGTAACAGTGGAAAGGGCACTGACAGCGACATGAACGCCAAGATCGATTCGACGCGACGGTTAAGCCTGGCGCGTCACGAACGATTCCCGGCTGGAGGTACTACGGTCAGCAGCTTCGGTGCGCGTCGTTATATACTCAAGACGCACGCAGATAAAAACCGGTACGACTAATTTTTCACTGTGCGCAGTGTTATTTTCTCTTTGTCTTTGTTTTTCAATTACATGCCACCCGTAGTTTTCTGAGAGAGGAGAGCGCGCTACGTGGAAGTTCTGGGTGGCCCACAAAGATTACTGGCGCATCGAACGTCGACGATCGAGGAACAACAGTCCGCAGTTTTGAAAAGAAGAACATCAAACAGAGCGCCGCTCCACGGCAAAGCATTAGGCACCCCTCTGGTGGTGTTGATGTTCAGTCTTTATACTGCCATGTCACGGTTGCGCACTTTTTTTTATTTCTCCTTTCAGCGACTTGAATTACGAGTCAACCAACCCACACAAACGTGCACGCTAAACTGAACCACACCATACAGCGTCTCTAAACGAATAATATTCGTCATTAGGGCTGCAAACAGCGTGACGAGGTCGTTGAACCCGGAGGCACTTAAAGCGCTGCAAACGGGCGCACGCGCTTCTGTGCCCGCTGACATGACACGTCGACACGACTGCATATAGCGTGCGTATAGGTGCGGGGGGCCTATGCATAATACAGTGCGCGTCCGTTTATCTCGTTTTCGGTATAACGAGGGGTTGCGTCGTTCTTGCAAATTGAGAAGCGATGCTTCTACTGTATATGCATGTCCGAAAACAGCGTTTGGTGACAGGCTTCGCTCACAAACATGCACAATGTTTACGCGCTCCTCGTGCGCCTAAACTATTCTGCAATGGCCGCATTGTCCTACTTCTACTGATTCACACGTAGAGGGAAGCAGTATTCTGCACAAGCACATCGCGTCTTCAAAGGCTTGGCTCCGAACACGCGTAATAAGGGACTCGTATATGTTTCACTCCTTTCGGTGCTTATCCCTTTCAGATACACATTATGATTGAGTATCTGTAAATGTACGAAGTTTACATCATTTGATTGCGAGGTTTGAAAGAGTCAACTTTACGTATGTTTAGTCATACCATACTTTACGTATGTTTGTGTGTGCCCCCTTCCCCCTGGCTACGCGCCTGGTGGAGGGCTCCAGAAATATCGACCACTTGGGAGTTCTTTATGGTGCACTTAAAATCTAAGCACACCGCGGGCCTCAAGCAATTTGCCTCCATGTAAATGTGGCCGTGGCAGTCGGGATTCAATTCCACGACATTCGGGTCAGCAGACGAGCACCAGAACTACTAGACCACCATGGCAGGTCGCAGGGAGAGAATAAAGACGAATTCTGCAAATGTGTGATTTAGGGCTTCAGGAACGCTTTCGCATCTCGCGTTGTACCGTCACGTAATATTATTACTCACTGTGCCCCCCTCACTAACCCTCCCCCCCCCCCTTATATGGCTAAGTGCGAAAGAAAACAAGCATCGCAATGGATGCAAAAATGAAATTGAAGCGATGTATTTCTCAGAATGACCTGCCTTTAAACCCTGGCTTTCCAGGAGCAAAGGTGGGCAGTAAACAGCTCTTGGAATGCAACATCAGGGGTTGTCAGCCGCGGTTAGTCAAAAAAAAAAAAAAAAAAACCTCTACGGATATACCCCGCACATTAAACAATGAGGGTACAGGTGCGACTGATTAAAGGTTTGGGGCTGACTTAGTGCCCCCCTTAAATGACTATAGGGGGACCCCCAATGTGCGCATGTCATTCTTGCCGTTTGCTTAAAACAAATCACGAGGGCACTTTTTAACACTTAAGATGTTCAATTCAAAGGTCATGTCGAGAGAAAGCACTTTCAAGCAAAATAAAATATGGGCAGATGAGATGGAAAGAAACGCAAACAATGCAGCATCTACGTGCTCTGCTGTTTCGCATTTCTTTTCAAGCGTTTGTAGCCTGGATGGTAGTAAAAAGCCACTAGAGTCTTCCGTGATACAACCAAGGACCACTCTAGCATCGTTTTATTGCCACGAAGGTCAGAATGCGATGAAAACAGCGTGCCCTGCTGTTTGTTTCTTTCCATCCCCCCTGTATCTGCATTTCAAGCAGCTCTACATAACAGAAAAAATAAGACATGCAGAAATGACAATACATGGTGTAAAACCTAAAATGTGAGTTTATTTCAAGGACAAATTATTTACAGGATCCACTGGCACTGCAGTAAGAGACAAAAGCAAGATAGACAGTGAGATAATTAGCTTGGAGAATGCAGAGAACTCAGCCTGAGGATGACTTCAGCCCCTTTGCGCCAAATAAAGTGAAACAAAGAGGATTGGGAGGAATGAAGAATGAACCAGTTATTTACATTTATTGAAAGTAGGACGGCAACTTGACAGCACAATGTTGGAATTTCATGCACATCTCCGAATTTACCTTACTATTTAACTGCAGTTTCTACATTTAGAATATATGCAGGCGGAACACAAGCCAATGGTGGAGCATGTAGGTGCAGTCATGGACAAATGTAATGTGAACAGGAAATTAGAAAGCAGATTAGACTTTGCAAGTGATAACTTCACGGCACTATCATGGATTGCTAAACATGTCATTGCCAAAAATAGTTTATGCCTCGAAGTAAGCGCGGAAACCGAAATTATCCTGACCTTACAGGTACTGGTGGAAACGAGAATGAAACAACACAGTTCAGTAAACCTTAATTTTTTTTTTGTATTTCAACTACATATGATTTCTCAATTCTCAATGCTGTTCAAGTAATAATCCATCCATTCCACTGCTCCTTGTGCATCAATGCAACGAACTTTGTGCATCTCATTTAATTTCGTGTCTTTTGATCTCACACAGCTTTTGGCTAGACTAGGTTGACTAGATTAAGATGCAACATTACGAGAACCAGAAAAAGAACTTTTGCAAATTATTTCTATAGCATTGGCAGATTCCATGTTTTGATTCATGATGAGCTTTTTTCCATGGATAATCCTTAGTAAGAAAGATCTATGAAAAATATGAAGCTTATTTTTCCCAAATAAGAAAAAGTAATGAAAATATGAAGGCTGCATCTATCAATTTCAGTGTGTGTTGTTTACTGAAGGCAGCATAGACTGTACAAAAAAAAAAACAAAACCAAAAGGCTATGCATCCAAAAGAATGTGTAGGCAAGAGACACTTCATATAGCATCAACCCTCTTTGTTATCCTTCTTACTAGGAAAGGACACCTAACATCACCTTCTCCTTTCGTGTCGATAAGCTCCAAGACCACACATGTGTTAAGAATGAGAAGATGAAGATGAAGAAAAAAGTACAAAATGAAGTGTATGAGGGTACAAACAATCATGGAGGAAGGAATACTAAGGAGAGGCCCTGACGTCACATTCGTGAAGCCTCCACATCGCAAACACCCGCATCGCCTCCTAGCGAAGGCGCAGCGAAACATTTCGCGATTTCCGTTGCACGTTTGCAAGCGCATGCGCGCATCGCGAAACTTTGCAGCCTTTTTTTGTTTGTTTGTTTTTCGCCGTGCAAGCGGTGTAGTCGATTCACGCATGCTGCTCTTTGTGCGTGTTCTTTAGGAAAGCTTCGCAATGCCCAGCTGTTGCCTATACCCTGTGCGAATCGCGTGCACTGCGGACAATACCGGGTGTCACTTTTCATGTGTACGTATACGTTCGCTTCATTACTGATCACTAAGGCATGGTATTTGCGTGCGAAGCTCTCGGATGTGCGCTCTGTTGCTTGTTACTCATTCTGTCAACTCGGAACACATGTGAAATTTTGTTTTTGGCGTCTGACGCGCCGTACATACCATGCGCTGAAGGCATCGTACGTTTTAGAGGCTGTGTCGTTCAAACGAAAGGGCAATAGGCACCCGTCACTGACCAGAGGGCGCGATGGAGCTCTTATCGAACGCCTGAGTGTTGAGGGCACCAGCCGCCAGGGATACCAAGAAAATGAAACGCTCGCTGGACACATCGACGCGCTCAAGTGTCTCCCTTCTGGGCGCCTCTTTCAACGAACGCTTCCTACGTGCGTTCGTAATCACCTCAGGGATGTTGCCACCGCCTTCAATGCAGCACAAACGCGTTTAGAACGCGCTCTTTTCAGGCTGTGCCAAGGCAGCAGAAACGCTACAAACGCGTTTCAAACTCACTGCATTGAGGCGATGGCAAGTCACGTTCAAGTCAAGGAGCGTTTCTGAACATAGAGGATGCGGAGGATAGACACTCGATTTTGCTGTGTCTACTCGCTAGGCTGTGTTTTCTGGCGCTACCATCGTATCTCGGAAACTGCATTGCAGGGTGCCTATAAACTTGTGTTGTTGTTATCGGACTACGTGATGTATGTATTATGCGGTGTGCGCTCGCTGCGTGCTTGTGTTGTGTGCGCACTGGAATTACAAACTTTACGTGCACGATCGCGTATACAATACAGCGGTGTCCTCTTTTCGACGTGAAGTTACGTCAACTATAGGTTGGCGTTGCGCCGAATTGCTACTAGGCTTACTCCATATACACGAACAAAGAACCGCTAATCGGGCAATAGGTCTGGAAATCGGGCTACGAGAAAGGAAAAGAAAGGCCTAACGCCCAGCAGAACGCGTAAGTCACTGCTAGGCGAGTTCGAATACGATGAGGCAGGGGCTGAATGTTTTGGATTACGGCACGTACCGGTACTTTCTGTACTGTTGCACAAAAACGCTCCACGAAGAATTTCAGCACGCAGCGCTCGGGCCTGCCACGCACAAACAGCCTGGTAAACGTCTGCTTGCAACATTTTACTGCGTGCGAACCGCACAATACGCGCTAAGTTTACGCCAGGACTACAGATTCGAGCAGAAGCGAACCACCGCGGAGAGCACGCCGCGGGTCGTCTGCTGTTTTGTTTGCCCCATACCGGTTTGTTTGCCCCATAAATCTGACGTCACTTCCGCCACACTTTTCGCAATGCATTGGGATACGATAGGGCCTCTCCTTAGTTTTTCCTTCCTCCATGCAAACAATGGTACGTTTATAAAAGTGAAATTTCAAGAAACAAAATGTGCGTTGTCACATCAATGCAGTCTATTCCACTAGGCAGCTAGTTAGGTGAATGTCATTGTGTGATAACGCTGAAGAATCACATATGCAGGGACAGAATGGTTAATTGGTGTACATGCCCAACAAGGTTACACAACACAGCAGCTGCTACGGTGTCGGTGGGCTGCTTGGAAGACAGAACATGTGTCACACTGGTCTGTGATGTTTCCACTCGAGGTAGCAAAGTATGTTCACTCAGGCTTGGAGTTTGCTCAAGATAAATTTTGTGATATGCACAAAACAACTGAGTGCTCAGAAAATACGAACCTAGGCACCATTCTTTTTAAATAGCTCAACCACAACAATTTATAAATCAAGCATCAATAAGACGTATACTGTGATGACTTCAGCCTTTGGTCCCAACTATCACTATTCCTGTTCATTGTCTGTGCCAATATATGCCTAACCCTTTCTTAAATACACTAAGTGCTGCTCAAGAAGCATTACTTGATTATCTAGTAAGCTGGCAATCACCAGGACAGCGCCTGGTGATTGATGAAACCGCGTTTGAGTACATCTGTGACTTTTTAAAAATCTGATGACAGGCAACTGGCTCCATTTGGTGACGCCCGCTAGTGCACAAAACTAGTGAAGCACTTCAGGACACCATGAGACCCATGATGCCTGGTTAATGCCACCTGGTTAAAGTCTGGTTAATGCCACAATAAGGAGTTGGACTTTCTTGATAAGTGAAGATTGTTAGTTTCACTATGCTGTTATCACTGTCCTGGTTCTGAAGGCAGTTAGGCCTCTTGTTCGACTATGCATGTGCTATTGGTTCTCTTGTGCTTTTAAATGTTATTCTGTTCAATAAAAAATCCGTTGTGAGTAAGCGCTGTCCTATCAAATTTCTTAGTTCTTCCTTCTGTCCACGTTTTATGTGCGCTTAAAAAGCTTTTGCTTTAAACATTAATGCCATCTGTGAGAATGTTTTTTTTAAGAACTGTCTAAAGGGCATGAGAAAAAAATGCTTTTGCACTTCAACTAAAGCAGTCCACAAGCTTAAAACATGGCATCATGAACATGATTGAAAGAGTTAGATCATTGAAGAATCGCAGAAGAATCTGTTGCTGGGCCCGTTGGTACAAACTTGCCAAGAAACGGAAAAACCAGCTTACGGACGCGTACACAATGGTGTCTGTCGTCTTCTCTTTTTGTGTACACGTCCGTAAGCTGGTTTTTTTCATTTCTTCATTGAGAGAGTTAGATGGAGTAACAAAATTAAGAAGTCTGCAGGGATAAAATGTAATCAGCTCACACAGGATAGAATAAACTGGAGATCACTGAGAGAGGCCTTTATCCTGCAGTGGACTAAAACAGGCTGAGAATGATGATGGTGATGATGACATCAACATCACCTAGTTGTTAAATTATTTGGGATTTAAAGGGTAACTCACATGATGGAGGGTAAAAAGATACTCTTATCAGCATCTTGGTCATATACAGCGAAGGCACAGCAGATGTTGAAAGTTCAGCTCTGTTCCTGACCATACGTGAGCCCCCACACATTTTTTCAAATACTGCGCCATTTCGTCCTATTGGGGCATGGTACGCATCAACTGAGGCCTGCATAGGTAAATAGTATTGATCAAGGTGTGAAAATAATAATAATATCTGGGGTTTAACGTTTCAAAACCACGATATGATTATGAGAGACGCCGTAGTGGAGGGCTCCGGAAATTTCTACCACCTTGGGTTCTTTAACATGCTCCTAAATCTAAGTACACAGGCCTCAAACATTTTCACCTCTATCGAAAATGCAGCTGCCGCGGTCGGGATTCGATCCCATGACCTTCGGGTCAGCAGTTGAGTGCCATAACCATTAGACCACCGTGGCGGGGCAAGTTGTGAAAATAGAGAAGCAACTATATTATTTTAGGTGCAATCCACAGTGCAAAATTTGGCAGCAATAATGATAACAAAAAACGTTCATTATATAATGAATACTGCTTGAATACATCCCGGCACAGTACTCGCTCATGGAAATAGGACAGTTTAGGGCTATGTAATGCACATACTTTCGTGTCCACCGTCTTCAGTTCGCGTCATATCGGCGTAATTTTGACTAGAACGCGTAGATCAGAGCCAACATTATCTTTAGAGACCAGATTCGTCACGACATGATGTGGCTATATACCAGTCGTTATACTAAAGAATTTGATTTCTCATTTGAATCCGTGAGTACTGTACATGTGTTGCATTTGCACGAGTGGTCAAACATTGCCCACTGTCAGGGCAAACTGAGGGGAATGGCTTTTTGCACAATTTTATTAAATGCCCGCAAATTCTGCCATATCGGCATGAATACAAAAAAAAAGCAGCACGGGGACTTCCGATGGAATGGTACATAAATGCATGATTATGAGAGAAACTAATGACACCTAATGCATGCAGCACCTGTGAGCTTAATGCACTTGGAAATCTGCAACAGTCACAACCTGCACATGTGGTAGAGGACTTGAGGAAGTGCACTGTACCAATGCATTGTTACGTCATGCTGAACTAACACACTCTAAGATTAGCACAAATAAAGTGACTGTGTAGCTGGCCCTTAAGCTTTTATGTGAGCATCCTTTACTCCAGCTGTATTTGGAATCATAGCCTTTCCTATCCAGTTCAACGGACTTAAGTGCAGTACCTCCTGTTAGCAGGCCAGTGTCCTTGCTACCAAGGGTTTTATTGAGGGCGTATGAATGCAGCTTAGACCTCACTATAACAACTTACTGAATATAAGAAGGGTATTTCTACAAAAGATGTGAGTCTTCTATAAAAAAAGTTGGGCTGGAATGCGATAAATGTTGCTAATAAAAGAGAAAAACTTTGTTTATGTGAACAGTGAACACATAAAGTAATGCATGCTGTCACGCATTAAGAGACAAAATAATTAAACTGAGATCTTTCTGCCCAATGTAAATAGGTACTTTCCATTCACCTCATCCCAGATACAGAGCATGCATAACAACAAGAAATTGTTTCATTTGATGAATTACACAGGTGTGGCACACTAGAAGAAAAAAGTTACAAGCTATTTACAAGAACATTATTGTGTGCATTAATTTGCTGGGTACTCTATTGCTATTCTTTATAAACAGTGTGATTGACTTTTTGGCATAAGTCATGCACATCTTTCATAGGCCTGAACCAGTCAGATGAATTAATGCAAGGACTGAAACTCTCACCGCACTGAATACAAGTCAGATGAATGTAAGGACTGGAACTAGTTGTTTGGTACTGTTAAAATGTTTTGTGGTAGCTTCAAGCCCTTCTGAATGATGCTACAATGGAGTTTCGCAGCACTAATTCCAATTCAGGTCTCAGCAGCAGGGAGCAACATGCTTTCATTTCTATTAGTAATACGCAGAGAGTGAAGCTTGTTAGAACAGATAACCGATTCTGTTTAACTTGGCAACAGTCCTATGCAGTTCCGCACTGCTTCCGAGTGATGTCCTCTACACACTGCCTCGTTCTAACTAATTTACTGCACTTACTTGTAGCATGTCTGCGCAACAACTATTTGAAGCAGTTTCAGTTGCATAACAGTGATGCATAAACATACTGCAGTTAGCAACATGACTTTGACACATTACAGAGTACAGTAAGAAGTGAGAAATTTAGAGAAGCAGATGTCAGCAAGCAGTGACATAATCATACATAGAAGGAATATAATGAAACTCACCACTACGGCCAGGACTAGTAGTAATATGAGGCAAGGACAACAGCAGCACAGAACAAGCTGTCCTAATCGAAACAAACAGCTTCGAATTAGGTAAACTCCTCCACATCGCATCAGTGAAGGGACGAAAAAGTTCAAGAGACTTACTCCATTATAGAACTCTGAAACACAAACGTCCGTGTCGGAATCCCAAAGGCACCGGCAAGCCATTCTGACAAAAAAAAGAAAGAAAGAAAAGGACTTGCATGAAACAATACTCACTGTGGTCAACTTCACATTGCAAAAGTTCGCGAGGAGACACAGGAAGCAAGCCTTAAACATTGTAAGCTACTGCAGTTGTATGCAAACAATGGTCTGAAACCTCGGCATTTAATGTGTTGCAGCTAGCCACACGTACGATACACACAATAACTT
The DNA here is from genome assembly GCF_013339695.2 of Rhipicephalus sanguineus. Taxonomy (NCBI): domain Eukaryota; kingdom Metazoa; phylum Arthropoda; class Arachnida; order Ixodida; family Ixodidae; genus Rhipicephalus; species Rhipicephalus sanguineus. The sequence continues at coordinate 171,923,817 of NC_051178.1, read as the reverse complement.
ACCTTGCTCCCTCACCGCGTTGTTCACTGATGACAACTTGCACCACGTACTTGTACCTCTCGAAACCCAGTTCTGAAAGGTAATTTGAACACACACAGTACGCGGAACGGCAACCGCTACGAAATATACCTTGAAGTCTTTCGCATATCCTCTGCGAGATTTCTTTTGTCCACTTTGCAACCTCACTGGGATCGTAAATTTTGTCGTCGAATTCAGTCATCAAGACGTCTTTCAAACACTCTCGGGCTAGTTGGGCCGAAAACCTGTAAAAAGCAGGGCTCTTTCACAACTAATAACATGGCTACAACTTTAAGGTTCAAAAGATTATGCTGCAGAGCCAGTATAACTATCAAATTTCTTACTTTTTATCGGGCGCCAAGCGCAACTCGTATGTGTTGGCGGCCATTTTGTTTGAGTGCCCGTTGTCATGACGACCGTGTTGATGGATTGAATGGAGGTACGTATTCCCTCCCTCCTTCGGCTCAGCTGACATCTAGATGTACTACTACCAGTACTACGCGGGAGTCATGTTTGTTGTGACGTGTGCCGATGGCTGGGTCAGCTAGTGTGCTACAGAATATTTCTTTCTAGCCCAGCTGCCCCGCAAGTTGTGGATGTGTCGCCGCGCTGGTGAAGTTAGCAGGGTGATGAGTTGAACCGGCATTTCCTATCAACCAGCGCGGAGCCGATGTCGGTTACTGGCGTGCTAGCCGTTGCTGTCACGCTGATCGGCTTCGTGGTACCTTTTGCCAGGTGTCACGGAAAACCAGAGTACTCGCAACGAGGCCTCCAACAGGAACTCGAAGTCGTCAGCCGAATCCTGAGCGTCTTCGCGAAGCAAGAGAAAGATCCATGCATACCACGTGGGCGCATCCTAGCTATCATACGGACCGAAAAACCAAGGTGTCTGATCGATCGCTTTTGCTCCGAGATTTGTAGGTTAGCGGGCCTGCGATGTCGAAGGCTTCAAGCAGCGTGTGCGATTGGCTGCAGTTGCCATGGCGTTTAGTGCACTATGCTGGACGAGCAAGCTCTCGATACACATCATCTTTTTGACCTGCGCTATGCGGAATATCAGCACTTCCAGCGCGCGTGTATATATATATATGTACACGAAACAACTTTGCTAACGGTTGCGGCATGCTTACACGCAGTGCAAGTGTGGTTAACGTGACATCGCCGCAATTATCGTGCCTGACTGCAGTACATTTTCCTCTCCATTTCCGTCGGGCAAGGTATTGCGCATATTCAATGACGCCTGAAAAGTGCTTGTCAAATAGCACAATATTAGACCAAGGTCTTCATTTTGCAATCTCAAAGCAGTATTATTGGCCAAGTTGTATGGGGCAGCCATCAGTACGCCAAAATAAGCCAGGCATTTCTTGGATACTTACCCTCGTATTCTGGAATGTGCCATAACTCGTAGCCACGACTTGGCTTGAACGACTGCAGTCATTGTAACGCCGATGTGAATGTGCCCACATGAACACTAGTGCCTTTGACGTGTTTTGCGAGCATTACTTGAGCCAGACTTCTTAGTATTCTATAATGCAACGCTTAACATTTTATTTGTCAAATTGTGAACAGAGATGCCTAATACAGTTATTCTGTTCTCTTTTTTTTTACCCGCCAGGTACAACAGCACTTGGTCCATCGTAATGGTGTTCATATCCAATCTCGTCTTGATGTTCAACCTCTTCGTCATGGTGGTGACGCGGTACCTGCGCTACGACATTCGGAACAGCATTGGCCAGCTCCTCAGAGAGGCTGCTGATGAAGACACAATGTCGCCTCTTCCGAGCTCCTTTTATTAACCAATTCAAAAGGAGACACTGTGAAAGAATGGAACCACTATGACAATACACAGGTTTTACTCGTGCACTGCAGTCGGTGGAACTGTGTGTATATCATGGTAATGTGTATCGTGTGCGATACCAGCAGTATAAGTAGTAGCAATATTTGTAATAGCAACACTTCTCTTTTTTAACAATGCTCATTTTTTCCCCTACACATGCATGGCAGCATTTGTGTCAGGGCATGGCAACAAAAGCTTTTAAAATGCAGCAACTGATCATAATATGGCCAGACTATGATGCGTATATATAAAAAAAAGGTATATGAAAATATGGCATCGCTAGAAATAAATTGACAAAAACGAAATATGCCTGTGCAAGCACTTAGACGTCGTCTTAAACTTGCCTGTTCCACTGCTTCTCGAGATAGCCAGCAGCAACTTGCTTGTCATATTTTTTATTTCTCTCTGTCCTCAACAAATATTACACGAGATGCACGCATGTCGGTCATTCTGGTGGACACGAGAGCGAACATTTAGCAAACAAGTGGTCACTGATTAACAGCTTTGTCGTTTTAAAGTCCTCTTGTGAACCATGACTAAAACGTAATACGTGTAGGCCGATGCAACGGCTTCACGGCTGAACACAAAACGCTGAATGAATTGACAAACGCAAGCAACTATACAAACTCGTGCCCAAAGCAAGAACATGAGTACTCATATAACGAAAAGCCAAAAGGCACCAAAGCCAGAGAATGTATACACGCTTGGGGGATCTCCACCACCTTTGTACTCTCCTATTTTCCTACTTGCCCAATTGTTGAGCAAGGCAACAACACAGCACGCTAAACTTGGCAACTACATTTTGTTCTGAAAGCTTTTTTTTAACTGTTCGAGAAAATTAACAAACTAAAAAAAAAGACACAGCAAGCCTGAGTAAATATACGTAGAATAGGCATATGTGTATATATTTTTATATATAGTATGCTACAAGTGTACGTCAAGCATCTCAACATGTACCATGGCACTGGCAATGCCCGAAATGGTTGCCAAACTTTAGTAGGAATAGTGTGGTGCGCCCGGACACCACTGTGTGCATTTTACCAACGGGAGCCTGTAAAAAGTGTTGGAATACAGCTTTAGCAAAACTTGTGCTCCGTGTTACAACCTAAGCTGCAGCTCGCACGAATGCAAGTGCAGTATGCGTTCAATCTTAGGTGTACGCAAACCAAATATAAAGCATGTACTGCTACTAAGTGTGCCACATAAAATGTTGAATTTGGCATCAAGAAAGACATCTTGGAACAGCGTGAACTTAATCTTTTACAACATCGGACTGCACCTGTGCTCGGACAGATTCACATTGCAGCTAACGGCATAAGTTGTCACGCTCCCGACGGTAGGCTAATCTAATGAGGTGGGGAGCACAGTAAGCCTGTGCTAAATTGTGTGCAGTGTTGCTTCAGACTGCCCTGGAGCGAGATTGTGCATGTGTACTCTCAGCCCCCTTTTTAAAAATGACATGCTCAATGTGCACTACAGTGCGCAAAACTAAATGTGACAAAACGAGGAGGAGACGTAGCAGCACTGCCAGTGCTGAATGTGTCAAATCTTTTGTACATGTTCACCTACGTCGTGTAGACACTCTTCGTGTCTGTGCCGACAAGTCTGAGACAACAGGCTTACACCATGGAGACAGCTCAAACACACACAGTCCCTCAACAGTGACAGAGGAAAAAAGAGAAACAATAAATCGACGCGAAAGGCTCGAGATATCAGAAGTACAATTGCAACAGCCATAGTAAACCATTCTTGTAAGAATGACTAGATACCCCTTTGAAACCAAGCAAAGGAGGAGGAACGGAAATGAAATGCATATCGAAAGCACAATGTTTGCGAGAATAAAGCAAACTAGTATGGGTACGGTGGGTTTAGCCTATATTAACTGTAATTACCAGTTAAAAATTTAGTGAAATTGCAGAAATGCCCCTCACTATCAACGACACGAAAGAGAAAAGCAAAGAAGCAGTTGCCAGATTAAGGTAGTTAGCGTTGGACAAATCCGCAGTACAGAAAAATGAAACTAGTAGTAAAGACAAGAAAGGCGAAAGAAGGGGGGAAAGAAAAAGTGGAACATCACGACATATGAGCGGCTTCCGCTTTCACATGGAACGCTCTCAACTACTACTAAGAAGTGAACAAAGTGGAAGGACTAAGAACGAACAGGAGACAAAAAATGTGCCGCCACGAAAGGCGCCTTCCTCGGTCGACAAAAGCACCCAACACTGCAGACATGGTGCGCTAACTCCCGCCGTCGTCCACCCGCCCCATACTCTTGTGTCCGTCCAACTGATGGCAGGCACCATCCCGACTCTGCTGTCTCAGGCTTGGGAGCTTCCGGCTCCGACCGCTTCCTTGATGTTGACATTTCAATTTGGCCAACTTGTTGCGGCAAACTCGACAAAAGTGGCACGGTCATTTTTCTCCAAGGCTGCGCTTGAACACTGCGAGGAAGAGGAAGAAGAAAAAATGATGGTCGATCGCTCTTTCAAAGGAAGTGTTCAAAAGACGAGAGTGACACGTGTCTCACACAGATGTAGTTACAGCTCTGTTGGACATTTAGGAACGCAATTTATACGATGTACATCGTTGTTGGGCCAGCATGAACGCCTCTGACTTCGATGCACCCATTTTGACACCCACCGCCCCGTCCTGTTGAGCATTCTAGTTGACATCTTAGTATTTTTGGCCAGTCTGCTATGCTGCGACACACTCGATTCATAAATGCGAGAGGCACAGTTCGTAGTGCTAATGTGGACAGAGAGCGTGCTGCTTGGACCACCGATAAGTCGCAGAAAATGAATAGCACCAGAATAAAAAGTTACGTAAGCATAAATGCCCTGACTACATTCCCTTGTACACCCGGTGGATTGCACTTCCACTTCTACTTCTGAAACTGCCCATTCTCATAGTCAAGCAAAAGCGTGATGCTCATACCTGGCACAGTCATACGTTCGAGGCGATAAGTGGGCAGCGAAGAGCATTCGCGGGTGATGTAGTACCCCACGTCCCGTAAAGTCCAGGATGGGGGGCGTCACGACGCGCATGCGCTCACGTCACAATTTCCGTGTCCCACGTCATAGTAGCCAGCCTGGTGTAAAAGGACAAGAACGGGAGCAGATTTTTAGTGAACAAGGGAGTTACTTTTAAAAGCAAGCCAAGCAAGACAGAAGTTTAGTAAGCAAGGCCCAATTGCACATGAAAACACAATTGCAATGAAATTTTCATCTACATGAGCAAAAAAATCTCACTTTATTCTTCTGCCACTGTTGAAAAAGCATGCTATCACATCCTCCCTGTGGATTCGCCTGTATAATTAATAGTCTTAGCCGTTAAATGTGTCTGACCTGTCACCTTTAGTAGGATATGAGATATGAAGATCTCCAAAGGGAGGCCATTCTCTGTGCCAACCATAACATCAGAAATGCTGCAACATTGAACGTTTTAGTGATAAATGTCTGAAGACACCACAACATGTGTTCACGCCAAGAAGCAAGTGAACCTGTCGATTGCCCTCTTATCTTCCACCTAAATTTTGAACTATAAAGTTAACGTGCATGGCCCTCATTTAAAGGGGCCCTGCAACACTCTTCCTAGTTATAATGCAATAGTCTCACTATTAGCACATGGCACTTCATGAATCACACGGCGCAAAAAATTTTTAGAATTCGTCAAGTACCAAGTGGAGTTACAGGTATTTGTCACACACTTCAAGTGCTGTCTCTCTTCTTTCGTGCCAGCGAGCGCGCTGACAGCTACGCAGGGAGGCGGATGACAAGGGGGCGAGATGATGCATCCCTTCGTCAGCGCGTGACATGACCTTGAGCACTTTCTTTTTTTGATTTTCTTCGAGCGCGTGGCTTACTTTCAGTGTGACAGCGAGCGTGCGCGCGGGCACGTGGCGGCATCCTGCGGCTGCCACGGTAATTGCGCAGCTCAGGATGCTCAAATCAGCCAACTGCCTTGGATGTGGGTATATGGCGCAGAAATTTGGGTGTATGGCATCATTTGTAGAGAGAAGAGGGAGCGATTTCCAGCTGACTGAGAGTTAATTGTAAATTCTAGGTCGCGTGCCGCGCTATAATGTTTGGCTCGCATGTTGTTCTCGGGAGCCTCAACTACCGTTAGGCAGCATTTTCTGACCATGCTAAAAATCTGTTGCAGGGCCCCCCTTTAAGTATGTGCAGTAGAAACTAAGGAAGTGGGAAAATATGTTCTTTTAGCAGGAGCTCTATTTACGAGAAAGGTCTGTGGGTTGCAACACCTACGTATAAAACCAACCAGATTAGAGGTGCCATTTAAGCAACATTCATTTACCGAGATTCTACTGAACATTCTAAAGAGAGCACTAAAAAACAAGGGTACAAGAGGCAAAGCTGACAATTCGTTTTTAGTGCTCTCTTTAAAATGTCCTATCAACTCGCCCAGCAATCAATGCTTCTACTGAACTTGCCAATGCATCATTTTATTGGCAAATAACAAACAGCCTTTCTTAAGAGAAGTGGACAAATCCAAAAGTGTCTCTGACAACTGCATCATTTTCTACTGCTTAGCACAGAGCATGTAAAAGCAAAAGAAATCAGATTTAAATATTGCAACAATATAGATATATACAATAAAAGGTACAAGAAAGTGTGCTTTTTGCATGTTCAGATGTGCAACCTCCTTTATCGAAGCAATGATGAGTTTGGTCACAGGCACTGCGGTGGGCCAGACACAGTTAGGATTTGGAACAATGTTTGAGCAGGAAAGAAAGGCTATTTTGGAGCAGAAAAATATGATCACCTAGGGCAGGCAAAACAGTAAATGAATAACTGTTGGCGCAGGTTCTTATTACAGTGAGAACAGGATTTGCTGCTTGTATGTAAAACGAAAAAAAAAAAAAAAAAAGCAGCCACCAATCAGCCTCCTCACATGGAGGATAATGCATGTTGACTTCACTGCGGTATGCAATATACAAGAGAGTATGGCAGTGAACCATTAGTGAGAAGGGCAATATGACACAATTATCATCAGTGACAGATGTCGAAATGTCGTTCTAAGTAAAAAAATCAAGTCAGCCAGGAAGGCCACCTAACCATTACAAAAAAAAAAAAAAAAAAAAAAAAGGAAAAAGCAGTGACTGTTGTGTATGAGGGCCTTACTTTTGCAATTCCTACATCCACAGAATATTCTGTCATCGACCCAACTGGCATGGTAATGTTCCATCGCATTCAATAAATATTAATTCTTCTTAGCCTGCAAATATTCGCACAATGCGGATGTCGTGTGCCAGCAAGTGTACATGCTCAAGTAAACGCTGAAGACCACGTATCGCAACCCCGCCGCCGTATTGCAACCCGCCGCCGCTACTGCGGGGCTTCACGACAACATGTGTTCTCTATTGCAGTGAAGCATGTTTGAGGTAGATCAATATGGTGATGCAATGCCGTCTGTCACGGGAGATGTATGTAGGGCTTCCTACTGTTAGTAAAAGGAAAGTGGTAGGCTTGTGCGAATAGTAATTTTAGGTTCAAAGCGAATTAAGTGAATAATGATTAGGTCGAATAATTTCAAATCAATTTAAATAGTATTATCACATATAAAGAAAAATGAGCATGTTTGTCAGGACCCAACTAACCTGCACATTATTTTTTTTAATTGAAACAAGGCATGTGCAAATGTCATTCTTTTTGGTTCAAAGGAAGCGGAAGCAACTGTGAAAGTAGCAGGATTTGACTTTCGGTAGAATGCAAGTGATAACCTGTAAAACATGTTACGTTTTAAAATTTACTATACTCGAGCATATAAGCCAGTATTACATGCTTTTAACTTGAAACACAATGAATCGGTGTAAAGTCAATATATTCATTAACCCTGAAGCGGGAATTCGGGCAGTGCGAATTTTTCCTCGAAAGGTGTATTCACGGTATAGCACCCCTCCACTGCAGCGAAACCACCTTTAAGGGGGGGGTTACATGTGGACATACAGTAATACCTCGTTAACTCGAACTCGCATATCTCGAAAAATCGGCTAAGTCGAGTTTTCCGCGGTACCGAACAATTTCCCATAGGTGCAATGTATTTATTGCCCTTATCTGAAGTATTCCGTGCCACTTTCAGTTATCTCGAAATCTGCGACTGATATGGAAACCGAAACTTCGCCGCCCGAACGTTTCACAAATACTAGCGGCAAAATGTCATACGTTTCACAAGGTTCGCGCGAGGCTGCCGCGTTTACGACGAGGTGGTCACTGTTCCCGAAAGTAAAGTCGGAACCTAGCGGCA